>NW_026606599.1:2180000-2780000 GCF_029890125.1 Rhinichthys klamathensis goyatoka
TTTTTTGAGGTAGTTTTTTCTTGCATTAGTGAGTATTTCCATTTTATGCAACTTTACACATTTACTACTATTATTAGTTACCAACTCCACTAGGCCTGAAATATATTTTGTACGTTTTAATCCCCTGGATCATGCTACAAACATGATGATCTTATAGAATATGATGCTGCTGCATTGCTGTGTCCGTTATCCTATAACTTTAATTGCCACTTTGGACAGTGGCTGTGTTTTTTTGTTTACATAGTCTTGCTTTAACGATCATTAATATAAGATAGTACTGCAAAAAAAAAAAAACAGTTTACTGTAAAGCTATTCTATTGCTGTTATATCTTTACATTTTAGTACAATTTATTTGCTGAATTCATTTATTTCATTGATAACTTATTTTTCTATGTAACATTATGTGTACCTCCTGGGAAACGGTCTAACGTTATTATAACTTTATGAACTGAGATCACTTTATTCTTACCTGTCACACTTAATATGGAGAGTAATGCCGCGTTCCAGGCAACCTGTAACCCGTGTTTTTCCAACCTTATACCCGTGAAAGTGCACTGGAACGGCAGTCAAACCGGTGACTTCCCACCCGTGAACTCGTACTAGATCGATGTACTCCCAGTTACGAGTTCTGACGTAACATAGCCCGCAAAACCATACAAAACAACAATGGCAGCCCCTACGGATGCAGTGTTTCTGCAGGCGGTACACAGTGAGAATACACTTTAGGACAATATAACGTTGCAGTCAAATTAATAATAATATAATAATAATGATAATAATACACACAAGATTATGTATTACAATGTTATGTGTCTGAAACAATAAGTATGTATATACACACACGATTATGTATTACAATGTTATGTGTCTGATGGACAGGATGGAACTGGATGGAACGCTACAAAGTCGTGAATCGTGGTTTGAAGTCGTGATTTACGTGCTCAAAAACCTGCCTGGAACGCAGCATAATATAACGTTAAAGTCCCCGTGAACCGGAAGTTGCAAACGACTTTTCTCCAGTGTTGTGACGTATGTCCGAGAGAAACGGAATACTAAATGAGGCAAAAATAGTGGGTGTGGTTTTTTTTCCCCAACTAGCACCTGATTGGATCTAGAAAAGTAGTTGTTTTCATTCAGCCTGTCTACTGCTGGTCTACTGTCAGTTGGAGGGTCCTGGTTACGGATGTTAAAGGCACATTATGCAGAAATTGTGTTTTAGTCAAACAGTGACCCCTATAGTCGCTGTGGAACACTTACACTGTCGTAAATAGCTATCTAGACATATGTGGACATTTTTGGACTGGTCTAATTATCAACAATGGATGAATGAACAGCATCGTAAAAAAATGGCATACTACAAGCAAGCGCAACAACATAGAACGCAATCAAGTTTAGAAATAAGAGATTTAGGCTACTTAATCCATCAACAAGATCGCCAGGTCAGCATCGCGGTTGAATCCAGTGCTGCTTTTTAGCTCGCGCCAACTAGTGAAAGCCCGACCGAGTGGAACTGTCACAAGGAAATAGTCAAAGGATTCAGTTGCGAGTAAACAGTAATTTATTGAGCACAATAGTAGATATCCGTGTGGGTCAAAATGGAAGCAGACAGAAGAAGACTCAGGCTCGGCAACGCAGGGACGCAGTGGGCAGACACAGATGCAGGAACAGGTTGAAATTCCTCCGGGAAAATCTCAGGAAACCACAGGAGTGGAATGCAGGAGAACACGGCGAGTAGAACCTTGGTAGCCTCAACAACCAACTGACAAAGACAGGACGAGGTAACAAACAATATATCGGACATCCTCATTCAAAACAGCTGGCGCTGATCAGCTCATCAGCCGCGCCCGCCCTCGCGCTCACTAACACAACACGCACACACATAGCGAGGGCGAATCAGGGACTCTTTTCCGGTTCCTCACGCGGTCAGATTCTCTTTTCCTTTTCCAAGTCTCTTCCGACCGCGTTTTCTTTGCTTTTTCCATCGTCAAGTATCACGTCTGAAATGCGCGCAAGTGTCTTCGTGCTTCATATGTGGTTGTTGATGTGTGTGACGTCGTTGCCGTAAAGCAAGTCGTGATTCTCGCGAGATTTGTCGGGGGCGCTCCTCTCAAACTTGCATTGCTGGTTTTTCCAGCGGCGACCCCGCCAAGCTTTATTACTAGGATGATTCGCCCCACTATGAGTTTGTTTACCACCGAAATGACTTTGAAGCTGTTATATTAAGGTACAATTCTTGCATAGTGTGCCTTTAAGCAGACACCCAAACCGTCAAACCACGTCATCAGGGAAGGTCCTCCAATGCAGAGGGGAGGGGAAATTTCAGATTTTGATTAAAGATTATGAAGCCAAAATTTTTTTTTGTGTGGATTGACTTTGCATGGATGAATTGTTCACCACAAAACGATCAATTTAGGCAAACAAAGTAAGTATGGTCAATTTTGAATTCATGGGGACTTTAATTAATTAAATCCTTGAACTTCCCTGTCTCAAGTTATGTGGGGGGGAAAAGCCTGTGTAACAGGTACATAAAGTGTACTGTTAAATGTATGTAAAGTTTGTTAGAATTCTCACAAAATTCGTTCGTTTACATGTACCTGATATGACTGCCTAAGTGAAGTGAGATATGACTGCCTAAGTGAAGTGAGTACCTTTCCCTTTAATTTCTGTGATGTCATGAGTCAATATAATTTCCTGTTCTGTCCCCTCCTCTTCCTCTTTGCATTGCTGATGCAGTGAGAGGTGAGGTTATTTTGGGCTCCGGATAATCTTCTTTAATCCTAATTTTAATTGTTGCTTTTGTGTCTAAATCTTCACTGCAATTTATGTCTATTATGTTATTTTACATATCTGTGTGGTTATTTTTGTAATTTTATCCCGATTAAGTGGTATTTTTGCATCTGGGCCTAAATGTGAAATGAGAGCACATGTGACAAGTGTACATCACATTTGTTTTATAGTGTTAACGAGGGCGACTCTCACTAAAAGGCTGATTACATTTTGTTTGTATATCAGGTACGTTTTCTGTTATAAGCATTTTATTGTGATTTATCCCTCTTTGCATTGGTGATGCAGTGAGAGTGTTAACGAGGGCGACTCTCACTAAGAGGCTGATTACATTTTGTTTGTATATCAGGCATTAAAGATTTGTGAAGCTGCCGAATGCTGTCCTGTTCTTAAGTCAACAAAAACACAACGCAGACAACAGACCAGTTACACCTGGTTAAGTAGCAACTTCTTTCTAACTGCTATAATAACGTTAACTGTTGTGAGTTAAAATAATCACCTAATTATTTCAACCTAAAAATGACCTCTGCACTGGACTAAATATATGTATAATATATGACTGCCGAGTCGCTTTCACCCCAAAATGGCGGACGCGTAGGGCTGCTGCTGGGCGCTGGTGTTGCAATGGAACGTTCTATTGCCCGCAGCACCACCAGTTTCAGAACCCCAGGGCCAGAACCGGAAGTAAGGGGCGGAGCTTACGTTCTAACACTAGCGCTAGGACCGGAAGTGAGGGGCGGAGCTTACGTTCTAAACCGAGTAACGCCACCTAACGTTTTGGAGCGTAATTTGCTTAGACACCAAACGGCATGCTTTTATTACACACGGACCGTCATACTTTATACGTATGCTATAATGATACATTAAGGTACAGTACAATAAGCATTTTAAAACATTGATTTTGTGTAATATATTTGTATATAGTTATCCGTTTCATTGTATTATGAGAGTTATTTCCTGATCATGATGGTGAAAAATAATGCTTGAAACTTATGGGCATTTTATATAAAATATACTTTATTTCACAAGAACATGTGCACCATGCATTTTTCTTTATGTAAAATAATAATGTCAAAAATCTAAAAAAGAGAGAAAATCCGGCATTGTTTTAAAAGAAACAATACAAATGTATACAACAAATGACCAATTCACCCCTAGGCCCATTTTATCACAACAATCCTGTATAAATGTAACTTACAATATATCAAGTGAGGAACTCACTCTCGGGCCCATTTTGTCCTTACATTATTGCAAAAACAACTATAATGCAATAATAATAATTCCGCGGCCGCCCCTCCCTCACTTCCGGTTCTGGCGCTGGGGTAAAACTGGTGGTGCTGCGGGTCTGCAGCTATCTCAAAATATTAGATGAATGTGATCATTTATGTTTGGGCCTTTCCCAGCTGGCAGGGAACATTCTCAGAACATTGGCTAACATTCGCTATTTGGTTAATGTTTTAAAGAAATGTTCAAATAATGTTTTAAGGATGTTTTCTCATTTCAAATAATGTTTCTATAAGGTTAAATGTATATAGGCTAAGATATAACGTTTTAACTGTAACATTATGAGGATGTTTTGGGAAAGTTGTTGAGATAAAAGATTATACAATGTTCCATAATAACAAAGGAGGAACATTATCAAATCAACGTTCGCAAAATGTTTTGAGGATATCATTGAGGCCCGAGATGACGGAGTGTATTTTATAAAATGTTCTTGTAATGTGACGTGTTAAAGCAAGAATTTTATCCTACACAGCAAAAACTCCTGTGTTAAATTAACTCTCCTGGGAGTTTATTTGACTCGACACTCAAAGAGTTAAAGTGTTCAAATATGAGTGTTAAATGAACACTGAAGAGTGTTAAAGTTAATGAGATAATTAAGTGATTGATTTAGTGATGATTGAGCATTATTGAAGACACCTGATGTTAACAAGCAGAATCACTGAAGGAGAAAATCACAAATTGTAAGCCACCGTTATGGCGATCAGTGTTTGCTTTAGTTGGACTCTTGACCCCTACACTTTCTTCTTTAAAATTTGTTTGTCTGCTGTTATTGATTTATAACAGTCAAATGAACAAATAAAAGTGTGATCTGATAGTGTTGGTTATGTTTTGGCATAATCATGCTGTGATCTGAAAAATGAAACTTATTGAGATAGTTTGGTTTAACTTGTTATTAACAGCTTTGTGATTCTACAGCATATGATTATCAGTATTTTTCTTTTAATCCAAAATATTTAATAATCATTGTTCTGATCAAAACACTTCTATACGAATTTTTTTAGAAACACAGACATCAATATTCAGCCTGTGAATCTCAAGAATGGTGACAATAATAGTGCATGTTGCAGTGGCTGCCACCAATCACAACTCATTAATAGCTCCCATCATGCATTGCGGTATGAATAAATTATGATCTGAATTGTCTATGTAATTTACTTTTCCTAATTGAATATTCTGCTCGTCACCGTTGTTGAGATGCATTGACTCAATCTTGATGTCTGTGTGTGCCTAATAGAAATATTTTTTTTTTTTAAAACAACTTTAAAGAAATCCTTTATATTATATTAATATATAAAATTCTGGATATTTATGCAGAATCACAGTTATGCTGTAACCAACAGCATAAATCACAAACACAAAGATCAAATGATGATAGTCATAATATAACCAAAATCATTAGATCACTTTTTTTCTTTGTTCATCTGGCAGTTATAACTCAGAAACAACAGCCAACAATATCTGAAGTTATTAATCTAAGGGTCAAGAGCCCAACTAAAGCAAACAATGATCGCCATAACGGTTGCTTACAATTTTAGATTTTCTCCTTCTTTAGATGTTCAATCATCACTCAATTAATCACTTAATTATCTCATTAACTTTCATCACTGGAGTTTTTGCTGTGTTCCTTTTAGGAAAACATTCTGGGAACCAAAATAAAACTACCCGCTGAAAACATTATTAGAACTTCATGGTAATGTTCCCAGAACGTTTTTAGAACAAAACATTCCTTTTTTGGGCCTGAAATCGCTGATATAACATTTAATCTTTGGTCATTCAGGACTAATTCAAACTGCACAGACAGACACAGACCAATGGCAACAGACGTATGTTGACACGTTACCCCTGTTGACATTGGTCGTTGCTAATTTCAGTATGTTCAGTTTCCATTTGCTGCGTCGTGGAATGTTTTAAAAACGACAAGCTGTAATCTGGTGATTGTCTGCATTGGTTGGAGTCTGTCGATGCACTGAATTAGCCTTTAGAAATAAAGTTATTGGTGTTACACATATTCATATTTATTTCCTGTTAAACAGAGATTTGATAATATGAAGGAATGATGACATTATTTACCTTGAGTGTGTCCAGAGTGCCCGAATAACAGCATCAGGACTAAACAACACAGAAATTAAGCATTTATTATTAAAACAATGCAAAATAACACATATGAACATGTTGAATGCAAAAAAAAAAAAAAAAAAGTGACAGAAATTTGGATTAGCTCAGTTCAGTAAGCATTTCTAAGTTAAAGTCTTTACTTTACTGCGTTATATTAAAGTGTCCTCTCACTGAGAGAAAGAACATGCCATCTGGATGTTTCTGGAAGATTGTTTATAGTTAGAGAACACGATAGTTCTGCCCGTATTGTCCTTGTTAGAGTAATTAGGACCTCTCGAGGTCAAATATGGTATTCCACGCTGAATCAGGAAGTTAGTTTTAAAGGGGTCCTGAACTGCATTGTTTTATTCTTTCATAATGTTTCCTGGGGTGCACTTTTATAATGTTAGAATGATTTTGACTTCAATATTTGTTGTCATAATTAAGAAATAAAAGGCATTTTCCTGGTTTGAGGTGCTCTTTTTCTCTCTCTTGAATGTGTATGTGCAGGTGCTGTTTTTTTTAGACACTTTTCCGTTTGGTTTATATATATATATATATATTTTTTTTCTTTTCCCACTAGCCGGTGGGCTGTAAGAGATTTGTGAAGTGAACTGATTGTGGCCACCGGCTAGCGGGTTTTTTTTTTTTATGTTTGTTTTGTTGGGTTATCCCCATGTTAAAGCGGATTTGTGTGCTATTTATTGACAACCAAAAGCGACTCATTTTTAACTGAGATAAAATAAAGATTGTATATTTTTACTTTGTTAAGCCAAGCCTGTCCATGCTTCTTTGTAAAATAGTCTCCTTGCTCTCAGTCTTGTTCAAGGGGTGGATGGATTATTGGATGGTCTGTCTTCAGACTCAAGAGCTTGTAAACAGGATTTTGAATCAGTTCTAAGGCAAGTAATAGGACACAAGCTTCTTCTGTAAATTTGGTCTACGAATGAAATACTGTTGGTGGCCAATTTCTGCTGCTACAGATATGTGATTGTCAATCTTTGACCCATCAGTATAGATAGGATTATGATGTGGAAAAAGGCTTTTTAAAGGAATGCTGATGATAAATATGTGGATAAGTTTCAGGCTCTTTATTACAGGACAATTCCAAATTGATGCATAACTTTTTCAAACTCCATGGAGGAACTTGACATAAGTGAATCTGGCTTGTCTAGATTTATGTCTAAGTTTTCTAAATGAGGTCTTATTCATATTCCAAAGGGTCTGATATAACTGGCATCAAAGATGTAGACATTGTGGGTAGAATATTGACTTGTAGGCCTACGCTGGGTTATGTTGATTTGACTTTATCTTAAGTTGATCTGTTATACCACTAAAACGTTACTTATTGTTTAAATTTCTTATTAAAACTTACAAAAAAACTAAATTTGAAAGCTGAGACTTTGTTTTATATCATAAGCAGGGTGAGACAGAACCTGGAAGCGTGTCTCACGCCAAATGCGTGAGAGTTGGCAACCATAATGAGGTGCCCCTATAGGGACATTATTCAGAATTACCACATGTACTTTTCCTCTCACAAACCAAATCCATTCACATACTATAATGAAATGCTCACACACATACAAGTGAAATGCTTTTACAAACACAACTGAAACGCTCTCATACAACTGAAATGCTCACACACAACTGAAACGCTCTCATACATACAACTGAAAATATTACGCTCAAGCACACAACTGAAATGCTCACACACATACAAGTGAAATGCTTTTACAAACACAACTGAAACGCTCACACACATACAACTGAAAAGCATTTATGAAAGGCGCGCTTTTCTACTATGCTTTCTTTCAACAGCTTCTAGTTCTTCGTCTTGAGGTGCACTACTGCCACCAACTGGACTGGATGGGGACTTTAACCACCTTCCGTTTCAACTGAAATGCTTGCATACAACCAAAGGTTCTCCCCATATTAGACATTCTCTGATACAACATACTGATTCTGAAATGCTTTTCAGTTGTGTGAGTGAGAGCGTTTCAGTTGTGTGTGTGTGAGCATTTCAGTTGTGTGTGTGAGCATAATATTTTTAGTTGTATGAGAGCATTTCAGTTGTGTGTGTGTGAGCGTAATATTTTCAGTTGTATGTATGATAGCGTTTCAGTTGTGTGTCTCTGAGCATTTCACTTGTATGTGTGAGAGCATTTCATAATAGTATGTGAATGAATTTGGTTTCGTATGTGAGAGGAAAAGTACAAGTATATGCATTGTAATTCTGAATAATGTCTCTAGGGGCACACAAAAACTCAAAGGTCTTCACGACAACCTGTCAAAATAAAAGTTCGGTTTAACTTGAATAAATTATAATATAAATATATTGCTATTGTACAGTAGAATGTACTTTTCACAGTACTACTATTACTACTAATTATCTTTTTTTCTTTCTTCAACGAATAATCACACAATTGTTCTTCCAGGTTTTAATTTGACCAGTAAACCTCTGTTGTGCAGCACTCTTTTTTTGCAAAAAAAAAAAAGAAATAATTTGTTACATTTTCATTTAATTGCATTTGAAAAATATTACATTTTTTATACAAATTTACTATAAAAAAAAAAAAGAGTAAAGAAAAATTAAACATTTCATAGGGCCCTGTAATTGGATTTGTTTTTTAAAGTTGTTAAAGTTTTATGAATTCAATTGATTATACATGCTTATTGACTGTTAAAATTTAATTTAACAATTACACTGGAAAATAAGAAAAAATAAAATGTTTTTCACATGTCCTTAAACATCTTTTTTGTTAAACTTTTAATAAATCATTGATAAATTGTATATGTTGTATAATTCCAATTAATTCGACATGCTTATTGCAAGAGTACAAACTATAGCAAGCATAGGCCTAATCACAGGGGTCCTTGGAAAATATCTGTCTCTGCACCCAAAAAGTTTGAAAAAACCCTGTTCAAGACAATGTTTGAAACTTTGTATTTTTATCACATCTCTTGTTTTTTCTTCCTTGGCTTATTTGTAAGTTGCTTTAAATCATCGAACGAATCAATGTAAATATAAATAGAACAATCAAATACTCACCGAGGATGAGGGACAGTTCACTCGACCCCATACTGCCACAATCATGTGTGTTCAAAACCAGATGCTTCCTTTATCATTTCAAGTCATTTCAAGGAAGAGGGAGGGTCAAACAAAGGACATATTTTACTAGATATATTTAACTTCCCTTTTAGTACATTGAATATGTTTTTGTTTTAACATATTACATTGTTAAAACATCAAATAATGTGTTGTTGTAGTGCTTTCAATATAGAACAGGGTGAATGGAATTTATAAATCACTCTTTTTTGTTTTTATTGCACTGTCCCAACCTTTTTAAATTGGGTAAAGAAGAGCACCATGAGGACATATTCTGTATTGGACTGAATTTGGATGTAGTTCATGAATCACCTTTAGCTTGTGAGTAAATGTGATGTGCATTTGTGTCCTGCCATTACTTCGTCTGCACCGCACCAGTCAGCATCTGCAACAAAGAGCTGTGAATGCTAAAGCTATAAGTGCAAACCTGTTACTTTGAATTCCATAATTACCACGCTACTCCATTGAACTTCCTGTGAATAAAGACTGTGTTGTTTTACGTTACATCTGAGTCTTCTCCTTCTGTTATTGTGCCACAAATAAAATTAACTGAATTGAATCGCACCTGCATGTCTGCCAGTCTTATATTTGACTGATAATTGCCAGTCAAATATAAGGTACCAACAATTGTCATTTAAATGACTTATGGTGCTATAGTAATTTATGGTATTTAAAATATATTTAAGTTAGAATTTATTTATGCAGCTCTGTTGAAGTGCACTGGGGGAAAGTGTCATGAGCTGACAGTTGCATTGCAGCTCGTGCACAACAGATGCATGATGTGTGAAATAGGCCATATGGCTGTAATGCTTTTTTAATGTTATAAATAATACCCTATATACAAAATTCTCTTAGCCTGGCCTAGCCTTGCTTTTATGTTATCGTTTTTAATGAATGTAGGCCTATGACAGCATTTGAACGTTTATTCCTTTTTCCACAACCTGTGGCGATGCGGAAACACATCATACCGTCTCTTTCACTTTTCCAAATGGGCAGAAACCAATGAGGAAGTAAAGGGCAAATGACAAAAAAGAGAGGGAGACAGAAAGAAATGGAAGAGGGGAAGCGAAGAAAATCAAACTTGTAGGTTAAGTGCGGACACACGCTACCTGAAGGCCAGTCGCTGCTCTCTGTGTGCGTTGACCGGGTGCGATCGCAAAGTGAAGGAGGAATTGAGCTTTGCACGGTTCGCCTGCATAAGCCAGCCTGTTTCTCGCCTGCCACTTAGCATTGATGTCCATCATCTTTTAACTCCACGCCAAGTCTCCAAACTCTATTCCAGGTCTTAAATCTTGAGTCAACATTGAATCAAGTTTTTTTTTCTTTTTTCTTTCTATGACATCAGATGAAACCATTAAAGGGATACTTCACCTCTGGAAAGATGAATGTGTATTTAAAATGGGTCATTTATGTAGAAGAAATTATTTTTGAATTTGGAGCTTTCTAGACTGAGAAAAGCCAGAAAATGTACTTTTGGCTTATGTGGATGAACGACAACAACTCCCTGAATGCACTTGCTTCGCTGCCCTAGGAGACCACGCCTACTGGTAACGGAGCGCAGTAGTTAAACAACAAGTCTAGGCTACTAGTGAGCCTCCTTAATGAGTCTGCCCAAAAATGTGTTTCGAGATCGCCCAACATTTCCAGGATTCGGCTTTTGCGTTCTACAGTCGCCATTCATTATGTTTACTGTGGCGAGCAGGACGATGAGCGACACCTGTGAGACGCACCGGTCTCGTATCTCTCACGGAGGAGCGGGAATTTTCTTAGCAATGTTAAAACGCACATCAACCGATCACTTGTTTAGCGTTCATGTAAACACTACATTCAGATTCACCAATCGGAATGAATTCAGTTAGATTGAAACAAAAGGTGTGCATGTAAACAATGAATGGCGACTGCAGAAAGCAAAAGCTGAATCCCGGACATTTTGTACGATCTCGACGGCCGGACATGTCCGGGAAAAAGAGGATGAATGGTAACCCCCACTACTCAGCTTTCTCCTACTAGAACACAGAACAAGAGCCTGCTAGCTTAGCTTCCAAAAAAAGATGGCTGACACTATGTGTACGTTCTGTGAGTGAGATCCCACCCTCATGCGGGACAGCCCCCACTACTGGCTGTAGTCTTTAGCCTCTGGCCAGAAAATCCTCCGATTGTCATTTTGCGTCATTGGAGGATTTATTCCAGACAAAAAATACATAAATCTCTCGTCTCAGGGGGATATGAGGGTGGAAAGCACGGTAATTCGAAAATACTACAGGTTTTCTACTAATACAAAGCTTAATGCTAAATCCTGAAGTATCCCTTAACTGAACTTAAGCAGCAATCTCCCTGGCACTGTTTGTGTTTTCATTAATATTTTTTGTCATAAAAAACATTTTATTTTATGTTTTCTTAAATAACACTCTTTGATCTGAAAACCTTTTTGTAGCCTATATCGTATATATATATATATGCCTATAAATATGGACGTGTCTGGCGCCCGAATCATTTAGTATAACGTATACCTCTTATTAATTCTTCAAATTTAATTTGGGGCAGCCATCATTACAAACCAATATACCGATAGAAAGTATGTATGAATTTTAATATTATCAACAGCTAAAGGTTGTCCAAATGTAGGAGGACGCAGTTACTGAAACTGTTAAACATTATCAGTATCAGTTTTAAACCAAAGAGTTAAATATGCAAAAATGCTGACCATCTAACAACCAGATATACACATGTTGTGTGATCCTGTGAAGAAAACATTTCAAAACAGAAGAGCCGTGACAACAGTTTGAGAATGTGTGAAGTAAAAAGAGACCTGCTAAAAAACGCCTCTACAGCCAGTCTAAACTGGTTGACTGTTCGCTGGCCTCAGTGTGGGTTATAGTTAACGGAGGTTAAGATCAGTCACACAGACACTTGTGCTTCAAGCTGCTTAAAACCTCGTTCTATCATGATAGCGATGAGTCTGCATGTGGACATCAGGAGTTGGAAAAGCTGTGTCTGGTCAGCCTGAAGCTGAATACGCCGGTCAGGAACACAATGGCTCTATCCCCCCTCATCACATGCACAGTGGCATCTGTGGAGTCCTTTAGATCTCTACCCAGACAGCAACATAGTGCCCAGATCTGGCCCAGATCCGGCCCACATCTGGTACATGTGGATTCCACACGTACCACGTGGCCCAGACACTATGTTGCTGTCTGGATAGGCACCAAAATAGCCCATGGGACTGAAGTAGGACACATTTCTACAAAAAGCCCTAGCAGAGGTTGTACTTCCTGCATTTAACTGAAGTTTATCTGTCATTGAGTCTGTCCTATGCCCCTCAGGTCCTGTCTGGTATGGTTCAGCTACCAAACTCGGCAAAAATTGGTTACAACAAACAGTCAGGACGGCTGACAGGATCATTGGTTCACCATCAAGGCCTTATACTTCCAGAATGAGGAAACGGAGAGGCAGCATCATCATTAACCATGGTCTCTTTTTAACCTCTCCGGGTTATAAACCTGGTACCAGGTCCAGAAATACGTCATTATGATCGTCCTTTAATATTTAAAATTCCTGTTGGAACATTAACAGTAATCAGATGCAAGTGAACAGACACCAGGACTCTAAGTCGTGGATGGTGTGAATATGCACTTGTGTAAGTATACGTTTTTCACACTCCGTTTGGGGTGAAGAGAAACTGGAAAGCCAGTGTTATTGTGGAAAATCACAAACTGAGGCTCTCAGACTATTCCATTCAGATAGGGATGTCCCGAATGATAGGCTATCGGTACTTTAGAGCATTGGAGAGTTATCATTTTGGTTGTGCATTCAGATGAGACACCTGGTCTCTAAAGCATGGGATGGCGTAAAACTCACTTGATGCATGAAAAGCAGGTATAAGTTTTTAGCACCCCATTAGGGGTAAAATCACAAACTGAAACTCTTCCATTCAGGGAGGAACATCCTGAATTTAAGCATTTTTACTCTCTGCTTTTATTGTTATTTCTTATGAATGATAGTTTTATTTCTTATATATCTGTTGTGATTATCTTGATTATTTTCAGTTAAAGCCCTTGAATTAACATTGTGTTTTTAAATGTGCGATATAACTAAAATTGCCTTGTCTTTAGTAGAGGGTCTAAGTTCCCTTTCGTTGTCACTCCGAGTTCCGTCGGATGACGACGAATGGGGGTTTCGCTTAGAAGCCAATCAACTTCAAATACTTCAAAACGAGCCAATGGCAAAGAAATGCCATGGGTCTGCGGAATTTGCATAGCGTAACTCCGCCTCACCTCGTGAGTATATAAGGAGAACGCTGGCAGCAAACCGGCATGTTTTCGCTTTGGAGCCAAGTTAATCCTTCGTTCCACAAGCCATTCCTGAAATTGTCAGTTCTTCAAACGAGCAAGATTCTCTGGTGTTGGTGTGACGGCGATCTTCGGCGAGCGCGCACTTCCTGCTTATCTGTCTGTGGTTCGACAGCGAGTGTGTTCTCCCCGAGCGCTTCAACACAATCAGGTTTCTTTTTCTCACAAAAGAGCTTGCACGTGGCACGTCTTTTTAAAGATGCCTCGCCCGTGCACTTCTGGTTGCGGTAGGCTGGTTGACGACTCTGATGGGCACGGGTGCTGCATAGTGTGTTTGGGCATTGATCACGCTAGAGCAGCACTCGTGGATGACTCATGTTCTCTCTGTGGGAACATGACCATCGCAGCATTACGGTCAAGACTCGGTGATCTCGCAAGAGTGAGGGTCCCCTCATCCACACCCCGATCTACTGACTCTAGAAATAGAGCTAGTACTTCGGCTGGTGGCCAGGGTGATCTGAGGGTGACGGTTTGGAACCAAGCGCCGACTATCAGTCCGTGCCCAGCCGCACCCTCTCCAATGCTGCAACCCGTGAGTGTTCAGGGGATTCCGGCGAGATCATCTTCGGGTGTCCCGCGGGT
Organism: Rhinichthys klamathensis goyatoka; assembly: GCF_029890125.1. Lineage (NCBI taxonomy): Eukaryota > Metazoa > Chordata > Actinopteri > Cypriniformes > Leuciscidae > Rhinichthys > Rhinichthys klamathensis. Next base: position 2,194,200 of record NW_026606599.1, read on the forward strand.
TTCCTTTGGCGCTCCAGAGGAAGATGCCATGTCTATTGCAGCATCACAAGGTGGGTCTGAGTCTGCTGGAAGTGAAGACTCATCACAGCTGCCGCCTTCGGGTGTGACTACAGTTGTGCCAGAGTCAGATCCAGAGATGACGGCCATGCTGTCTCGAGCCGCCGCGAGCATCGGGTTAGAGTGGAACCCTCCGCCCTGCCCCGAGCGCTCGCGGCTGGATGATTGGTATTTGGGTCAGGCTGCGGATCCCCGTCCCCGTCAGGCCCCGATACCTTTCTTCCCGGACGTGCATGATGAAATCTCGAAGTCCTGGAAGACTCCCATGTCTTCCCGCGACCGCTCGATGATTTCATCCGCCTTTCCTCCCCTCGATGAGGCCGCTGCCCGTGGGTACACTGGGCTTCCCCCGGTCGAACGCTCTGTTGCGATGCAACTGTGTCCTCAGAGCGCTTCGTCTCGTGGTGAGCCAAAGCACCCATCCAAAGCCTGTAGGTACTCGTCTACGTTAGTGGCGAAGTCCTACAGAGCTGCGGGACAGGCAGCCACCTCTTTGCATGCCATGGCCATTCTGCAGGTCTACCAGGCCCAGATGCTCAGGGACATGCACGAGGGTAGGACAGACCCAGGGCTCTTCAATGAGCTGCGCGCCGCCACCGACCTTGCTCTCCGAGCGACGAAGGTGACCGCACGCTCCCTGGGTTTGGTGATGTCCACAGCCGTGGTCCAGGAGAGACATCTATGGCTCAATCTTGCCGATATGAAGGATGCCGAGCGGTCCCGGCTGCTCGACACCCCCATATCGCAAGATGGCCTTTTCGGCGGTGCAGTCGAGGACTTTGCCCAACAGTTCTCGACTGCTCAGAAACAGACTGAGGCGATCAAGCACATTCTGCCCCGACGGCCCGCTGCTGCCTCCACCCAGCCGACCGGGCAGAATACTCAGTCTGTTCGCCGCCGAGGGCGCCCTCCTGCGACTCCCGCCCCTCCCGCCCGGCCCAAGCAGCAGCCTCCACCCGGGCCCGGTCGCGGAGGAAGTCGCAAGAAGGCGCCCCAGCCCTCTCCAGCCCCGCCCCCCGCTAAACGCCGGGCCAAGCGGCGCTCCTGAGACGGGCTGCTCAGGGATGACGTGTTTTTCTCAGGAGATGGTTGCAGGACCACTCCTTCCCCCGGTGGAGGGCCGGGGGAGAATCTTTTGTTCTCCACTCCCCGCTGCTCACCCACGGGTGGGCAGTACCCTAATGTGGTTAAAGAAAGAAATAACACGTTCATCCCTGAGCACACAGAGTTCTTGGACGACACGGTGCGCCGCCCCCGGGCCGTGCACCCCTCGTCCTCCTCTGTCCCAGAGCCGGATGACAGTGCGCGCCGTCCCCGGACCGTGCCGCTCTCATCCTCCTCTGTCGCCAGACCCCTGGCAGAGCAGACCCCCGTGGAACGTTCGTCCTTCCCTGGTCTGCTCTGTCAGGACGCGGTCTATGACTGTACCCCCACACCGGGCCGCTATGCCGTCCACGTCTGGGTCAGTCATACCGCCTCGCTGCCCCACCGACGGGAAGTCTGTGGTTCGCATGACCCCGCTGGTTCAGTCCTTGGGAGCTTGGCTAGAGCTTCCCAACCTGTCCCGCTGGGTCGCACGAACGATCAGGCTCGGCTACGCGATTCAGTTCGCGCGGTCTCCTCCCCGCTTCAGGGGAGTCCGCTCCACTATGGTCGGTGGCAATGCCCCTATCATGAGAGCGGAGGTTGCTACCCTGCTGGCGAAGGGTGCGATCGAGACTGTCCCTCCAGCCGAAATGAGGTCCGGGTTTTACAGCCCCTACTTCATTGTCCCGAAGAAAACCGGTGGGTTACGGCCAATCCTGGACCTGCGCGTATTGAACCGCTCCCTTCACAGGCTGCCGTTCAAGATGCTCACCGCCAAACGCGTTTTCGAATGTGTGCGGCACCAGGATTGGTTTGCAGCGATCGACCTGAAGGACGCCTACTTTCATGTCTCCATTCTCCCTCGACACAGACCGTTCCTACGGTTTGCTTTCGAGGGACAGGCATATCAGTACGCAGTTCTCCCATTCGGGCTAGCCCTGTCTCCTCGCGTCTTCACGAAGGTCGTCGAGGCAGCCCTTGTTCCCCTCCGGGAACACGGGGTTCGCATTCTGAACTATCTCGACGACTGGCTGATTCTAGCTCACTCTCGAGATCAGCTTTGCGAACACAGGGATTTGGTACTCCGCCATGTAGCCCGTTTGGGCCTTCGGGTCAACTGGGAGAAGAGCAAACTTTGCCCCGCGCAGAGGATCTCTTTTCTCGGTATGGAGATCGACTCGGTCGCCATGTCCGCGCAGCTTACGAGCGAGCGCGCGCAGTCACTGCTGACTTGCCTGAGACAGTTCGAGGGCAAGAGTGCGGTTCCACTGAAACTTTTTCAGAGGCTCCTGGGGCATATGGCATCTGCAGCCGCGGCAACGCCGCTCGGATTGCTTCATATGAGACCGCTTCAGCTTTGGCTTCGCGACCGAGTCCCGAGGTGGGCATGGCAACACGGCACCCTCCGAGTACCAGTTACTCCGACCTGCCGTCAGACCTTCACCCCGTGGGGGAACCTCAGCTTTCTACGGGCAGGAGTGCCTCTGGAACGAGCTTCCCGGCATGTTGTTGTAACGACAGATGCCTCCACCACGGGCTGGGGTGCCATGTGCAATGGACGTGCTGCCGCGGGCTCCTGGACAGGACCCCACCGCTTATGGCACATCAATTGCCTCGAGTTGCTGGCTGTACAGCTCGCCCTGCGCCGCTTCCGAGCCGTGCTCTCGGGCCAGCATGTACTAGTCCGATCAGACAATACCGCGACCGTAGCGTACATCAACCGCCAAGGTGGTCTGCGCTCCCGCCGTATGTCACAACTCGCCCGCCACCTCCTCTTATGGAGTCAGAAGCATCTGAGGTCGCTTCGAGCCATTTTCATCCCTGGAGCCCTGAACTGTGCAGCCGACGAGCTGTCACGGCTTCAGCCCCTCCCCGGAGATTGGCGACTCCATCCCCAGACGGTTCAGCTGATTTGGGACCAGTTCGGGGACGCACAGATGGATCTGTTTGCCTCTCACGACTCGACCCATTGCGCCCAGTATTATTCCCTGACCGAGGGCACGCTCGGCACGGATGCTCTGGCACACAGCTGGCCGCGGGGCCGCAAATATGCGTTTCCCCCAGTGAGCCTTCTTGCGCAACTCCTGCGCAAGGTCAGGGAGGACGAGGAGCAGGTCACTCTGGTCGCGCCGTACTGGCCCACCCGGACCTGGTTCTCCGAACTTGTACTCCTCGCGACAGCACCTCCTTGGCCCATACCTCTGAGGAAGGACCTACTTTCTCAGGGACGGGGCACCCTATGGCACCCTCGTCCCGATCTTTGGAACCTCCACGTATGGCTCCTGGACGGGACGAGGCAGGTTTGAGTACCCTGCCACCAGCGGTGGCGGCTACCATCACTTCCGCTAGAGCGTCGTCCACGAGACACCTCTATGCGTTGAAGTGGAACCTCTTCGTCAACTGGTGCTCTTCTCACCGAGAAGACCCCCGGAGATGTTCGATCAACGTCGTGCTTTCCTTCCTTCAAGAGGGGTTGGAGCGAAGGCTGTCTCCCTCCACCCTCAAGGTCTATGTCGCCGCTATTGCCGCACAGCATGATCTTATAGAAGGTAAGTCGGTGGGGAAGCATGACCTGATCGTCAGGTTCCTGAGAGGAGCGAGGAGACTGAATCCTCCTCGCCCTCCTCTCGTTCCCTCTTGGGACCTCGCAGTGGTCTTATCCGCCCTGCGTAGTGCTCCCTTTGAGCCTTTACAGTCAGTCGAGCTTAACTTCCTGTCAATGAAGACGGCGCTTCTGACTGCATTGGCCTCCATCAAGAGGGTAGGGGACCTGCACGCATTCTCCGTTGACGAAGCGTGCCTGGAATTCGGGCCGGCTTACTCTCACGTGATCCTGAGACCCCGGCCTGGATATGTGCCCAAGGTTCCTACCACTCCCTTCCGGGACCAGGTGGTGAACCTGCAAGCGCTGCCCCCGGAGGAGGCAGACCCAGCCTTGGCACTGCTCTGTCCAGTACGTGCTCTCCGCATCTATGTAGACAGAACGCAGTGTTTCAGGACCTCAGACCAGCTCTTTGTCTGCTATGGTGGGAAGCTGAAGGGAAAGGCTCTCTCCAAGCAAAGGTTGTCTCACTGGATAGTGGACGCCATTGCTTTGGCATACCAGCAGCAAGGTCGACCGTGCCCCCTTGGTGTGACTGCCCACTCCACCCGGAGTGTGGCATCCTCTTGGGCTCTAGCGCATGGCGCCTCGCTAACAGACATCTGCAGAGCTGCAGGCTGGGCGACACCTAACACATTCGCCAGATTCTACAATCTCCGAGTGGAGCCAGTGTCCTCTCATGTACTCGCTTCAACCAGCTAGTACCGGACCCGCTCAGGTGTCTTCGCTTGCTCGCCACTCCACTCCACGGACTGGATACGTGCGATATTCTCCTCAGGTGAGCTTCTCCGAAAGCCCTGAGTTCCTCCAGCACTCCTGACGTCGGCGCCAGTGTCTCTTGCCTGCGCGTCGGCTAGGTGCCTCCCGTGTGCATGGTACCTCCCGGAGCTACCCCCACATGTGTATTCCCACTGTAAGCCTCTCTGAGCATGTGTCTTTCCCTTGGCAAGCCACCTTGCCACCCCTGGGGTTGAAATATTCCACCTGCGGCTGGATACCCCAGTGATTCCCCATATGCATCCCTCGGGTCATATGTGTATTTCTAAGTCCCCCCCTCTGGGTTGGCAGTAATTGCATACTTCCCTAAGACCTGGGATATGCTCCCCAGTGTACCTTGGTATTCCTGTGTTAAATAGGAGTCCTTCGTCCGTGCTAGTCTCACGACAGGGATCTCAGATTTACGCAGGGCACTGGAAGACAGCCGAGAAGTGGCGTGATTAGACTGGTATCCCCATTCGTCGTCATCCGACGGAACTCGGAGTGACAACGAAAGGGAACGTCTCGGTTACGGATGTAACCCTCGTTCCCTGAGTAGGGAACGGAGACGTTCCGTCTTCCTGCCACTTCCGCTGTACCGCGGGGATCGCCTGAACTCAGGTTGGCTCCTCAGCGAAGAAACATGCCGGTTTGCTGCCAGCGTTCTCCTTATATACTCACGAGGTGAGGCGGAGTTACGCTATGCAAATTCCGCAGACCCATGGCATTTCTTTGCCATTGGCTCGTTTTGAAGTATTTGAAGTTGATTGGCTTCTAAGCGAAACCCCCATTCGTCGTCATCCGACGGAACGTCTCCGTTCCCTACTCAGGGAACGAGGGTTACATCCGTAACCGAGACGTTTTGTAATGATAACATTTCTCACAAAACCATAATTTATTTTTAATTGAATTTATGTGTCACAGCATTTGAATGTTTATATTCCTGTTTCCACAACCAATATGCCAACAGAAAGTAGGCCTATGAATGAATTTTAATATTTTCAATATCGATTATATTTGATGAACAAAGGCAAGTCATATATTAAACAAAAACTTCTTTTTTTTTTTGCATTTGTTCATTAAAGGGATTTCTTTTAAAACAACACCAATATGATTTATTTACTTCACTGCTGGCACAGAAAGGTTCAAATTGTATGTCATGTCAATTTCAGGGAGAAATACAAAATAAGAGAGTAAAGAGTTTGAGGTTAAACTTCACCTCACTACAGTCCATCAAAACAATGAGGCACAAGAGAACAAAAACAAAACAAAAACAAAAAACACCTGCGACATTATGCCTGATAACAATTGTGGTTCCGGTATTGTGTTGCAGATCGGACATGCTGGTGGTAGTGCACTATCTGACAGATTTGAACGCTATGTGTGTGTGCTCAAACATGACCAAAAGTTACAGTGAGTCTTTGTCCAGTGACATTCATAACATAACACACACACCAAACAAATTCAAGAAACACCTAATGGTCACCCAGAGAAACTCAATAACAATAAAATATAATTAATATTTATTTATGCCACCCATTGAAGATTTTTTTGCCTGTATTATCGAAAGATTCATTATTTATACCTTTTGGGGAACATAGCTTGACCCAGGCAAGAGACGGATGTGCCCAATGAATCCAGGAGTCAATGTTGGTTAATTAAAGTCAGCTGACAAATTTTACTGGAGATAAAGTTTTATAACAGGCATATGAAATTTGAAAAACAGATTAATTCGGTAGTAAAATCTTGTTTTTTACATTTAAGATTAATAGCAAAGGTGGAAGCATTTCTGTCCACAAGTGACTTTGAAAGGATTATTCATGCTTTTATTTTGGTACGATTGGATTATTGTAACTCGCTATATGTAGGTGTCAGCCAAGTAGCCTACTATTGAATCGGCTTCAATAGGCTTTATGCACAGCTTTACTTCCTGAACTTCAGCCAGCCCTTTGTTTCCTGTCTGTCATTATTGGACAAACTGATTAATCCAGCTGTGCCTGGCCTCAGTAACAATAATCAGGCACACCTGTATTAATCAGTTTGTCCAATAATGACAGACAGGAAACAAAGGGCTGGCTGAAGTTCAGGAAGTAGTAAAGCTGTGCATAAAGCCAATTGGTTATGAATGCGTCTGCTAGACTTTTAATGGGGACTCGCAAAAAGTAGCATGTAACACCAATTTTAGCCTCACTAAATTGTTTGCCTGTGCAGTTCAGAATTGCTTTTAAATTATTGATTTTTGTTTACAAAGCGTTGCATAATTTGGCCCCACCATATCTAGTGGATCTCCTTCATATACATAAACCTTCTCTCTTAGATCAGCAAATCAGATGATCCTGTAGAGGCAGATACAAGCTCACACATCATGGATCTGCTGACATAATTCACTCATCACCGACACACATGTATATTGGACATGTCCCCTTTAAGAAGACGTTCATGAGAGTTTGGGGGTGGTTTAATGCGCGTTTTTTCTGACGCATGAGTTCATTAAAAAACACAACTGTTGTTGTTCTGACACCGCAATCCTGCCTCCGTGTATTTTTGATAGCACAAAAGCTACATTGGTGACCCCGATACAGAACAATTAACGTACGATGTCGACGAATGCTGTATCTCTGAAGCTGCCGGAGTTTTGGGAGCAACAAGCGGCCGTGTGGTTCGCTCAAGCCGAAGCTCAGTTCGCATTGCGGGACATAACCGCGGACGACACGAGATATTACTTGTCGTGGTTGTTGCAGCCCTCGGCAACTCCACGGCCGCGCGAGCGATCAGCATTCTGGAAAACCCCCCGGATCTGCATAAAAGACTTTCAGTTTATCAGAGACTGAAAGAGCACGTCGTTTGCTCTCACTGCCAGGCCTCGGAGATTCCCGGCCATCAGAGTTGATGGATCACATGCTAGCGCTGCTGGGTGAGCACAAACCATGTTTTCTGTTTAAAGAGTTGTTCTTACAACAGTTACCACAGAGCGTTCGTACCCCTTTGGCAAATAGTACAGTGACTGACTACAGAGAACTAGCACAACTGGCAGATGTTTATCAGGCAGCATCACACAAGTGTACAACTACTGAGTCAGTGGCTGCGTCTGTATACCCGGTTATGAGAGCTGCAGCACAACGGGCAGATGAACGACCAGCTTTTGCCGCGCGGCAATCACCGGACCAAGGACTATGTTATTTTCACGCCCGTTTTGGGGCGAAAGCCAAAAGGTGCCGTCCACCATGCACGTTCAAGGGGAGCCATAATACCACACCTACAGTCAGTAGCATAGTAGCTAACGACAACGCTTACCTACTGTTCGTCACTGACTCATTATCTGGCCGACATTTCCTGTGTGATACAGGGGCGCAGGTCAGTGTTCTCCCCGCATCCCCGGTGGACAGACGCTTGGGTGAAGCTGGCTCACCGCTCGAGGCGGCCAACCAAGGCAAGATACGCACCTATGGGAAACGGCTAATACCACTGTGCTTCAATGGACAACGCTTTACATGGGAGTTTGTCTTAGCGGATGTGAGTAGGCCTCTCCTGGGCGCAGACTTCCTGTGCACTAATGGACTGTTGGTTGATGTCAAAAATTGCTGTTTAGTCACGGCGGAAGGTTTTAATGTCTTACCCTGTTCGAGGAGCACTTTCCCCACAACCACCCTGTCTAGTGCATTGACAGGCGAGTGCGGGTTCGCCCAGCTTCTCAATGAATTTCCCAATCTCACCAAGCCCACTTTCTCCTCAGCACTGGCCAGTCATGGGGTCGTTCATCATATCTCTACATCCGGGCCGCCAGTTTATGCCCGGCCCCGTCGACTAGATCCAGTGAAGCTAGCAGTTACAGAGGCAGGAGTTACACTGATGTGTGATGTCTCCAGGGGCTACCCTCGCCCAGTGGTACCTGGACAGTGGAGGCGAGCTGTTTTTGACAGAGCCCACAGTTTGTCACACCCTGGACGGAAAGCTTCACAGAAACTGGTCTCTTCAAAGTTTGTGTGGCATGGATTGAAGAAGGACATCCGAAACTGGGTCTCGGCTTGTGTAGCATGTCAGCGATCTAAAGTACAAAGACACATCAAGGCACCACTGGAAATTTTCGAGGTACCAGAGCGACGTTTTGACCACGTCAACGTCGACCTGGTGGGACCACTGCCACCATCCCGGGGGTTTACTCATCTTCTGACAATGGTGGATCGAACCAGCAGGTGGCCGGAGGTGGTACCTTTGACCTCAACGACAACAGCGGATGTAGCACGGGCCTTCATTGACACTTGGGTTGCACGTTTCGGCACACCATCAGACATCTCTTCAGACCGCGGCCCCCAATTTACACTTGATTTGTGGACAGAGGTGGCTCGGATTCTTGGAGTGCAGCTGCACCGTACTACAGCATTCCATCCACAGGCAAATGGCCTCTGCGAACGCTTTCATCGCTCTCTGAAAGCTGCGCTAAGGGCCAGTTTGACAGATGACAGATGGACAGAGCGGCTACCCTGGGTTCTGCTGGGCCTTTGGACGGCTCCCAAGGAGGATCTACAAACTTCTTCAGCAGAATTGGTATACGGTCAGTGTCTGCGGGTCCCGGGAGATTTCATTCTAGACAGCACAAAGCCCTGGAGTCCATCTTCTGAACGCACTGCCCTCTTAGACAGGATCAAGGCTTTCAAACCTCTACCTACATCTCAACATGGACTGGCTGTGGCTTGGGTTCCCAAAGACCTTTCTGAGGCTAAGTTTGTATTCATTCGTCATGATGCTCATCGGAATTCTCTGCGACCCCCCTACGATGGACCGTTTCGGGTTCTGGACGCTGGAGCCAAAACCTTTCTAGTCGATATAGGAGGACGCCCAGAGCGCGTGACTGTTGATCGACTCAAAGCAGCTCATGGGGAGCCAGGTCAACCGATGGTTCCGGCGCAGGCTCCAAGGAGGGGTCGTCCAGCCACCAACAAGGAAGCAGCCTCCAAAGCGGAATCTCAGACTGCGCGAGAGGTTCAAGATGCTGCCGATTCGCGGCATTTCACACGTTCAGGGAGACAAATTCGAGCTCCTAGCAAGCTGCTGTTGCCGGTGTTGGTGAATTCTGGGGGACCTGTGTAGAGGCAGATACAAGCTCACACATCATGGATCTGCTGACATAATTCACTCATCACCGACACACATGTATATTGGACATGTCCCCTTTAAGAAGACGTTCATGAGAGTTTGGGGGTGGTTTAATGCGCGTTTTTTCTGACGCATGAGTTCATTAAAAAACACAACTGTTGTTGTTCTGACACCGCAATCCTGCCTCCGTGTATTTTTGATAGCACAAAAGCTACAATCCTAGACATTCCAAGAACTAGATTAAAATTGAGTGGTGATCGGGCTTTTGCTGTGGCAGCTCCAACGCGCTGCAATAATTTACCTTTTGTAATATTCTGGTAAGCACTGAATATTTGCAACACTGATTTACTGGGGATTATGGGGATTAGAGCACATGGAGATGGGTGCACGTTAACGAATAAAGGTTCCAAGTTTGTTCGGTACTCGCTGTACGTCTCCTTATTCATGACTGCACGCCCTGTGCAATATAAAATAGTAAACGAGAACAAGACACCTTTACACCTTAGACTTGCTCCCTCTTTAAGTTATTTTAAGCGAAATTTAAAATTGTATTGGCTAGAATTAGCGTTTGGATCAGTAGGTTCATTGGTAAGAAGCTCTTCAGAGATGTTTGTTTGTCATTGTATTGTTTGAAAATACATTTTATGTATGCAATTTTATTATGTGTTTGTACAGCACATTGGTCAACATCACGTTGTTTTAATTGTGCCTTATAAATAAAGTAAATGAATGAAATATGAATGAGAAAAATATTCTTTCCGATGAGAGAGTGATGATATTTCAGATATTTCTACATGATTATTTTTGAACTTGATTGTCAATAAAAGCTGAGACAAAGTCACTAGGCTATATCTGATTTAATATTAAACTTTAAGTTAACAGATCTCCAGTGACTATTTCTATAAAACGACAAATATTTGTCAACTTTTTATAAAAATAAATAAATAGTAGGCCTAGCCTATAATAAATGCTCATTTCAGATGGACTATTTTTAATAGGACAAAACTGATCAAGCAGTGACAATTTTCCAAATATGTGTGAGCAGCTGCCTACACCTGTTTTCCCTTTTCTGTTATTAATCTCAGTTTATGAATTTACTATTAAAAGCAGATTATGATCATCTATGAACAGTTTGAAAAAGGGCCCTTAAACTCCTAAAATTATGGTTATTCTGAATCATTTTATCTAAAAAAAAAAAAGCTTTTTAAATGAATGCCATTTTATTCTATAAAGCAAAGTGCTTTAGATTTGTGCAGAAATCATTTTCTTATTTATCACAAAAGATAACTTAATTGCTTTTCTAAACTAACTATGGGATGTTTCATTTTGAGACTGTTGTAAAACTCTTCCATTAATGAAAAACCTCACTGGAGAGCATTACATTTTCACTAACGTCAGACAATAACTTATTTATTCTTAAAACTATTGTACCAAAATACGGCAGGTAAACTGAAGCTCTTTTCACAGATACCATGGGCGGCTCTTAAAAGAGCCTTTGTGTTGTGTTGAGCGGACTCGCTCTACTTTGAGCTGGTGTATTTGGTCACAGCCTTTGTGCCCTCAGACACGGCGTGTTTGGCCAGCTCTCCGGGCAGCAGCAGACGCACGGCGGTCTGGATCTCTCTCGATGTGATGGTGGAGCGCTTGTTGTAGTGAGCGAGACGAGACGCTTCACCGGCGATGCGCTCGAAGATGTCGTTGACGAAAGAGTTCATGATTCCCATCGCCTTGGAGGAGATCCCGGTGTCGGGATGAACCTGCTTCAGGACTTTGTACACGTAGATCGCGTAACTCTCCTTCCTGGACTTTCTGCGCTTCTTTCCGCCCTTACCGGCGGTTTTAGTGACGGCCTTCTTCGAGCCCTTCTTGGGTGCAGACTTCGCTGGTTCAGGCATGATGCTTCAGTCAGTGAACCTCAAGCACAATAAAGCTGTGTTTCTACAGGCGGGGCTTTATGCACTGCTCTATGCTAATTTCCAAAGGGAGGTACAGCCTTCTCTGATTGGTAGTTTTCCTGGACCAACCCATAGAATGATTTCATTGGCCACATTAAATGTTCCTTGACTTGAAGGACAGCCAATCACAGGCTTTAAATGTTAATCCCGCCCATCGCCTCATGTCCTACTACCATCCCCCATTCTATCATCAGGTTTCTTTGTTTCATTTTCCCGCATTTTTCGGAATGCACTACTGTACTAGATATTGTAAGTAAAATATTATTACAGTTTATCACAGCAAAGAATGCAAATGAAGTGTTGCACAGGGTGTGAAATCTCGGTGCCCTTTGGTTGCTTGGGATAATTAAGCTCAACAAAATAATACTCCTAGACACTCAAATTGTGTAGAAAAAAAGTTAAGCAGCCTTTTAATCATAGCTTTTATAAAAAAAAAATTGGCGACAGAGACCTACGCGGTTTATGCCTTTGTCATGGTGTGTATTTAATCAACTTTTAATTGATTAAACATTTGATTGAAAAAATATATAGAATACATACTTAAATACAGCTAATATTACCATTAATTTCCACATAACGTCTTTATCACTGGTTGAAAAAAAACAACTAATAATCACGTTAAACTACTTTTAAAATAATTTATAACCACTTGGAAGTTTGTTCTTTGTGTGTAAATGTGGGTGGCTCTTAAAAGAGCCGTTGGGTTTTTCTTCGTGAGTCTCTTAACCGCCGAACCCGTACAGGGTGCGTCCCTGTCGCTTCAGCGCGTACACAACATCCATGGCGGTGACGGTCTTTCTCTTGGCGTGTTCAGTATAAGTCACAGCATCACGGATGACGTTCTCCAGAAACACCTTCAACACACCGCGCGTCTCTTCATAGATCAGCCCAGAAATACGCTTGACGCCGCCACGTCGAGCAAGACGACGAATAGCGGGTTTAGTGATTCCCTGGATATTATCGCGAAGAACCTTTCGGTGACGCTTAGCGCCTCCTTTCCCGAGTCCTTTGCCGCCTTTTCCTCTTCCAGACATGTCGACAGATATACTTAAATTCAACACAACACAATAAAGAAAAAACGTTTAGAGAAGAAGTGTTTATAGTCGGCTAGCGGACCTAGTTGAAACCAAATTCATGGGTGGTTCTATTAAACGTCACTCGACACGCTACTCTCCAACTGGTGCTCAGCAAATGACATGTAGGTCCACCTCTCTTTACGTCATGGGTTGAGTTTGACGTAGTTCAGCTCCACCTCTGTGGATCTAATGGCTGGAGGGATATTGTGTGTGGGTGTGGTTGGACCGTCTAACTTCACCCATTACGGTCACTTGCCCAAATTACATTCAGAGAAGAGCTGGATCTCACACTCCACCCATGAATCTGCAGTGAGAAGACTCTCCTACAGTCCTTCGAGTTTTCCTTCAAAGCATGGTTTTAAAAAACACACACTTCAGGGAACAAGCACTGTGACATCACGTTCTGCATACTATTTATGGAAATATTAGTGAGTCAGTTATTTATTTAATGACCAAGGAATTCCTTTAAATATGAATAATTTTTGTCACATTATAAAATCCCAATTACAGCAGAGGAATATGCTATTGATTTTGGAGCTATCCCTTCTGGGATTGTTATGTTTATGAAGGGATTTAATAACAAGATACAATATAACAAGATACAAAAAATTATCTGATACATCTGTTGGTAAATGATCTCTTGCCACCAAATCAAACAACAGTATTCGTGCTCTGATCCAGAAAGATGTTGTCTCTTGCCTGAATGCCATTTTTTATTGAAACAGAGATATAGGGGAAATTAACTGGGCTAGGCTTTGCCACAAAAATTATTTTTGTACAATAAGATCAAAGAAGTGTCTTATAAAATGATACACCGTTGCTATCCCACAAAATGTTTTTCACAAAGGTTTATTTCTGACGACTTTGATGTAAATTGCACCTTCTGTGGTCTCTAAACTGAAGATTTATCTAATTTATTTTTGTATTGTGAGTATACTACGATTTTTGGGAAAACAATGTTTTATTGTGTGTGGTATAATTTCTGAAATCTCATTGAAATATGAAAATATTATTCTGGGTTGTTTACATTGTGAAAGAGAACAATCAGATGTTTTTTTTTATCTCAATTACAGATGCATCTGTGTGAGCAGTAATCTGGGGAAGATGTTCTGCAGCATCATCAACACAAGACTCGTTCTTTTCCTCACAGAGCACAATGTCCTGAGCAAATGCCAGATTGGATTCTTACCAAATTTTAGAACATCAGGTCATATCTTCACCCTGATAAATACATCAACCAAAACAAAACGAAAATATTCACTTGCTTTAGATTTCCAGAAGGCCTTTGATTCGATTTGGCATGAAGGCCTTGTGGTGGCAATTTTAATGATATTCATTTATCTTTAGTAAAATATAGATGATTCAAAGAATGTCACATGTGTGTCTCTCACTTGTAGTGAGAGAGGATTCTGTTTATGTACCTGGGGAGGCAGAAGAGGGAGACACTCCAGAGAACAGACGAACAAGGACCTCTGACCTAGATGTCAGAAGGCCATTTGGTGCAGGGGAGCTTAGTGGGCCAACTAGTGACGTCTATGGAAAACTACTGGGAGGAAGGCTCTGGGGGGAAGAAGGCCTTGAAACTAAGATAAAAGCTAGTTCAGTCTGTCTGGGGGTGTGTCACTCTTCTGCACAGGGTAACAACTGTGTATTAGACTGCTCCTATTCTTGCAAGAATAAATACTTCTATTTTATATAGATTGACTCTGAGTGTCTCTTACGCAGTGATGTTTGTTTGAGATGAATTTGTGCCACAACAGCCTTCTTTCTAAACTTCTAGAATCAGGTATCGGGGGCAAAACATACAACATTATAAAAACAATGTACTTGTAAGGCTGGTGCCGGTATGTCTGATCGACCCCTCAATGTGACAAAAGGCCCTCCTGGGAATTAACACTTGAACTATCTCTTGAATATGTAACTCCCTCTTGCATATGTAACAGGAACTTTGGAGACGCAGCACACAATGCAGTTCACACTTCACCCACACTATCTTCCCCACATCCCCCTCCTCCTCACCTGAAATACAATGAAACCTTATGCAATGTTATGTGTGTACAAAAATGTAACTACTCATGTTTGGTATCTTTTAATGTGTCACAATGTGCCTGGTGACATGGTCTCATTCTCCAAACTATGATGAAAAGCTAAAAGAAGTTATGGAATGTGAGAAAAGTGATGTGTCCCATAATAGCCTCATTCAAACTACCTCCTGTATGTAAAATCAGGCAGACCTCACAGTGTGAGCCCCTGAATAGACAACCAAAATCTAATTATAATGACAGACATCACCATTTGGTAACAATTGAATTATCTGGGTATATAAGGGAAAAGAGCAGAAAAGTTCGGGGAGTCTGTAGGTTGACTGCCCGCACAATCGCTGTGTGTAACTCTATTGACAGGTAATAATTATTACAAATTCTGTGATTTCGGAATCATTGTGATGAAATGTTTTAACTGACGATCTTATCCTTTTGAATTGGATTTTGAATTATTGCTTCATTACCTGATCAATAAATTGTAAACGTTTGATTTTTTTCTGAGTGACTTTGAAAGACTGTTTATTCCCCAGATTATTGGATTCGTATATTTCCACATCTTTCGCGTCAGTTTAGCGACGGCTAATATTCCGATACCATTTTACGTGTATGTTACGTCCCGTATTATAAGGACGGTTGGACGTGGAGTTTATTGATGTTAAAAGGAAACCAGCCCCGGCCGACAGATCACCAAAGACACAAAACTAGGTTCCAATAAAAATATAATTTATTTTTATAATGGAAATAAATGATTAAATTAAGGAGTAATGGCTTCAGGGTGCCCCAAGGCCAAAATAATAAACAAAATAAACTTATAAACAAACATACATAAATTACCTAATCAGGGAGTAAATCAAATTACAAAGTAACTTCCCTAACTCCCTATAAATAAACAAATCGCAAACGAAGTCAAATTAAATGGCAGGACACCCCTACGCTCCTAAATCATACAAACAAAGTCGAAGTAAATCATCAGTAACACATAATCATAAAGTCGAAGGGTTTGGGATCTGTCGACGGGAGGAGGAATCCGGAGCTCCTAACGCCACGAGGCCAACGCCAGAATGAGCTCCCCATCTTCATCTTCTTCTTCTTCTTCTTCTTCTTCTTCTTCTTCTTCTTCTTCTTTCTTTTAATGGCGGTTGGCAAACAACTTTTAAGTGTGCATTACCGCCACCTTCTGATATGGAGTGTGGATCACAATAGCCTTTCCTCACTACCTTTAAATAAATATATAAATAAATACATACATCCATAATAAAACCAATAAATAACTTCATAAATATTTAATAACATTATTAATATTCATACATGATCATTATTATTAAATACAACTTTCTAAGACAACTCAACTCATATTCTTCTACTAAGTCCTGTTTTACTCAAAAACACAAATATCGCTCTATACCCTACATGTCCTGAATTCATTTGTAATATTTCCTTCATTTCAAATCTAATTTTTTCTTTTCTAAACCAGTTTTTCAGCCTCATCCTTTCCTCCTTATACTTATGACAATTTATAATAACATGTTCTACTGTTTCATTAATATTACATACCTCACACATCCCGTTTTCATGTTTCCCTATTAATGTAAGCGTACTATTCAATCCAGTATGCCCAAATCTCATTCTTGAAATAATGTCCTCTTCCCTTTTATTCCTATTATTTTCTCTCATACCTCCTACCCTCTTTTGGATACTGTAATACATTCTTGCTTTTATTTCTTTATTCCACTCCTCTTGCCACTTCTTTCTCATTTCTTCTTTGATTATGCTTTTAACTTCCGCCTTACTATAACTTATTACCATATCTATCTCTGTTCTTTTGGTTGCATTTTTGGCATATTTGTCTGCCATTTCATTTCCTTCTACTCCTATATGAGCTGGAATCCAGATGAATTTTACTACAACTCCTACTCTATTAACTCTATAAACAGCTTGAGCTATTTCCAACAAAATATCATGTCTTGCTTCGGATTGCATGTTCTTAATACTAGTTAACGCACTACTTGAATCTGACCCAATTAACACTTCCCTTGACCTACTATTTTCAACCCACTCAAGGGCTAAGAGAATGGCCAGCATTTCTCCTGCCACTGATATTTTATCATTTACTCTCTTATTTAAAGGAGCTGTATGTAAGATTGTGGCCAAAATTGGTACTGCAATCACTTTCAAATTACTGTAGAGCTGTGTATCCCCTCCCCCTCCCCCCTGACTCGAGGTTGCCAGATAGGCTGCAGGATCCAGCAGGAACATAGGCTGCTACAAGGAGCTTTCAACTAGAGCAGAGCTGGCAACCCGGATGCCGAAACACTACTGACTTCGTGATTGGTAGATAGGTGGAGGGTGGGGCTTCAGGCCAAAACACAAGATGACAACATCAACATCAGTTGAGGGCTGCAACTTCACTTTTTAAATGACAATATCGTGGCCGTACTACTGTTGTCAGTGATATAAGTATTTGAAATGAACATGATTTCTTAATGTCTAGAGACACAACAGGGCCATTTTATGATTAATTGAAATACTTTTTTTACATACAGCTCCTTTAACATAACATTCACTTCTGGTATAAAAAAAACTTCACTTCTGGTATAGAAAAACAGACTACTTTGGTCTTTTCCACTGAAAACCTAAAACCCCATTCCATTCCCCAACTCTCTACCTTCCCAATTGCCTCTTGCATCTTCCTCACTATATATTCTATATTTCTTCCCTTTTTCCACATAACACCATCATCTGCAAATAAAGCAACACTTATAGATCTATCAACTCTACTAAACACCTCATTTATCATAATTGAAAACAAAACTGGACTAACTATACTCCCTTGAGGAGTTCCATTTTCCACTAAATACTTTGTACTCAATTCTGTCCCTACTCTTACTGCAATCCACCTATCAGTTAAAAAGTTTTTAATCCAACTATACATTCTCCCTTTTATTCCCAATTGATAACTCTTAATCAAAAGTCCTTGTTTCCACAACATGTCATATGCCTTCTCAACATCAAAAAATACAGATAATATACTTTCTTTATTAATTTGAGCTTTTCTAATTTCACTCTCTAAACATATAGCCGGATCTATTGTGCTTCGTCCCTTCCTAAACCCACTCTGGTAATCCTTTATCAATTCCTTTGTCTCCAAATAATACTTTAATCTTTCATTTATCATTTTTTCCATAATTTTCCCTACATGTGAAGTTAAAGCAATCGGTCTATAACTTTCTGCCAAACTCGGATCCTTACCTGGTTTACATATAGGTACGATAATTGATTCTTTCCACTGTTTTGGCAAACATCCTACTTCCCATACCTTATTATATAACTTTAATAACATTTCTTTACTCTCATCTTTTACATTTTTTATCATACAATAACTTATTTGATCAATCCCTGGCGTTGTTTTTCCCGATTTTCTTAAGACATTATTCAACTCACCCATTGTAAACATCACATTTATGGTACTTTCATTGTCCCCACCATCCTGTATTACTTCAACACTATCTCTTATTGTTTTCTCCCTCTGCGTCTTTTCCTCATTACTCAAATTACTATTACTATGTATTCTAACAAATGTCCTTGCCAGCAACTCTGCTTTCCCTTTGCGCTCTATTATTACTTTCTCACCTTCTTTCATTATAGGATAATCATACTCTCTTTTATTTCCTGACATTCTTTTAATCATACCCCATACTCTATCTAATGGTGTACTTCTTCCTAGAGATTCACAATACTTCCCCCAAAAGTTTTTCTTAACTCTCTTTATTGTCTTCCTTACTACAGCCTGCTTCCTCTTATAATCAATTAAATTCTGGAAGTTATGTGTTCTTTTCAGGATTTTAAATGCTTTATTCCTCTCTTTAATTACCTTTGTGCATTCTTGTGTCCACCACGGAACAATTTTCTTTCTAATACTGCCTCCTCTTTTTGGTATCGACTCTTTTGCTGCACCTAAAATAATACTACTTATTTCTTCATTAAGATCTTCAACTCCCTGATTTATACAAACCTCCTTTAATTTTTCTTTGGACAATATTCTAAACTTGTTCCAATCTGCTTCCTCATATTTCCACCTACTTACTCTCTCTTTCTTTTGCATATCCCTTTCTATTCCAATTTCTATATATATAGGATAATGATCACTCCCTATAGTACTTTCCTTTTTCACTTCCCAACTACTTATCCCTACCAAAGACTGAGACACCACCGTAAGATCTATTGCAGTCTCTATACCCTTACTTAAATTGATCCTTGTACCAGACCCATCATTTAGACATACTAATTCCTTTTCATCCAATATTTCTTCTAAAATTTCTCCATTCAAATCTTCTTTTCCACCCCACACCTTACTATGTGCATTAAAATCCCCGCACCAAATAATTTTTCCTCTCCACTCCTCCAGTATTGATTCTAGTTGCACTCTCTCTAGTTTCTTACATGGGTTATAAAAGTTAATCACTTTGATATTTTCTTTCTTATTCCATATTTCAACAACTATTACCTCTAATTCTTGTATTGTTTTTAACCTCCTATATACTATACCCTCTTTAATAAATATTGCACATCCCCCTCCAATTCCATTTCTTCTATCTTCACGTATGGTATTATATCCCTTAATAATGAAATCCAGATTAGTTTTGAGCCATGTTTCCTGAATGCAAATGATATCTGGTTTCTTTCCTAGCTTATCAATATATCCCTTAAACTCATATCCATTTGCTAAAAAACTTCTAGCATTCCATTGAATTACCAACATTAAGTTATGCTTTGAGAAGCTGTATCTGCGTTCCCTTCTCCATGGTTAAGATCAGCATGTATCTTTTCCCATGACAAATCTCTCATGTTTAGGAATTTAGCTGCTGCCTTAACTATAATTTTTATCTTCTCTGTTTTTGTTTTTGCTTGTTCTGAACAATTTATGACATATGCTACAAAAAGCACTATCCTATCTATTGACATTCCTGTATTTTCCTGTTTTGACCCCGTTCCTTCTTTATTCGTACCAATGTCTTCTTTTTCTCTTTCATTATTATATATTTTCACAGCCTCTGCATATGTTACTTTCTGATTTGATTTTACTTTTTGAACCTCAACTGCCTTTTTTCGGATTTCACATCCCCCATATGCTGCTGTGTGGTTCCCTCCACAATTACAACACTTTATTGTAACATTACTCCCACACTCTCCATATGCATGTTCTCCTCCACATCTACCACATCTCTGTTTCCCTTTACATACATTTGCAGTATGTCCATACCGCTGACATTTATAACATCTTAATGGAGGAGGTACATATTCTCTGACGTTAAAGCTCATGTATCCTACCATCACTTTCATAGGAAGTACATCATCTTTAAACTGTAGCAGTACAGACTCACTATCTGTTTTTTCTCCATTTCTGAAAGCCTGCAATCGAGTGATTTCTGTGATCATTCCTCCTTTAATCACTTTCCTTAGTTCTTCCAGATTCTCTTCTACAGGAATTCCTGTTATCACTCCCTTAGTTCCTCTCTTCTCACCAATTATTTTTTTCTCCACTATTTCTTTCTTACATACTGATTGCAGTTTCATAGTTTTATTTTTCTGCTCAATATTTTTGCATTTCACCAATAGGCTCCCATCACGCAACACTTTCGCCATTTCTATTTCCCCAATCGCTTTCTTCAATCCATTTGTAAGAGTGATCGGGCTAACTGATGTAATGTCATTCCCCACTTTAAATTTAAGAATGATCTTAAACTCTTCCATCATTATCTTTTTCCTTACTTCTCGAATTTCTTCATCGTCTTCTAATGTTCTCTTCTTTGTCATCTGACTATTTCTATTTTCTTTTTTCCCTCCTCCTTTCCTACTAGTACTCTTTTCCCAACCCATCTGCATATCTTCATCCTCTGAACATCCACTATAGTTTGCCATTCTGATCCAGTCACAAATCAGATTATGCCATGAACCCGCAAACAAAACAAACAAAATAAACTTTAAGAAACTAAGTAAGAAACAAAACAAAACAAAACAAAACAAAACAAAACAAAACAAAAACTTTCCTTTCCAGCAATGTCTCTGCTCCCGGTAGCTACTTCCTCCGCTCGAGCCAAACCTCACCTGACAAACGTCCTCCCCATCTTCAGTGAGCGCCGCCCTTTTAAAATGCGGTGCATCAGTAGATCCACCAATCAGGGCACTCCAGCTGCAATCACTCCTGGACACATACACAGAACACCAACAACCCACACAAAACAAATACCGAGGATCGTAACAGTGTACTTGAACGAGGGGGCAAGTTATTTCCGACTAGAAACAGCAAACGCTGTTTTAATCAACCTAGGTTCGGGTGTGTCCATATCCACTGTTTTAAGTTAGTGATTACTTTGGATAAACGTGCGTGGTTTACAGACCACGGGCTTGACCTGAAGCCATCTTAAGAGAAGTTGAGTTGATGAACTGTTTCTTTTCATGGTGGTCAATCGTCCCTACTAAAGTAACACATTAATTTAATTTCTAGAGGAGGCGTTCAAGGGGACTTGTATATATATATCTTTGATTGTACGTGTGAATACGGCAGATCCTAGATATTTAGTCAAATTACCTCTGAATTGGTTATTGGAACTGACGGGAGTGTGTCGTGCGGCCTTTGGAGAAGGACTGCTGAGCGATATAGTTTCCTGATTGCGGATAAACTGAAATCAGTGTTGAAAAGAATAATCAAAAATTTGCTAACGTTTAATGATGCACGGATATCATTAAAACCTATTCATTTTATGGAGTCAGATGAATTAACGAGTCAATACATTTGAGAAAATATATTGTATTTAATCTTGTTGTGTTGCGTGAAAGGAAAGGCAAGAAATACGCAGAGTAACCTTCTTCCGCTGATTGGATGCCGCATTTGGACCAATCGAGCCGGACTTTACATACTCAAACAATCAATGTGCTATTAAAATTGGCAATAAACATACTGAGTTCTTCACTCAAGGCCAAGGGTGGGGTGTGAGACAGGGCTGTCCACTATTACCGACCCTCTTCAATATTTACATTAATGAATTGGCGAAACTCCTAGAAGAATCAGAAGCTCCTGGCCTCACACTACACGACTCTACTGTAAAGCTCCTGCTGTATGCAGATAATCTAGTCCTGCTGTCTCCAACAGAAGAGGGTCTACAGCAGAACCGGGACACCCCATCAGTTCTGTTAGACCTGAGCCCTGACCATTAACCCAACTAAAACAAAAGTACTAACGTTTCAGAAAAGACCCAGATGTCAGGTAAAGAGCCACAATTTCACCCTTGGTATGACAAAAATTGATCATGTCACAAGCTACACATACCTCGGGCTGAAAATAAGTGCAACTGGAAACCTAAATTTGGCCGTGAATGAACTGAAAGAGAAAGCAAGAAGGGCCTTCTATGCCATCAAAAAATCTATCCAAATTGAAATACCAATCAGAATCTGGCTCAAAATATTCCAATCAGTCATAGAGCCAATTGCATTATATGGCAGTGAAGTTTGGGTCCTCTCCTAAATCACGAATTTGACAAATGGGACAAAAATCTGATTGAAACCCTACATGCCGAGTTCTGTGAGTATCCTGGGAGTGCAGAGGAACACACCGAACAACGCATGCAGGGCAGAATTAGGCCAATACCTCTACTAATACACGTTCAGAAACGAGCCATCACATTTTGGAAACATCTAAAAATGTTTAAAAACCATGAAATGAACACTGAGAAAAGCCCCCTCCTTCAGCTGGTCCTGCGGCTCCTCCGCCTCAGGACACGGACACCCTCATCCACACAATCCGGCCCGACCATCATAAAAGCACAACGAGCGAATTACCTGACCTACTGGACTGAAACAACAGAAAAACAAAGTAAACTTGAACGTTATTTGGCTCTAAATAGAGACTACACAACCGCAGAATAGCTGAGTACAGTGAAAGACTGTACATTAAGAAGGATGCCGAGGTACAGACTGAGCAATCACACTCTGACTGTAGAGACGGGCAGACACAGACAGAACTGGCAGCCCAGAGAGAGAGAGAGTGTGTGTGTGTGTGTGATACAGACAGAACTGGCAGCCCAGAGAGAGAGAGAGAGAGAGAGAGAGAGAGAGAGAGAGAGAGAGAGAGAGAGAGAGAGTGTGTGTGTGTGTGTGTGATACAGACAGAACTGGCAGCCCAGAGAGAGAGAGAGAGAGAGAGAGAGAGAGAGAGAGAGAGAGAGAGAGAGAGAGAGAGAGAGAGAGAGAGAGAGAGAGAGTGTGTGTGTGTGTGTGTGTGTGTGTGTGTGTGTGTGATACAGACAGAACTGGCAGCCCAGAGAGAGAGAGAGAGAGAGAGAGAGAGAGAGAGAGAGAGAGAGAGAGAGAGAGAGAGAGAGTGTGTGATACAGACAGAACTGGCAGCCCAGAGAGAGAGAGAGAGAGAGTGTGTGTGTGTGTGATACAGACAGAACTGGCAGCCCAGAGAGAGAGAGAGAGAGAGAGTGTGTGTGTGTGTGTGTGTGTGTGATCCAGACAGAACTGGCTGCCCAGAGAGAAAGTGAGAGAGAGAGAGTGTGTGTGTGTGTGTGTGTGTGTGTGTGTGTGTGTGTGTGTGTGTGTGTGTGTGTGTGATACAGACAGAACTGGCAGCCCAGAGAGAGAGAGAGTGTGTGTGTGTGTGTGTGTGTGTGTGTGTGTGTGTGATCCAGACAGAACTGGCTGCCCAGAGAGAAAGTGAGAGAGAGAGAGTGTGTGTGTGTGTGTGTGTGTGATACAGATAGAACTGGCTGCCCAGAGAGAGACGTGTCTGCCCGTACTGTGAGCAGGGAGAAGTGGTGAAAAGCAACACTTCCTCACCAGCTGACATTAGAGGGACTTTTTATGCAAAATTTTAAATACTTTGCCCTAACTTCATACAAGTAAACAACAAAACACAATTTCAACATGTATAAGGTGAAAAAGAGATTGTATAATACTAGCAGCCAGATACATTGATGCTTGTCAGAAAAAGAGTCGACGATGCGCCCACACACACTCATACACTAAACACGAAAACACTTACACACTGAATTCTAAATTCTTCACATAATTTTTAAATGTTCATAAACTGTTCTATTTTATTTTTTATTTATTTTTACACTGTTAATTTGTACAAGTAATTTAATTTGTAGATTTATATGTTATAATATTTTACTATTTTACTAATATTCCATGGCAATATTGTATGATGTAGCCTAGTCATGCCAATAAAGCAATTTTTGAATTGAATAGAGAGAGAGAGAGAGAGAGAGAGAGAGAGAGAGAGAGAGAGAGAGAGAGAGAGAGAGAGAGAGAGAGAGAGAGAGAGAGAGAGAGAGAGAGAGAGAACAGTCTTCACACAACAACAATCAAGAGCAATTAGAGAGGCAGAGAGAGCTCCCGTATAAAAGTTGTTGAGGTGCGGATATTAAACTGGTGACAACCGCTACAGATTGTTCAGGCAGAACAATAAATCACTTGGTCCATGTCCACAATAAAGTTCTTTACTGTTGTCTTTTGATTCATAGATCAGTATGGGTGGGGGTTCTATAAATGAACAATAATAGATATAGATCATGAGGCAGAAACGGTAATAACTGAACAATATAAAAGTAATGCAATAGCATAAAGATAAGGACACATTTATACAAGTCCAGCAGCTGCAAATTTCCTCAGGTTTATACACATTCACTTTAAATCAACTATCATATGAAAAATAATTAATATTTCCACTTACTGTTCAAAAAGTAACATTCAAAGTCTAATTCAGCATGTTTTATGCTGAAATGAATGTGCGATAGAGCTTATACGCTTGCATTGACTACCTCAAAGGAATAAACAAACTTTTAATTTAGCAATATAACGTAGTAGCGGTTAAATCTACCAATATGAAAGAGTATTTAACTAAACTTTTAAGATGTACGCAAACAGTAGCCTATGTACAAAAATCCGCTAGAAATTGGACCCGATTAGCATGGAGATCACTACAAAACTGCAGCAGAATTTAGCAATATAATTACATGTCTGGACATGAACACTGGTTGACATTCGGTTCTCCTGATTTAAATCAAAGAAATTGCAAAAATTATAGTCAGGTGATCCAGAAATAATATGTATCCTAAAGTGCAACAACTTAAATGTCCAGCGGAGGGCGCAAGCATCATTAAAGCTTGGTACAGTGACTACAGTCCCTCCAGGGGAATTCTGGGAAATGTGTAGTCCGGATCTCGTCTTTGGTCCAATCACCAACAGCCTCTCCTTACATCCAAAACCAATCCTTAAGTAGGAAAAAGGAGACAGCAAGAACAGAAAAAACGCAGCTACAATCTGTAACTTAAATAAGACTAAATCTTTTTAAAAATTATATTTTCCCTGACATGATACATTATTGTCATTGTGTTACTTGTACGATAATAAAATATAATTTTAATAATATTCAAAACTACTTAAAGTGACCTTGAACTTAAAGCATAACTGTTTGTGCAATTAGTGCGCAAAGATGAATTCAGATTTAAATCAATACAGAAAATAGCCTTTTTTAGAGACATTGAGGTGGCTCTTAAAAGAGCCTTTGGGTTTGTGTGAGTGTTTCTGCTGTTGATTTAAGCGCGCTCTCCGCGGATGCGGCGGGCCAGCTGGATGTCTTTGGGCATGATGGTGACTCTCTTGGCGTGGATGGCGCACAGGTTGGTGTCCTCAAACAGACCCACCAGATAAGCCTCGCTCGCCTCCTGCAGGGCCATGACAGCCGAGCTCTGGAAGCGCAGATCCGTCTTGAAATCTTGAGCGATTTCTCTCACCAGACGCTGGAAGGGCAGTTTGCGAATCAGCAGTTCAGTGGATTTCTGGTAACGGCGAATCTCTCTCAGCGCCACGGTACCGGGCCTGTAACGGTGAGGCTTCTTAACGCCACCGGTAGCGGGAGCGCTCTTACGGGCGGCTTTCGTGGCCAGCTGCTTCCTCGGGGCTTTTCCTCCGGTGGACTTACGAGCGGTCTGCTTAGTTCTCGCCATTGCTTCAAATTGGTTCAGTTGCTGACGTGAACAACAACACGAATGAATGAATAGGTCATTCGAACACAGCGCCTTTTAAGCCTAGGGCTGCCATGCGCTCATTGGATGGCTTGCTTCAGAGGCATTCGATTGGATGTTGTCTAAATGACAGTTGGCCAATGGCTGTGCCAGTTTTCAAACAAGAGACAAGAGTTTGTGGTTCCCGCCCGAACATGCATTGTTTCCTTTTGTATGAAAATAAAAAAGGCGAAATCAGGTATTAATTTGCACAGCAAAACCCGTGATTGATTTTTAAAATATTATTGAAAGTTCAGAGTTGGACTAGTGGCACTAATAGTAAAAACTAAGATAAGTACAATTGCTTAACCACATTATGTTTAATTTCTTTGTTTTGATATCAATATATCGATTTAAATATGTTAGCTAACGTTATGCTAATAAAACTATATGCATTTTCATAGTAGGCTACATTCATTAAATCCTTACAAATAGTGTAGTGAGTCCGCATAACAATGAAACATATTACTCATTAAAATGATCTATGAAAGTATTTATCAGATTTTAAAAATTAAAATAGAAAAAAAGGAAAACAAAATGATTTATCAGAATCTCAGACTTTAAAATAGTTTCCGAAAGAATGTTTATATATATAGTCAACATTATATAGTACAAGTTAGAACGGTCGACATATGGGAATTCCTCTGCCAAAACTGCCATGTTTTTTTCTTTATTTAATCAATCGAACTTTTATTTAAGAAAATAATAATAATCGGACAAATGAAATACTCTTTCTTGGAGAAATTGCGTGGCTCTTAAAAGAGCCTTTGGTTTGCAGAGAAGCTTCCGTCAGTTTACTTGGCCTTCGCGGGCTTCTCGGTCTTCTTGGGCAGCAGCACGGCCTGGATGTTGGGCAACACACCACCCTGAGCGATGGTCACGCCACCCAGAAGCTTGTTCAGCTCCTCGTCATTGCGCACCGCCAGCTGCAGGTGTCGAGGGATGATGCGGGTCTTCTTGTTGTCCCGAGCGGCGTTTCCAGCCAACTCCAGGATCTCAGCGGTCAGATACTCGAGCACAGCGGCCAAATACACCGGAGCTCCGGCACCGACGCGCTGGGCATAGTTGCCTTTGCGGAGAAGCCTGTGAACACGGCCGACGGGAAACTGCAGTCCCGCCCTGGAAGAGCGAGTCTTGGCCTTGGCACGAGCCTTTCCCCCGGTTTTACCTCTTCCGCTCATTTTTTTTTTAAGTCAGCTAAAACGATTTGCTCTGACAAAGTAAACAGAATAAAAAAGCCCACACCGACTGCACCGTCTTTAAACGAGAGTGCCAGTCTCCCATTGGTTTAGACTGTGATAAGTTTTAAACCAATCACTGAACTTCCCTCCAAAACCCAACCCCCTTTTTGGAATGATCACGTGTTGACTAGACAGAAGAGATTAAATCACCGATGTTTGATAGAAAATTAAAAAAAAAAGTACTAAAATGGATATTATACCCTCTTCCTACCAAAAGTGCTTCACCTTTCACACACTATATTATGTGCACATTGACTAGATCTGATACTGTACAGTATTATTATTCTATTGTAATATTGGAATTGTATCACTGCTATTGATGTGTTGTTTGTATGGTCACATTTCTCCAGCATATTATTCTAGCATATTATTTAGTGTTTATATTCTGTACTTTTAATCAACATCCTATTTGCACTGTGATTACAGTTTGAATCATCATTATGCTTTTTGGCTATTTGTAATCCATTTCTTATGAATAAAAATAATTTACTTTAGGTTTACCTAAACTTGGTGACTTGTTTAATTGCATTAGTCGAAAGTCAAATCTATTTGATTCCAGAATTAACAAATCATTCAAATACATGAGTTTTGCTCTTTACTCGGAGTTAGTGGTTGGCTCTTAAAAGAGCCGTTGAGGAACAAACAGTGGATTTATAACTTTTTGGGAGCTGCCTTCTTTGGTTTGGCGGCTTTAGGTTTCGCCGTTTTGGGTTTGGCTGCCTTTGCCTTTTTCGGGCTCTTGGCTGCCTTCTTAGGAGTCGCTGGTTTCTTTGCCTTCTTGGGACTCTTCGTTGCCTTTTTAGCGGCGGGTTTCTTCACCTTCTTCGGAGATTTCTTACCGACGGGCTTCTTAGCGGCAGCAGGTTTCTTGGCTGCGGGCTTCTTGACTTTAAGAACCGCTGTCTTGGCGGGTTTCTTCTTGGTCTCGGCTTGCTGCTTGTTGAGCTTGAAGGAGCCCGAGGCGCCGGTCCCTTTGACTTGAACCAGAGTGCCTTTAGTCACCAGGCTCTTGATGGCGGTCTTGACGCGGGAGTTGTTCTTGTCCACATCGTATCCACCGGCAGCGAGCGCTTTCTTCAGGGCGGCGAGGGACACACCGCTCCTCTCCTTGGATGCGGACACAGTCTTGACGATAAGGTCGCCGACGACTGGACCTGCTTTCTTAGCTTTCACAGCGGACTTCTTCTTGGGCGCTTTGGCCGGGGCGGCAACAGCGGGGGCTGGGGCGACTTCTGCCATTTCTCTCTCTGGGATCGAATCTGTAGTCTTTCAAACGGTGTCTGGTCTCAGCAATTCTTTAAATAGCGCTCGAGCGGCGCTGTGGTCTTAAACAACACATGAGAACCTCGTAGACTCAACCTCGGTGTCTGCTGCTCGCTGACGCTTGTGTTTTCTTCTCTTACATTTGGAGCAAAACTGGAGCTGTTAAGTAGTTTGACACAGTCAAAACTAAGTGAACACCAAGCAGATGTTCTTGGCTTTCATTAGAGACTAAAAAACGCGAAGAGAAAACGTTACTTTTGCCTTTGTCAGACCAAATCCAGACAAAAGGCGAGCATCAGCCGCGGGGAAAAGCAGCTTGCAAATCTGATGGATAGTTTTAACGGAAAATGTGATACAAGTCTGAACGCGTCCTATGTGTGTTCAGCAAACAGTCTGAAAGAGACTTTAATGAAATCAGCATCACTGAGGAGCGTTAGTAGACTTTTATACAGCTGTTGTTTTGGGCAGCTTGAAGCACACGAACATCATTTGGAGTCTCCGAGTCTGTCTGTCGGAGTATCCATATTTTATCTCATTAAACACGTTAAATACATCGTTTATGTAGGCCAACATCGTATCACGACATATACATTTTTAATTGTAATAAAGTATTTGTGTCTCCTGATTCGCCATTCATCTCCTATATGGAACCATGTGAATAGAAATGATGGAAATTCTTGCTCATTTAAAGCTAGCTACAGCACAGGTCATAATTTCCTTTTAACAACACTATACTAATTCACAGCATAGTTATGCATGTACAATCGGCCATTATGTTAAATATTTTAATTTAGACATATTGTTTTTCTTTTTAAATGATGGTGTGAACTGAAATTAAGAGGATAGACTGGTCTCTTCCGGTTTGTTACAGTTTCAGTTAAATCACTGCAACTGGTTCCCCACTCGGATTTGCTCAGACTATAACAGAACACATTTAATGATGTTAAAACAATTTAAACATTTTCTTTAGCTGCAGGTCTATCGAAGTTTATCTAACCTCTAGCCTAAACTCAGGGGCTTTTCCTATTTGTGTTGGAAAATTGACTTCTCTTTCTTGCAAATGAAGCTCAAGAGTTCCGGAGTTCCAGAAATCAAAATAAGACTTTATTGAACAAAGCCTGCAGAACATCTGGATTTTCCTTTGGCCAAGGTCCAATTATTATACCTTGTTCTTATAGATCTGTTATTTCACAATAACCTACTGACATAACGTCTGGTAAGGGTTTTGCCTTTCTCTAATTGTGGCATTCTGCCAATTGATGGTCAACTCTCTCTCATAGGCAAACAATTAACATTCTCCAAGGCCAATCAACTCTTCCCAGAGGCAAGAAACCTCTATGTAACACCTCTTAACAATGGTCTGATTCTTTCACATCCTCTGGTGTTTACCAGAAAATCCCTGACTATGCAAAACCTGTCAAATAGGCCACAAGGCCTTAAAAACATCTGGCTTTTATTGTATTAAAACTAATTCTACAATTGTTTTCTATAGAATAGATGAAATATTTAAACATTTGAAAACATTAGAGACCGAGGCCAAAATAACATTAATCTGGATTAATAAATGCTGTAAACAATATTTCACTTTGTTTAATTTAGTCTGTGTGTCATTTGCATTAACTGTTAAAGAGATGATTCTTCTACAGAACACAAGAATATATTTTGATAGTTAGTAAGCAGTTTAGTGACTATGGGTTCCGGGAGGGTTAGCACTAACATGCTTTCGTCTTCATTATGTAATCTTAACTTTTGAAGCGATTGGTGGGATTTGGATTGCTATGAATCAAGCTGAATTCACCTCTTCCGTTATGCTTCCTGTGGTGTAATCTATATTACATGTTACCACTAGAGGGCAACACGGGCATGTATGAGGGGGAGTACGGCATGAGCAAGCGAGATAGAAGAAGTGAGACACAATGTTATTGTGGCAGTCTGTTAATAAAGCGGCTCAGTGAACTCTCAAGGCATCGGTCTTTATTTGGAAAAGAACCCAACACAACACTTCCTGATGACTGATAGCATGCAATCCAAAAGCTCATTTTGCCCAGTCTTTGAAGACTGTAGCATTTTTCAAGTGCCCTTCAAACACCTCGTCTAGCGACGCTACTCGACCAGTCCAAGAAAAATGCCAATGTAGCTTGATCCTTCACTCTCATCTTTTCCTCTCAAGGCAAATTAGAACAGACCACAAAACTTCACACAATCATTAAGATGGCCTAGAATGTGGCGCTTCTTTCAATTGTAAACGCTTGACATTTTGTTGGTTTTGGTTTCCAGTTGCCTGTTGTTTCGCTTGTTTGAATAATTTGTAAAGATAGACCAAAATTTGATTCCTTATCACATTGTCCATATAAAAAAATAACAGTTCAAATGAATGTGTATATGCCAAAAAGTGTTATAAATGTCTTTGTCTCACATCTGTATCATAATTTGTAAACGATCATCTAAGCCCAAAACAACATATTAGTAGGCTACAGTATGTCATAATTGAATGGCATTTCATTGTAAGATACTTAACAGTCTTGCCTTTTAAGATGCTCAGGGCCACAAAACTCAACCGTTGTTTGACAGCAATTTTATATCAGGCGGCCAGGCCTAAGAATGAAACATGTTCTTTACATTGACAGAGTGATTATATAAGTACAGATATAAACATGATTATCTTTTTATTTAATTTTCGGGTAAAGCTGAGAATGACATCACAAATATCTTGAAATTTATTGAATGGGAGGAACAGCAGGTACGTTGACATTTTAACAGTATAACAGACCTCCAACAGCAACAAAACAGCTAATAATAATAACTAAAAGTCAAGGAATCTTTTCCACCATAGAACTTCTATTCCACACATAAGCTTGGCTGTAAAGAGGGCACTCAAATTTTCAGATTAAGAGAAACATCTGAACATTTATGAATCTGCTCATATAAAGTGATTTGTATTATTATACTCTCTTTGGCTGCTCCAGTCAATCGGTCTCTAAAGAATGAAACTACAAAAAATGAGCTTTAGATTAGTCACTTAGAAGATATCACTGTAGTTTGTAATTGCATGGTGTTGTGTTGAGTCGGTTTATAAACACAAAAGGTCTGTGATGAATTAAATAATTCACAATAAAATAAAATCTTCTAAAAGTAGTTCTTAATAAAAAAATTAGTTGTTTTTAAACAGCATTGGAATATATAGAGCTCCAGCAAAACACTAAGTAAATTTAAAAAGCATACCGGACTTCTCCAAAAAGACTGTTAACATACAATCTAAATGTGTTTTAAGCTCTTTAAAAGACATTGTGGATGGCTCTTAAAAGAGCCTTTGTGTTGTGTTGCGCGGACTCGTTCTACTTTGAGCTGGTGTATTTGGTCACAGCCTTTGTGCCCTCAGACACGGCGTGTTTGGCCAGCTCTCCGGGCAGCAGCAGACGCACGGCGGTCTGGATCTCTCTCGATGTGATGGTGGAGCGCTTGTTGTAGTGAGCGAGACGAGACGCTTCACCGGCGATGCGCTCGAAGATGTCGTTGACGAAAGAGTTCATGATTCCCATCGCCTTGGAGGAGATCCCGGTGTCGGGATGAACCTGCTTCAGGACTTTGTACACGTAGATCGCGTAGCTCTCCTTCCTGGACTTTCTGCGCTTCTTTCCGCCCTTGCCGGCGGTTTTAGTGACGGCCTTCTTCGAGCCCTTCTTGGGTGCAGACTTCGCTGGTTCAGGCATGATGCTTCAGTCAGTGAAACTCAAAGCTCAATAAAGCTGTGTCTCTACAGGCGGGGTTTTATCCACTGCTCTATGCTAATTTCCAATGGGAGGTACAGCCTTCTCTGATTGCTAGTTTTCCTGGACCAACCTATAGAATGACCTCATTGGCCACATTAAATGTTCCTTGACTTGTAGGACAACCAATCACAAGCTTTAAATTTAAATTGTTAATCCCGCCCATCGCCTCATGTTCTACTACCACCCCCCACTCTATCATCAGGTTTCTTTGTTTCATTTTCCCGCATGCAATGCACTGTAGTATAAAATATTGAAAGTAAAACATCATTTCAGTTTAATCAACTTAAAAAAAATATCTATATATATGTAATTCATACTACAAAAACACAGCTAATATTAGCACATTTGATTTCCACATAATAACGACTTTATCAGCGATTGTAAACACCATAAATAACTAATAATCTCATCAAACTGCATTTAAAATAATTTATAACCACTTGGAAGTTTGTTCTTTGTGAGAAAATGTGGGTGGCTCTTAAAAGAGCCGTTGGGTTTTTCTTCTTCGTGAGTGTCTTAACCGCCGAACCCGTACAGGGTGCGTCCTGTCGCTTCAGCGCGTACACAACATCCATGGCGGTGACGGTCTTTCTCTTGGCGTGTTCAGTGTAAGTCACAGCATCACGGATGACGTTCTCCAGAAACACCTTCAACACACCACGCGTCTCTTCATAGATCAGCCCAGAAATACGCTTGACGCCGCCACGTCGAGCAAGACGACGAATAGCGGGTTTAGTGATTCCCTGGATATTATCGCGAAGAACCTTTCGGTGACGCTTAGCGCCTCCTTTCCCGAGTCCTTTACCGCCTTTTCCTCTTCCAGACATGTCGACAGAAATTCTTCAACTCAGGACAACTGAATAAAGAAAAATCTCTGGAGAAGAGGGTTTATAGTCAGCTAGCGGACCTAGTTGAAACCAAACTCATGGGTGGTTCTATTAAACGTCACTCGACACGCCACTATTCAATTGGTGCTCAGCAAATTACATGTAGCTCCACCTCTCTCTACGTCATGGGTTGAGTTTGACGTACAGCTCCATAGAAATCCATAATAAAGGCTAGATGTCTCGTCCGCGCTGCTGGCCAATGGAGGTCGACGTCCGCACCTGGCGGCCATCTTGTCACAGGCAGCTCGCTCACTCGTAACATTGTGTTTTAATGGTGCATGTACTTTTTAAATAACCATAA
This sequence comes from Rhinichthys klamathensis goyatoka, assembly GCF_029890125.1. Taxonomy (NCBI): domain Eukaryota; kingdom Metazoa; phylum Chordata; class Actinopteri; order Cypriniformes; family Leuciscidae; genus Rhinichthys; species Rhinichthys klamathensis. The sequence continues at coordinate 2,227,399 of NW_026606599.1, forward strand.
CTTGCTCAATTTTTTACCGATTCTCAAACGGTTTGGTTTGTTATAAACGTCAGAGATGTAGTTATTACACTGCATACTTATGAATAATAAGTGTATAAATAAATAATCATCCAGAATTATAGCCACGTTAATAACGTTTGTAAGAAACCAAACCGTTTGTAAATCCGTCAAGATTTCAACGAGATAAGAGTATTTGTGTTCGTGCTGATCACTCATCTTACATCAGGCACCACAGAGCCCGCCAGAAAGCTTGCCTGTGACAAGATGGCCGACGGTGATGACGATAGAGACTCCGCCGTAAGACATCTAGCCTTTATTATGGATATCTATGTACAGCTCCACCTCTGTGGATCTAATGGCTGGAGGGATAGAGTTGTGGGTGGGTTTGGTTGGACTGTCTAACTTCATACATTACCCAAATTACATTCAGAGAGGAGGAGCTGGATCTCACACTCCACCCATGAATCTGCAGTGAGAAGCCTCTCCTACACTCCTCCGAGTTAGTACACTATTAACAGATAGTAACACTATCAAGAGGGAACGCCTCTTTCAGACATTACGGAAGGCAAAACATCATGATGTCTCATTGCCAGGTCTCTTGGGGAAACCAGCAGGCCAGATATATTGTCATATAATTAGGTTTCTTAAAGAAACGGATTCAATAAAATTATTTATTTATTTATTTTTATTTTATTTCCTGCTTAATCTCTCGTTCCACACTTCCAGTTCAGTTGGTGGTGGTAATGCACTGTTAAACTGGTTTGCCAACAGCCATTAAACCCTAAAGAAGAAGAAGTGTTGTCCTTCAAAGGTTGTTAAAAAAAACACTTCAGGGAACAAGCAAGCACTGTGACATTATGTTCTGCATACTATTTATGGAAATATAGTTTATATATATCATTTTAGAGTTCCTTATTTATTTATTGACCAAGGAATTCCTTTAAAATATGAAGAATTTTTGTCACATTATAAAATCTAAATTACAGCAAAGGAATATGCTATTGATTTTGGAGCTATCCCTTCTGGGATTGTTATGTTTATGAAGGGATTCAATAACAAGATACAATATAACAAGATACAAAAAAAAATATCTGATACATCTGTTGGTAAATGATCTCTTGCCACCAAATCAAACAACAGTATTCGTGCTCTGATCCAGAAAGATGTTGTCTCTTGCCCGAATGCCATCTTTTATTGGAACAGAGATATTGACATTAACTGGGCTAGAGTGTGGGCTTTGCCACAAAAAATATTTTTGTACAATAGTCTTATAAAGTGTCTTATAAAATGATACATCGTTGCTATCCCACAAAATGTTTTTAACAAAGGTTTATTTCCAACGACTTTGATGTAAATTGCACTTTCTGGTCTCTAAACTGAAGATTTATCTAATTTATTTTGGTATTGTGAGTATACTAAGAATTTTTGGAAAAACATTGTTTTTTTGTGGTTTGATTCCTGAAATCTCATTAAAATATGAAAATGTTATTCTGGGTTATATACATTGTGAAAGAGAACAATCAGATGTTTTTTATTTACTCAATCTAATTTTGTTTTTGTACACAAGTGTAAAATGTAATATTGTAAGCCTTTCCTAACCTTTTTCTGGAATACAGTTTATGTATTCTGTATATGTATTTATGACTCTTCCAAGAAGAAAGATATGTTATGGTCCCTGGTCTAGGTCAGGGTGTAACAAATGACAAATACTTTGTATTTACCCATTTTTTATGTCTTGTTTTCTGGGCTATTTTTATAGTGACATTCGTGGTTAACGAATCAATTTGTTAAACTAAACAAACAAGTAAAAACAACCAAGCAGTTTGGAAGCAAAAAAAAAAAAACTTCTCCATACGAAAAACTTGTATAAATACACATTTAATAAAAACGACTTAATGCAATCTTGAACTTAAAGCAGAACTGTTTGTGCAGGTGCCACAAATTCAGATAATTAAAGAAAGAAAATCGTCTTTTTTTAGAGATTGAGGTGGCTCTTAAAAGAGCCTTTGGGTTTGTGTGACTGCTGTGGATTTAGGCGCGCTCTCCGCGGATGCGGCGGGCCAGCTGGATGTCTTTGGGCATGATGGTGACTCTCTTGGCGTGGATGGCGCACAGGTTGGTGTCCTCAAACAGACCTACCAAATAAGCCTCGCTCGCCTCCTGCAGGGCCATGACAGCCGAGCTCTGGAAGCGCAGATCCGTCTTGAAATCTTGAGCGATTTCTCTCACCAGACGCTGGAAGGGCAGTTTGCGAATCAGCAGTTCAGTGGATTTCTGGTAACGGCGAATCTCTCTCAGCGCCACGGTACCGGGCCTGTAACGGTGAGGCTTCTTAACGCCACCGGTAGCGGGTGCGCTCTTACGGGCGGCTTTAGTGGCCAGCTGCTTCCTCGGGGCTTTTCCTCCGGTGGACTTACGAGCGGTCTGCTTAGTTCTCGCCATTGTTTCAAAGGAGTTCAGTTGCTGATGTGAACAAGAGACGAATGAATGAATGGTTCACTAGAACACAGCGCCTTTTAAGCCTATGTCTGCCATGCGCTCATTGGATGGCTTTGTTTCAGGGGCATTCTATTGGTTGTTGTCTGGCGACTCTAAATGACAGTTGGCCAATGGCTGTGCGCCTCCTGTTTTCAAACAAGAGACAAGAGTTTGTGGTTCCCGCCCGAACAGGCATTGTTTCTCTTTGTATTCCGCTCTCCAAGCCCAGACAATTGAGCGCTGGTCGCGCTCCAGTCTTTGGTGTGTGTCGTCACAATGTGTGTCCTAACGTGACTCTTGAAATGATTTTTCTTTTCATTTATGATAATTTAAGAGTTTGTGGGTAATGTAGGGTGGAGGATACCCATAACTTTTCTCCTGTTTAATGGTTAGTTAGGGAGTGAGGGAAGGTATCTGTTGTTTTGTTTTCTGTTTTGTATAGGTAAATTAATGTTATTCCCCTTTTAGGTAGAGGTTATTTTGTTTTCTTTTGAATTGGGCCCTCCTCCCGTGGTAATACTTTTGTTTTGGATTTATTTGTAATGTGTTCCTTTAATTTATATTATTAATTTATTTTCTAGCTTTGGCTATAGGGTACACAAATAAAAGGCAGACATGCCATTTCATTGATTATTTGGTGAATCTGGGACTGGAGATCTTCAAAGTCTCTCCACTGTTTGTTCGTCGTTCCCTATTTTACCCCTAGACAAAAAGGGGAGAAGTAACAACATGAAGAATAAGCGAAATCAGGTGTTTGTACAGCAAAACCCGTGATTGATTTTTTATTGAAAGTGTAGAGAAAAGTACACTTAACCACGTTGTGTTTCATTTCTTTGTATTGATATCAATATTTCCGTTTAAATGTTTTTAGCCATGCTAATAACTATAAGCACTTTCATAGTAGCCTACATTCATTAAATACTTACAAATAGTCTAGTAAGATTGGATAACAATAGAACATTACCAATTAAAATTATCTAGGGCCATTCATTTCTAGTCAGATTTAAAGAATAAAAAAAAGTCATTGAAAACAAACCAATTTAAAAATTGAATCTCATATCGCGTTAGATTCCGTAATAGTCTAGTCAGCATTATAGTACAAATTAAAACTTAGTTTATGGGAATTATTTTGCCGTTTATTTATTTTTATTTTTTATTGATCAATCGAAATTTTATTGAAGAAAACAAATCGGACAAATGAAATACTCTTTCTTGGGAGATATTGGGTGGCTCTTAAAAGAGCCTTTGGTTTTAAGAGAAGCTTCCGTCAGTTTACTTGCCCTTCGCGGGCTTCTCGGTCTTCTTGGGCAGCAGCACGGCCTGGATGTTGGGCAACACACCACCCTGAGCGATGGTCACGCCACCCAGAAGCTTGTTCAGCTCCTCGTCATTGCGCACCGCCAGCTGCAGGTGTCGAGGGATGATGCGGGTCTTCTTGTTGTCCCGAGCGGCGTTTCCAGCCAACTCCAGGATCTCAGCGGTCAGATACTCGAGCACAGCGGCCAAATACACCGGAGCTCCGGCACCGACGCGCTGGGCATAGTTGCCTTTGCGGAGAAGCCTGTGAACACGGCCGACGGGGAACTGCAGTCCCGCCCTGGAAGAGCGAGTCTTGGCCTTGGCGCGAGCCTTTCCCCCGGTTTTACCTCTTCCACTCATTGTAGCTTACAGTTGATGTTCTTCAAAGAAAGTAACACCTTCGAAGCTGTGTTCTGCCTTTTAAAAGAAAGCTCGCTAATCTCCTATTGGCTGGAGTCTGAACACATCATCGAGCCAATCAGTGAGCTTCCCTCCAAACACCAAACCCAACCCCCTTTCAACTATTCTCAAGTGTTTGCTATAAGCAAACCTTCTTAGCTTTATTTTAATCAATTTCTTTTTAAAGTTTTGAATACGTCAATGATTTCTTCAGTTTCTTAATTTTCATTGTTTTGATATTTTTTATTTAGTATGTATATTGTATGACTATGTAAAGCAATTACCATTTTTCACTTTACTGTCTGGTTACTAGTCGGTATTCATCAGTGTAATTTTAAAATTCACTGGTATAAACATGTGAACGTCTACGCACAGATACAGAGTTCATCAAAATGTTGAAATTGTAAATTTAAATGACTAACGTTCAATTCAATTCACATTTAATTGTATAGTGCTTTCCACAATACACTTCGTTTCAAAGCAGCTTTACAGAAAATGCATGAGTCCATTACAATTTAGTGTGATCTGTTATCAGAGGTAACTGTCTAAGTTATGTATTTCAGAAATGTAAATCACAGTTAGCTAAAAATGTATTAATTTAAACAATGTAATAATTTAAGGCAGAAACAATGAGCTCACTGAAGTAATGAATACTTGTTTGTTATCAAATGATTATGACCTTTTGAAAAATGTAGCATTGGTGCAAATCTCAGATAAAGCCAGGATTAGGCCTTAGTTCAATTAGGATATTTAAGTTAGTTATTTATTTTCTTCGGTCATTTTGAACAATTAAATCTTAGGTCATATGTAATTCAAAAATCCTGTACATAACACAATGAAAAAACATAAATCAATGAAACAAATAGAGAAAGAAAAGAAAAATTAAATACATTAGAAAGATAAATACAAAATGAGTACCTAGGAATTTAAAGTAGCTTAAGTAGCTTTTATAAATGTGCCTTGGGGGGGACAGACATTATGTGCATCTTGAGATTAAACAATATCACTGACAAGATCAGGTCAAGTTGCTTTCAGTAAAAAAAAAAACAGTTAAAACATGCATTTTAGTCTGGGTCTAGGTTTAAACCGCGTGTAATTTTGGATAAATGTATTTGCACATGAACATAAAGGGCCCATTATTTTTGTTCTCGCGGTAATGACACTTTCATTGAACAATGACCGATGAAATCATGCTCTTTACTATGAATTAGTGGGTGGCTCTTAAAAGAGCCTTTTTGATAGTAATGGAAAAAGGCGGCATAGAATGAGTTTATTTCTTTTTGGCTGCTGTCTTTTTAGGCTTGGCTGCTTTAGGTTTCGCCGTTTTGGGTTTTGCTGCCTTTGCCTTTTTCGGGCTCTTGGCTGCTTTCTTAGGAGTCGCGGGTTTCTTTGCCTTCTTGGGACTCTTCGTTGCCTTTTTAGCGGCGGGTTTCTTCACCTTCTTCGGGGATTTCTTAGCGACGGGCTTCTTTGCTGCTGCAGTTTTGGGCTTCTTCGCGGCTGCGGGTTTCTTGGCAGCGGGCTTCTTGGCTTTAGGAGTCGCTTTCTTGGCGGGTTTAGTCTTGGTCTCGGTCTGTTTCTTGTTGAGCTTGAAGGAGCCCGAGGCGCCGGTTCCTTTAGTCTGGACCAGGGTTTCATTAGTCACCAGACTCTTGATGGCGGTCTTGACGCGGGAGTTGTTCTTCTCCACATCGTATCCACCGGCAGCGAGCGCTTTCTTCAGGGCGGCGAGGGACACACCGCTCCTCTCTTTAGATGCGGACACAGCCTTGACGATCAGCTCGCGGACGCCTGGACCTGCTTTCTTGCTTTTGGCGGCTGATTTCTTCTTGGCCGCTTTAGTCGCGGATGCTGGAGCGGTTTCTGCCATGATTTCTCTGAGTTAATCTGGACTCACACAATCTGACTGTGATCAACAATGAGCCGCTGCGCCTTTAACAGCCGCATGAGAACCGTGTAGACTCAACCTGCTCTGTTCAGCGTCTGCTCCTGCACTAACGCCTTTGCTTGTGTTTTCTCCTTTCATATTTGGAATAAAACTGAATTTGTAAAATAGTTTAATAGATTAAAAACAGCGTACACACCGAGTAGAGAGATTGAACTTTATTTTAAGACTAAAACACGCGACAAGTGAACATTTATTTAAGCATCGTCCGATCAAATCCAAAGCGTGCACCTGTAATGAACAAGGCTGCGTGTATATTTCATGTAATTTTGTGTATTAACGGTGGTAAACTACCAAGTGTGTCATCCTGGTTTTGGAAATAGCACTTTGACAATGGCTTTAATGTAAGGAAGATCGCTGAGGGACTTGTGGAGTGTTTCTTTCAGAGGTTGTTTTGTGCAGCTTGAAGCACACACACATATCTGTATGTGCGTGTGACTCTCATGTCTTTTTAAATGAATTTAGATTATTATATGATTAGGCTACTTAACAGAACTACCAAGACAAGTTGTTTTAAGGCTGTTTGCCATATCAGGCATTTTTTCTTAAATAAATGGTACACTGCTAAAACTGCATGACTTTAGCTTATTATTCATACTTTGTGAATTCATTAGCCTATCTGACGGGTTGCAATATTCAAGCATGATTTCATTCTGAGTGGGTTTGAAGTTCTTGTTTAATAATTTAGGGCAAATAAAATGATGTGCATGCAGTGCATTGGAATTCCCAGATGACATTCACATGAACCGTTTACAGACTCTGATGTTGGACCAAAAAGGCAAAAAGCTCATTACAGTTGAGATTTTTTTCAAAAGATGATGCAATCGTTTAATTTAATTACTGAACACATGAGTTAAACTGACAGTCTCTTAAAGAACAATGAATATTATATATACAGGTCCTTCTCAAAAAATTAGCATATTGTGATAAAGTTCATTATTTTCCATAATGTAATGATAAAAATTAAACTTTCATATATTTTAGATTCATTGCACACCAACTGAAATATTTCAGGTCTTTTATTGTTTTAATACTGATGATTTTGGCAAACAGCTCATGCGAACCAAAAATTCCTGTCTCAAAAAATTGGCATATTTCATCCGACCAATAAAAGAAGTGTTTTTAATACAAAAAAAAAAAAAAGTCAACCTTCAAATAATTATGTTCAGTTATGCACTCAATAGTCAATACTTGGTCGGGAATACTTTTGCAGAAATGACTGCTTCAATGCGGCGTGGCATGGAGGCAATCAGCCTGTGGCACTGCTGAGGACGGGAGGCCCAGGATGCTTCGATAGTGGCCTTAAGCTCATCCAGAGTGTTGGGTCTTGCGTCTCTCAACTTTCTCTTCACAATATCCCACAGATTCTCTATGGGGTTCAGGTCAGGAGAGCTGGCAGGCCAATTGAGCACAGTAATACCATGGTCAGTAAACCATTTACCAGAGGTTTTGGCACTGTGAGCAGGTGCCAGGTCGTGCTGAAAAATGAAATCTTCATCTCCATAAAGCTTTTCAGCAGATGGAAGCATGAAGTGCTCCAAAATCTCCTGATAACTAGCTGCATTGACCCTGCCCTTGATAAAACACAGTGCACCAACACCAGCAGCTGAAATGGCACCCCAGACCATCACTGACTGTGGGTACTTGACACTGGACTTCAGGCATTTTGGCATTTCCTTCTCCCCAGTCTTCCTCCAGACTCTGGCACCTTGATTTCCAAATGACATGCAAAACTGAGCAACAGTCCAGTGCTGCTTCTCTGTAGCCCAGGTCAGGCGCTTCTGCCGCTGTTTCTGGTTCAAAAGTGGCTTGACCTGGGGAATGCGGCACCTGTAGCCCATTTCCTGCACACGCCTGTGCACGGTGGCTCTGGATGTTTCTACTCCAGACTCAGTCCACTGCTTCCGCAGGTCCCCCAAGGTCTGGAATCGGTCCTTCTCCACAATCTTCCTCAGGGTCCGGTCACCTCTTCTCGTTGTGCAGCGTTTTTTTGCCACACTTTTTCCTTCCCACAGACTTCCCACTGAGGTGCCTTGATACAGCACTATGGGAACAGCCTATTTGTTCAGAAATTTCTTTCTGTCTTACCCTCTTGCTTGAGGGTGTCAATGATGGCCTTCTGGACAGCAGTCAGGTCGGCAGTCTTACCCATGATTGCGGTTTTGAGTTATGAAACAGGCTGGGAGTTTTTAAAAGCCTCAGGAATCTTTTGCAGGTGTTTAGAGTTAATTAGTTGATTCAGATGAGGTTAATAGCTCGTTTAGAGACCCTTTTCATGATATGCTAATTTTTTGAGACAGGAATTTTGGGTTTTCATGAGCTGTATGCCAAAATCATCAGTATTAAAACAATAAAAGACCTGAAATATTTCAGTTGGTGTGCAATGAATCTAAACTATATGAAAGTTTAATTTTCATCATTACATTATGGAAAATAATGAACTTTATCACAATATGCTAATTTTTTGAGAAGGACCTGTATTTCTTTTGTATAGTGTTTTGTTCTTTGTATTTTTGTTTTCAAAAATAAACCACACATTTAAACTACATGTTAGAATTTTTTTTTTTATTGAGCATAATAGAATACTTTTTGTGCGGAAAACAAAACAAAAATAACGACTTTATTCGACTATTCCATTGCTTCCTTGTGGGCCTGAGACGAGAGTTCAAGAGATTTCCAGGACGCATGCGTGAGAACTGACATTCTTCTTCTACTACACACTACACAGCGCGCGTCTTACAAGCAGAGGAAGACGCGTGCTGTACATAGTAGTAGAAGAAGAACGTCAGTTCTCGCGCATGCGTCCTGGAAATCTCTTGAACTCTCGTCTCAGGCCCACAAGGAAGCAATGGAATAGTCGAATAAAGTCGTTATTTTTGTTTTGTTTTCCGCACAAAAAGTATTCTCGTCGCTTGATAAACTTATAGTGGAGCCACTGTAGGCACATGAAATATTTAAACATTTTCTTGAATGACTTTCTGGGCCGCCAAGTATCATTCCCTTTGGCTGCCTATGTAGCATTGATCCACCTCTCAGATTTAATCAAAAATATCTTCATTTGTGTTCTGAAGATGAACGAAGGTCTTACGGGGTTGGTACAGCATGGGGTGAGTAATTAATGACTTAATTTTCATTTTTGGGTGAACTTACCCTTTAAGTGTGAACATAGACTGTTGAGAAAGAAAATGCATTGCTATCGGTATGGATCCATGCATTAGGTGTTAAAGTGACAGCAGCCTATAGACCTGCTGACTGTGTCATTAATGTTAATCAAACTACAAAAAAAAACAGAGAAAATCACTCACTGTTCTTGACTTAAGAACGTTTATAGCTTTTATAGCAGTCTTTCTTTTAAAGCCTCAGCAGTTTTATTTTTACATTTGATTATTCAACTTCTGTTTTGTGCATTATTGTTTCGCATATCGCATTATTTAACAAGTTATTGCTTATCACACTTTTCTGCATTATTGAACAGCCCTGGTGGACTCGTAGAACAAATGTAGTACACACAAACCTGAGATACTGTATTGTTTGTTAATAAAACAGACAGAGCATTCAACAAATTCAACAGTCACACTGAAAGAAAGGAGATCTCACTGACAGCCAATATGATGGACACGAGCAGAAACATGAAGGCTGCCTGCCAGTAGAAAACTGAGAAGTTTGGAAGTTTGGGGACTGGGAATGAAGCTTCTGGAAAAAATCAAACTGACAAAGTTATACCCAAGCAAGAAAACATGAAAGCATTGCACTCTTATGCATTTACAAATATGTGCTGATGCATTTTCACCTTTTACAGAGATCCAGCTGTGGAGAGAGAGCTGTCCTCTCTCTGTTTTACAGGAGTAGAAACCCTCATGTGACTTTGAGACAGTAGTGATGCTCATCTCTCCTGTCGTCTGATTCTGGATCAGTGATCCGTCTTTATAGAAATCAGCACTGAGGATCGGGGAGTTTGTAGATCGATGTAAACAGTGTAGAGTCAGAGTCTCTCCCTCAATCACAGGATCAACAGAACTCTCCAGAATCACCTCACCGTCTACAAACATATGCGTGTAAGCTTTAAAATTGTCAACTATCTTTGGCATATGCTGATAAAAAATCAACCAAAACATGAGAACAAACTAACAAATGCATTCCTTTTTAATTCTATGGTTCAACAAAAGAGAAAAAAGATGCACTCAAATAAAATAATTTATGAACAGGTGCTGGGGCAAAGCATAAAGTGTAAAATCATAATATAGCCTACATATTAAAAAACACTTTATAAAAGTTCAGTCTTTATTCTGATTGGCTGAGCTGTGTTCAAAGCCATTGTAAATTACACTACAAACATAAAGAAATAATATAAATATTTTTTTTATGGACTAAGCCATACAAAGGGTGTTCTGTGTCTTGCCTAACAATGTTCCTTAGCTGTTCTAAATTCACTGTAAACCACGGCTTCACATGGGTTGTTGCTTTACTCTATAACACCTCAAGAACTGAGCACAAAAAAGAGACAAAAGAACAAATCAAAACCATGAGCTTAAACTAAAATTAAAATGAAAACTGAATGAAAATAAAAGCTAATGCAAAACATAAATAAATACTATATAATAGCATACATAATATTAAAATAGCACTGCACTGTGAAATACCATGCACAACATGCAAATTCAAATATAGAGATAATCCCCCCCCCCCCCCCCACACACACACACACACAAACACAAAAACAAAACAAGAACAAATAACAATTATTGAGATTAAATCCAAGCATGTCTGTTTTTAAAAAATAATATACATTGTAAGATGTAGAACAAATATAAGCAAAAATGAACAAAACTAAAGACAAAGAGTTTCAGTGTGAAGTGGCAGCATTATAATTCATTCATACACAACAATTAGTGTCAAGTACAAGATAACTACTAGCATTATACGCTAAACAGTTTTTAGAGATAAAACTTTTTACATTCGATTATCATGAAAACAAATCTCAGAGAACGGTTGACTAGGTACCAGGTACCAATGTTTTATTAGACCAAAGGTTCATTTTGCGCCGGAGTTCTCCTTTAACCTGTTGAGGTAGCCCTAGGTGTGAGGTATGAAGGAATCGAACCACTGGCACATATGATCAAGTTCCCATAACAGACAATTTTTTTTATATTCCTCTATTGCAAACTTTGAAGTTCATATTCACCAACCAAGAGATCTGTGATCATTTTGTGCAGCCTTCTGAGAAAACTGGGTTTTACAAAGACTGTGATGGTGACTATTTTAGAGATCACCCCCTCTTCTCTGAAAAACCAAACTCTCTTCAAATACAGATATTCTACGATGATTTTGAAGTGGCAAATCCACTTGGATCCAAACATGGTATCCATAAGGTTGGAAGCATATACTTTGTTTTACGAAACCTATCTCCAAAGATAAACTCCGCTCTTATGAATATTCATCTTTTAGCACTTTTTATACTGACGATGTAAAGAAGTATGGATTTGAATTAATCTTACACCCCCTCCTCGTACGTGATCTGAAAGTCCTTGAGTGTGCAGGAATTGAAGTTCCTTTCTCCGATGAACCAGTTCACGGAACAATTGCACAAGTAACTGGAGACAATTTGGGATTACACACATTACTCAGGTATGTTGAATCTTTCAGTGCAAACCATTTTTGTCGCTTTTGTCTAGTAGACAAACAGACCTCACAAATGGTTTTTAGTGATGATGATCCAAGAATAACATTATACGTAATAAAGCACTGCATGCTCAGCATTGCAATGACCTCATGGTAAATCCTACACTGCCATCCACATTTAGAGTTAAGCGACAATGTTTGTTCAATGATCTACAGTACTTTAATGTTTCTGAAAATTATGATGTAGACATTATGCATGACATATTGGAGGGAGTGGGGCAATTTGAGATGAAGTTGCTGTTTGCTTACCTCTCAGACAACAAAATCATATCCAAGACAGATGTTTGTAACCGAATGTACTCGTACAATTATGGCTTTGTTGATAGAAAAAATCGTCCAACCAGAATAAACTTGGAGCAGACTGGAAACGGAATTGGTCTCAATGCCATTCAAACTTTTTGCTTAATCCGGAATATGCCCTTGATATTTGGAGATGTTTTACAAGAAGGAAATGCCCACTATAGACTCTTGTTGCTTCTGTTGCAAATTATGAACATTATATTTTCTCCAGTTGTTACTGATGGAATGACAGTATGTCTGAAGCATCTCATTGTTGACCATCATCAACTTTTCAAAGAGCTTTACCCATATCGCAGAATGATCCCTAAACATCCCATTCGAAAAATAGGCCCAATTCTACATGTTTGGTCAATGAGATTTTAAGCCAAACATTTTCAAGAACACAATCAAAAATTTCAAAAACATAAAGTCATTGGCCCAAAAACATATCAGATGGCTATAGCATACCATTGGGAATCAATGCCATTTAAAACTATTGACTGTGGGCCAGTAAAAACTGTTCAGCTCATTGACTTGCCACATGGTGAGATGATTGCAGAAGAACTGCGGGTTGACTTAGACTGTGAAGTTGATCAGACTTCTTGGATCACTTGTTTTGGAACTGAGTATCGTCCAGGCCTTTTAGTTTGCACAAACAAAGAGGACGATTTGTCTGTATTTAGTCAGATAAAAGACATCATTGCATTTAATCGAGAATATTTTCTTGTAACAGAGGACTTTCAGACACTTTGTTTTGCAGAGCATTTTCATTCCTTTCATGTGTTACAGGGAAATGGTCAGAATGTTTCCATGCTTAAAGTTGATGAATTGCACTTTTTTTAAGCCGTATGAGCTGCAAACTACTTATGGTTTTGATAGAGATTATCAATATGTGGTTCCTGTACATGTGTTTGTATGAGTTTGTGGTTTTTAACATCCATGTACATGTACAATAAAACAGACATAAAAAGCACTGACTTGGAGTATTTTTCACTCACTGAGGGTGTTCTAGGTTTACACGGCAGGTGTTCAAAAGCACTAAAATGGTGTCAAAAAGTGCTAGTTATAAGAGTGCATTTTTAATCTCCAAGTGTTCAAATGTAACTCTATTTTTTTTTAGTGTATATATTTTACACTTTTTACAGTGTTTACTGAACACCAAACTCTTGGACCTATATACACTGAAACCAGTGTTCAATGTACTCCTATAGAGTACATTGAACACTCTTATTTTTGCTGTGTGAGTGTTGAGTGTTACCATTAACAGAGAGATTAACTCGGTTACTCTCCTGTGAGGATGATGGTCTTTTTCAATCTCTCTGTCCTTTACACCAGTACTGACCCTGATCAGACTCAGTAGCTCCTCTGATAGTGACAGTGTCTCTATTTACAGTGTAACGCTCAGACGTCTGTAACATTACACTGTTTGTGCCTTTAAATACCACTCATATCTCTCACTTCTTGGGTGCGGACTTCGCTGGTTCAGGCATGATGCTTCGCTCAGAGAAACTCAAAGAACAATAAAGCTGGATTACTACAGGCGGGTTTTTATCATCGATTGTAAAAAAAAAAAAACGTTATCATGCTAATTTCAAAAGGGAAGAACGGGCCTCTGTGATTGTGAGTCTTCGTGGACCAAAACACCTCTTGCGTATTGTTTGGTCACTCCACAAGGTGTCACTGTGGCCTCAAATCTTCAGCACTGCCACTCTGAGCTCGATTGCTATGTCTGAGGTAAAACACGTCCCCTCATTAGGTATGGAGCACAAAACCTGCAAAAACTATAAATACATACATATACGAATATATAAATCCACAAAATTCTACATAAAGAATATAAATAAAAATTAATGTTCAAATAAATAAATACTTAAATAAAAACATATAAATCCAAAAATAAAGAGCCTATATAAATTATTGAATATGTGAGTAAATAATTAAATAAATAAAACGAATGTTGGAGGAAATAAAAAAAATGTTAAAGGAAATGCTAAACTGTAAGTTTTCTTTCTTCCTTTTAACTGTTTTATTCATTTTTGAATAAACTGCCTTTTCATTGCTTTATTCTGCATTAGGCTACTAATATTAATGTAATGAATAAGGAAATGATTGGAATTTAGGTGGGATTAATGTACACGCCCCTCTTAATCTAAACGAATGAGTGTTGCGTAATTGACTTAAAGGAGAACTCCGGCGCAAAATGAACCTTTGGTCTAATTACACATTGTTACATAGTCAACCGTTATCTGAGATTTGTTTTCATGATTATCGAATGTAAATAGTTTTATCTCTAAAAACAGTTTAGCCTATAAAGCTAGTATAACGCTAGTATATTGGGCATAGATCAATGACAAATAAAAATCGCTTGTTAATACCACTGAAGGGTTGGTCAAAATCCCTTGCCTCTTCAAATGCATCCATAATCATATATCCTTTTGAATGCTTATATACTTCCTTTATAAAAATCAATAATCAAATATATTCATTATCACATAATAATTTTTATATTCTTTGTGCTTGTGAAATTATATTTTCTTAAATGCATGTGATGTAAATAACCAGTTTCTTTTAGGTGCATTCCAATCTTACTTTGAGATTGCACGTAGTACACGCAGGACACGAAGGCCACGAACCCACAAGGCCGTTTGTCTCTTTCTCTGGGATCAGTAGATAGGTTAGAGGGTCCTAAGGCAGCGTGGGCACATATGATCCTTCGCTGGACATATGGTCAAGCTATATTGAGCGTTACTATCGAACTTTAATTGTTGTACTAAAATGTATTCTTTCCAGTATATTTCCTTCCTTGGGAGTAAATGCCAGTTATCTGTTTTTCTCCCAAACGAGTGAATGTTTTAGCATTATGTTTTGGTATACTTAACTGATAATAAGGAGCTCAGACTCTCTTCAGCCTTGATGGGAGCTGTTATTTGCTAGTGTCTGTTATTTGTGTGTGTGTGTGTGTATGACATTCTATGTGGTTCTGGACGTTCGGACCAGACAACCCGGCGCCCTTCTCTAACCTGCGAGGCCACCACAGACCTAAATCCAATGAGTGGACGACAACTATCTTGACTAATGGCGATAGGCACCCCTATCTCCTCACATGTGTTAAATTGTTTAGGCTCTTAATGTTTCTTAGCCAATGAGAATCATTCAACCTGTAAGCAATGACGTAGCTTAGACCTTGGAAATGGTATAACTGCTGTGATCTTTGTAACTGTAGGGGAGGCGGCCTACGAACTCCTGTGTGAGTCTTGAAGCTGACTTCTGCTGGTGAAACTGCATACTATCTTCAGTAAAACTTTTCTTTAATTTTTTATAATTCTGACTCCGGGTCTTCATTCTTCATATCTGGTTCTGGGTCTTTGACTGTATACCCCTTACACCACTAACAAGGCTCAAAATAGCCCCACACTAGCACGGTAGCATAATGAGGGTCCCTACCTTCAAACCGAAGCATTGAGAACTTTGTCGGTGTCCAGACAGTTTAATAAGAAGATATTTTTTACATACACTCAACTTCGCGTATACAGGCAGAAGCCATCTTTGAAAAAGAGTCTCTACCAGTCGATCTACGAACGCCGATCCAAGTGCGCTGGTGAGATGTGAACGAGCTATAAGTTGTGATAAGGTGCGCGAACAGCAGGCTTGGATCGTTTGATGTCAGCATAGTTCGGTCTTGCTAACCTAGCTGGACAGGCAGTGCATCTCTTGCATCACTTTTTGCCTGACAAAAGTGAGAGTAAAATACAAATTTTTTACGTTTGTTTTTGATAAACGACAAAGTGCAACGGTGTTTGTTTTCTGCAGCTCAGTGTTATCGTGCGTTCATGCGCATGCACGAAATGAAACTCGCATTTTTCAAGCAGAAATATGTGGAGACCAGACATACTGTACAATACATGCACGTGAAGGATGGCACTCCCAATCAAAGTACACATTATAAAACAAGACACTGATTATCTAGTCTCAGTGTAGTTAAAAACTCTAAACAACTGCACTAATTATGCAAGATAGAAAGCAATGTATTGACAATTTGACATTGATTGACAATTGATTTATAGGCTATATTGAATTTAAAATGTTGATTAGCTGGACATACTGGTCAATATGAATGCACATCCCTCAGTAAATAATAACCATAAATCAAGAATTGCTTCAACCTGCATAATGATAATAAAAAAATCACACTGATGCCGAAAATACCCAGGCTGTAGAGAGAACCAAAGTTAATCCCAAAAGCCAAAGCTCAGGGTTATAATTTATTATTTTCTTCTTATTTATGTTTACGTTAATATTCACTTCTTATGTTAACATTCTATAGAAAATACTCTATTCAATAAATTTTGTTTGTTTGAACCTCATTCTGTTCTATATTGTTGTACTTATTCTTTGACTGTTTTGTTTAAAGGAGGGAGGATTGTATTGGGAGCACTGAAGTGTCAGGTGTGACTGTGTGGCAATGGCAAATGGTTTACATAGCTCACGAACTGAATGCGAGCAAGAAGCACAACTGAATGTACGGGAAGCCAAAAGGTTAAAAAAGGATTGTATTTTTTCCCAAAATCTAAGCGTTTTTTTTTTTTTTTTTCAATATATAAGAGTTTTTCCATTCAATCCAGATTATTTCTTTTCAAATAAAATTAATAAATAAAAATAATTAAACTAATATGAGGAACTCTTTTTCTCATGTATCTCATCTCTGATCTGGGGGGGGGGGGGGGGGGACCTTTTTTCAGGTCAGAGCAACTGCCCCTCAAAATTCCTGTGCACGTCCCTGGTTGTGAGTACTGCCCGAGAGAGATTCGGGGGAGCTCTCACTTGTGGGGAAACGCCAGACGGCCGCTCGGGATGATTAGTGTCTCCGGCGGTGAAAATAGACAGTCAGTGGGGGGTAAATGTGCCAGATAGTCAGGGACGCGACTTCGGGCTAGGAGAGCTCCTCCTAATCGGTGTGATAATTGCAAGCAATAGAGAGTTTGGAGAAACTGATACTGTCAGCCGACTGACGCAACCGAAAGGTTCCTGGGTATCCTCTTTGCTGAACCTCTTGGATCCTCTTGAGTCTGCCTGCTGACCAAATTAACTGAACAGAGATTTCCTGTGTACCCTTCTCGCCAGGGCGTGAGCTCGTCTGCTGGTGGATCAATATACTGAGCAAGGGGGGTAATGTGTTTTATGAGCTGATATTGTGTTTTAACCATTAATAAAGAGTTGTGTGTTAACTGCCATCCTAGTGTGTTGGTCTCTGCCCCTCGCGAACACCGTGCGGTTGTTACATTAATAATAATGATGTGTGACTAAAATCTAAACAAATCAAGCTTGATGCAGAATAGTTTACTGGAATAAACATGTTAACATCTATGCAGACAGATACTTCAGATTTCATCAATAAAATATTCTCATTCTCATATCAGTATTAACATAGAAATGTATTTTCTCAGTAACATAAAGGGCACATTATTCTGTTGTCATGGCAACATGTCAGAAAGCCAATGACAATCAAGTCAGACCCCATCGGTCTGGGGCCGCTCACAAACCAAGAGTTCACAAATGGGTCCAACACACAATAGTAGAGACTCCGCAGGCAGAATTCCACCAAAATATACTGAGTACAATAGAAAACTACACATAATGTCTGCAGAGCTGGACCCACTAATAATTAAAATGAAAAACGAGACATTAAAATTCATGCCCATCTAAAAGCGATACTAAGACCCTGCATCACAAAGCTCTACTGTATCTGAGCGCAGAGAGAAGACCCTCGATCATAACTCAACAAATGTCAAACATGTTAAACCCTAAAACAAATCCCTGATCACAACAAATCAAATTATTAAAACCCTCTATGGTACGCAATATGATATCAGTGAGGAAAAAAAAAATATTTGTTATGTTTTTCCTGCTTAAAATTGGACACTATAACAACATCAATAAACATTATCATTATTTATTTATTTATTTATTAATTAAAAGTTTGTTGCCTCAAGGCAACATTGTACCACAATGGACAAATTGAAACATTTGACATTTTCATGAAGAAAAAAATTATAGATTTATTGAAAACATCAATTTCTTTAACTAAACACTTGAACAAACAGATTTATCAAGTTTTTAACGAATTACACATTTCATATTTTATAAAAAGTAACATTTATCCAGCTGTTGCCCTCAGGCAACATTGTACCATCGTGGAACGCAAGTACTACAAACCATCATATCAAGTTATCATATCAAAACATTACAATCAGTGTTGTTTCAAGGTAAAGCATTAACAATAACCATAACCTTATCCTAATATGAAGGCCAGGCCTCAACAACAGCAAGATCAAACATGTGGAAGACCTCCCCGGCCGACCTAATGACCCGTGTGAGGTCAGGGCAGGGGGGACTGACCCCCCCAGGGGCCCGATGGGAGCACCCCAAAATCCGAGAACCTCAGAAGCAGCGCCGCCTTCATCCTGTGTGGCGCCACACGCCCTTGTCCCACTCACCCACTATTTGTCCAATTGCCCACTATAGTGGCCAAATGTCCTGTTGACCCCCCCCCCCCCCCCCGACCACTCACAAGCCACGCCCCCGTCCCACAAACCCACTATTTTTTCGATTGCCCACCATAGTGGCCAAATGTCCCGTCAACCCCCGCTGACCACTCACAAGCCACACGCCCCGTCCCACGAACACACTATTTGTCCGATTACCCAGTATAGTGGCCAAATGTCCGGTCGACCCCCCTGACCGGTCCCAAGCCACGCCCCATCCCACAAACCCACTATTTGTCCGATTGCCCCCTACAGTGGCCAAATATCCCGTCGACCCCCGCTGACCACTCACTAGCCATGCCCCCGTCCCACGAACCCACTATTTGTCCAATTGCCCCTATAGTGGCCAAATGTCCCGTCGACCCCCGCTGATCACTCACTAGTCATGCCCCCGTCCCACAAATCCACTATTTGTCCGATTTCCCATAGTGGCCAAATATTCAGTCGACCCCCGCTGACCACACACAAGCCACACGCCCCCGTCCCACGAACCCACTATTTGTCCGATTACCCACTATAGTGGCCAAATGTCCCGTCGACCCCCCTGACCGATCCCAAGCCACACTCCCATCCCACAAACCCACTATTTGTCTGATTACCCATAGTGGCCAAATGTCCCGTCGACCCCCGCTGACCACTCACTAGTCACGCCCCGTCCCACGAATCCACTATTTGTCCGATTACTCACTATAGTGGCCAAATGTCCCATCGACCCCCGCTGACCACTCACTAGTCACTCCCCCGTCCCACAAATCCACTCTTTGTCCGATTACCCATAGTGGCCAAATGTCCCATCGACCCCCGCTGACCACTCACTAGTCACTCCCCCGTCCCACAAATGCACTATTTGTCCGATTACCCATAGTGGCCAAATGTCCCGTCGACCCCCGCTGACCACTCACTAGCCACACCCCCGTCCCACGAACCCACTATTTGTCCGATTACCCACTATAGTGGTCAAATGTCCCGTCGACCCCCTGACTGGTACCAAGCCACGATCCCATCCCACAAACCCACTATTTGTCCTATTACCCACTATAGTGGCCAAATGTCCCGTCAACCCCCCTGACCGGTCCCAAGCCACGATCCCATCCCACAAACCCACTATTTGTCCGATTACCCATAGTGGCCAAATGTCCCGTCAACCCCCGTTGACCATTCACTAGCCACGCCCCCGTCCCACGAACCCACTATTTGTCCGATTGCCCACTATAGTGGTCAAATGTCCCGTCGACCCCCCTGACTGGTCCCATGCCACGATCCCATCCCACAAACCCACTATTTGTCCGATTACCCATAGTGGCCAAATGTCCCGTCGACCCCCGCTGACCACTCACTAGCCACACCCCCATCCTACAAACCCACTATTTGTCCGATTACCCACTATAGTGGCCAAGTGTCCCGTCGACCCCCCTGACCGGTCCCAAGCCACGATCCCATCCCACAAACCCACTATTTGTCCGATTACCCATAGTGGCCAAATGTCCCGTCGACCCCCGCTGACCACTCACTAGCCACCCCCCGTCCCACAAACCCACTATTTGTCCGATTACCCACTATAGTGGCCAAGTGTCCCGTCGACCACCCTGACCGGTCCCAAGCCACGATCCCATCCCACAAACCCACTATTTGTCCGATTACCCATAGTGGCCAAATGTCCCGTCGACCCCCGCTGACCACTCACTAGTCACGCCCCCGTCCCACGAACCATCTATTTGTCCGATTGCCCCCTCTAGTGGCCAAATTTCCTGTCGAACCATGCTGAGTTTTCAGATTGTAAAAATGCAGATACATTTAGATAATTCAAACTCTTTTCCTTACAAATAAAATATACTTGTGTTCAAACCTAGTATGCCTGGTATGGCCTTATGTGATTCCATTAAGGTACAATGTTGCCCTCGAGGCAACATGCAGTTTTATGTAATTTCCAATGATACATTTGATGATATATAATGTAATGTTTTTGAAAATACTTCTTTACTTACCAATGAAGGTGACTAAGATTTTTTGTAGTTGATTATCTGGACAGAAATTTGTGAAAAATGCCCTTTTCAGTGGAGAAAATATGGAGCCATGTGACATGTGCACGTGTGCTGAAAGAGGGAACACAATGGACCCCTGTGGGTCATGTGTCCACTCTTTTGCACTTTCATTGGTTAGTATTTGTCCCTTCCCCTTAGAGAGCATTGACCAACAAAATTTTATTAATTTTTATAAAAAAAAAAAAGTTAAAATAGACTATGTTGCCTGGAGGCAACACCGTACCATAGAGGGTTAATACATGCACAAAAAAAAAATTAAACTGGCCAGAAGCAACAACTTAAAGTAAATTAGAATGTTTTCTGTCCCTAAACAGAGAATAAATTGTGAGTTTGAGTTGCTTGTTTAACTCTCTTCAACTGTTTTCTTCAGGTTTTTAGCTCTGCTGAAGCTGTTGGTTCCTCATCACATGTGGTTTTACACGTCCGAGTGTCACTTTGCTTTTTGTTTTGTTTCCAGGACATTGTAACCACATGTTTTAACGTACAGTAACAGGGTTCTGCCCTGACGCTGAGTTTGAGAGTTTGGGGTCAGTATCTTCATCAGCTTCTGTACATCCACTTCCTATATGGATATTTGAACACTTTCTCCAGTACAAGCCTGGAAATAAACATTTACACTTTACATGTAAACCATAATTTATCCAAATAATCATTTTTTCCATGTTTCTTTTTATTGTCTGTTTAAATGTTATTTAATATATTTGTATGTATGTGTATTCAAAACGTAGATGTATCATGCAAGATACATTCATCTGGAATGGTACCAGTTTTGAGCCGCTTTAGAGATATTTATAACTCAGTTCAAAATGACGCCTCTTTTTTTCACAGTTTCTGCCTACAAGGCGATATGATTTCAACTCTTTATCAGCTGTGGTATATGAGTTTTACCAATTTAACCAACTTTATCTTTGTGTTTTCTGCACTGATAACACTAGGGTTTGTACCACTAAATACATGAGCTTGCTGTTCATCTGAATACCGTGTGTGTGTGTGTGTGTGTGTGTGTGTGTGTGTGTGTGTGTGTGTGTGTGTGTGTGGACTCAAAAAAAAAATTCTCAACAAAAAGACTCAGGTTTATCACTCAAGTAATTTATTAATACAAATAAATAAACCATTTAACAGAAAAACAAGTTTAATGAACAACACAATTCATTCTCTCTCAAAGATGTTAATAGCCAAAAAACACTCCATGAACCCCCCCCCCAAAAAAAAAAAAAACCATCTTCACGCAGAATAATTAAAATTAAAGAAAATAATTACATGACTAAACCCCCAAAAAAACACAAAGTACAAAAATCACATCATATATAAAATAGGGCTGTCAAATGATTAATCACGATTAATCACATCCAAAATAAAAGTTTTTTTTACATAATATATGTGGGTGCACTGTGTATAATTATTTTGTATATATATAAATACACACACATGCATGTATATTTAAGAAAAAAATATTATTTATATATAAAATATTTATATTTATATATAATATAAATTATATATAAATCTATATACAGTATATACATGAAAATATTTCTTAAATATATACAAGCATGTGTGTGTATTTATATATATAAAATAATTATACACAGTGCACCCACATATATTATGTAAAAAAAACTTTTATTTTGGATGTGATTAATCGTGATTAATCATTTGACAGCCCTAATATAAAATAGAAGACATTTAGCCTACCAGAAAACCTACTCCGAATCAAATGAATTCGACAGTAAACATAAATACAAATGAAAATTTCACGTGTTTGAAAGCGTCGAGAGTACAGAGGTTGGCTGGAAACACGAGGCTGGGATCGGATATACAAATAAAAGGCAAAAACCCCCCCCGAGAAAACATCAAATGCCCCGCGATCCAGTCCCGTTTACAACGGCCATAGAAGGCCTGATCTGACCAGTGGCCTAACAAACCATCCATAATGTTTGCTTCTGCATTAAATCACAATACCCTAATTTAGTGGAACAAAGCTACATATTGTAAAACAAGAAATAAAATGATTGATATTCACTTAGCTCACCCAGATAATGTCTGTGCAAAAACAAACAAGGAAGAGCTATCGGACAGAACGCTTCAAAGCATAAGACAAAACCCGAGCTGTGTCCCAATCCAGAGGCTGCATCCTTCAAAGGCCGCATTCGAAGCCGATCGTGTCACTGCGGTGCGACGAAGGCCGTTTCAATTCAAATGTGTCCTCTGTTTCCCGTGAAATGAAGGATACAACAGATGGACTGTGTCCCAATCAAAGTGATGCATCCTTCGAAGGATTTGGACTTCAAAGGCCTCGCATTGTCACTGATGCGCAGGGAATTCTGGGGTAGGAAAGGCTAGTGATGGGACTGTTGATCCCGGGGCTCCGATGCTTCATTGCAGTCAACAAACTATATTGTATCAAACACTGTACTGATGCTTGTATCGAAACGACAATACCACGTGATTGATGACCTTTTAAGCTTCGAACGTCATGCAGAATCTGAAGGTCGGGACAGATGGTTTGAAAAAAATTGGCGCTTCGCGACCTCATCTGATGATGCATAAAAATGGAAATGATTATTGAGGAGGCGTTATTTTAATGATTTAACACTGTACTTCCCTATAACATAAATTATATATTTTTTAAAACCGAACACCCAAAATATTAAATACCACCAGATTTCACTAATGTGCATTGTGTTAAAAGCTTTGAGTACGAACCTTTTTTCGACACAATTTGATGAAAGCCTCAAATGCTTCAGAAAGCCTCGGTTTCCGAGGCCATGAATAATCCATCTGTTCTATCATTTCACGGAAAAAGAAGGACGCATTTGAAGGAGCCTTCGAATTGAGACAACCTTTACACCCAAAGCAGTTTTATAATCATATGCGGGAATCTCTCCTCAACCACCACCAGTGTGAGCATCCACTTGAATGATGTGACGGCAGCCACAGTACAATGGTGCCAGTGCGCTCACCACACACACACACACACACACACACACACACCAGCTATAGGTGGAGAGGAGAGAGAGTGATAGAGTCAATTCAGTGGATGGGGATTATTAGGAGGCCATGATTGATAAGGGCCAATGGGTGGAATGAGGCCAGGGTTAAACCCCTACTCTTTACGAGAAGTGCCATGGGATTTTTAATGACCACAGAGAGTCAGGATCTCGGTTTAACGTCTCATTTGGAGGACGGTGCTCTTTGACAGTAGTGTTTTGATCACTACACTGGGGCGTTAGAGACCCACACAGACCACAGGGTGAGCAGCGCCCCCTACTGGCCTCACTAACACCTCCTCCAGCAGAAGACTAGTTTACCCAGGAGTCTCCCATCCAGAGACTGACCAGACTCAACCCTGCTGAGCTTCAGTGGGAAACCAGTCTTAAGCTACAGGGTGATACGGCTGCCGGCTTCATCATGCTGTAATGCAATCGGCCTTCGAAGGATGCAGGTTTTGCTGCAAAATACACTCCAAAATACACTCTCTAATCCACAAGTAATTATATTCTTAAAATGTTGTTCTTCCACTCCCACCTTTCAAAGTTCCCTCTCTTTCTCGTTCACTTTTGAGAGACAAATAACATGCTCTACTGACTCTTCTATTCCACAATGCTCACATAATCCTTTTGGATATTTATTTAGTAGTTTTAAAGTTTTATTAAGCTTGGTATGCCCAACCCTTAATCTTGTTAAAATATTTTCCTCTTTGGTGCTTCTTTTAGCTATCCTCACTACTCCTATTTCGTTCTTATTGCATTTCATGAAGTTGAAGGAGCCTACTGTGTTTCCTGTATCCAATGTTTTGTCACTCTTTAGTGGTTTAAGTTTTAGTTATTCCTTTTGGTTCATATTTACTTAGTGATATATTCATGATCTAATTAAATCTCTACGTCTCCTTTCGAGCGCCTGCTTAAAAACCCTCTAAATCCCGGACTGGCCATGTCCTCTACTGGTAACCACCTCACCCGCTATATATTTACAGATGTTTAATAACTGCAACAAATAATGATAAAAACATTGATAGCCCTTTGTATTATATAAATGGCCTTAATGTTCGCAAAGCGAGCTCTGCAGACGTTTCTCTCGGGTGGTGTGGTTTGTAGGCGTATCTTGTGGAAGTCAAAGCATTTGTTGTTTCTAAAAGTAGCCGTTCTTGTAAAGTGGGACATTTTCGGAGGCCATTGGTGGTTGAAAATGAAAATACAGAGTCACAGCAAATCACCTCATTTACAGAGGCTTTATTCAGCTCATCATTGAAGATGTATTGTTAACTTTAGCAGCCGATTGTAGAGAGAATATGACAGAGAGAGTCTTTAGTTTAAGAGGCCTAAAAATAGAGTTGAGCTCATAGTCGTGGTTTGACTTTTGCTCTGTTTCTGTCCTGTGGGTTTTATACAGAGTAGAGGAAATATTTATGCCCTTTTTGCATCTTTAGTTTCATAAACCTCAAAATATCACCATAAGAGCACAGATTCACAGTAAAATAGCGTGCCTATCCTTTTCATTGACTTCCCCATCAAATCCATCTGTCTGTGTTCAGGAAGGCCAGAATGAAGCACTTCTCGTTTCTAAAAGTAGTCACTTTCATTGTGCTACTCACCTTTTAGAGAAGAAAAGAACATGGTTAAATACATGAGAAAGTAAACAAAGAGATACATTCATACAAAAAGATATTTCAATTATTTTGCTACTTTCAAAATATCAGAGAACACAATGAACACCGCCTACAAATGAAAGTAAATACTGTTACACAAAGTGGCACAGATAACGTGATTTTGATTCAGGTCACATGGACTGATGATCGGCCGCAACAGGTTTTTAAATAGCAACAATCACACTGGGCTTGAAATGTAGACAAATCACTGCAAGTCTTCTGTGTGCAATATGATGATGCATACAATGGCAGCAAAGCGGTAGAAGATTTGTATCTGGTAATTTTACAGAAATAATGACAAACATATTTGATAACTTGTTAATTATATAAATCTTCACGTTATTGCAGCAATATTTCAAATCCATCCACTTTTTTAGCAACAAGCTATTCGGTAGCGTTATTTGCCTTTGCAGATCAGTGCTGGTCACACAGAGGTGAAAGGTGTTCGACTCGACAGCTCTTTTCTCCCTGATTTCAGCCACTCTTTCTTCTGCTTTCAAGATGAGGCCTTTGGCATCTGAAATGACTGTAATTACAATGGCTTCTTATCATTGGGGTCAGACACAGGTTTAATCTAACATGTTCACTTAATATTGCTTTATACAGAATAGCATTTCTATAAATTCTCCACAGTGATAATCTCATACATTGCGATCTGCTTGCGATGTGATTAGCTTGATGCTAATTGTAGCTATAGTGCATCTGTTACCCAGCAGCAATTTTGTGATGTATTTGGTAAAAATAATTCTAGTAAACAGCATTATAGATAGTTTGTGTTTCTGGTGTAGCAGTCTACCAATGTACAAAATGAGTCAAACATGCATGTATAATTAATCTGGAAACATTACTTTTTGTGTCCAGTAGTTGGACATCACTCAAGGTCATTGCAAGAATACATCAGCCTGTTTTTTTTTTTGTTTTTTTTGTTTTTTAAAGGGGACGAGGTTATAAAGCCTATGGAAAAACGTATGAGATACATACACAGGGGGAAATGTATTATTGGTCAGCGCCACCTATCGTCCAGACTTTAATTACGTTTAGCAATTTACATTCGGTGTTCGGTGTGTGTGCGTCACGCTCGCTCGGTGTGAAAGGGCCTTTACAACAGTAGTCCTAAACTAGATGTCACGTGGTGATTTCACACATGTATTCACTGCCTGTAGTGTCTGTCTGTAGTGTATGGCTGTGTGAAGTGTGAAGTGCGAGAACAATTACTGGAAAAACTTTTTCAAGTAGCTAGATGAACAGAGCTGTAACAACTTGCATACAACAAAGAGAAGCTAATATCTCAGAATGGCTCTCTCTTTTTCTTTCTCTCTTTTTCATGTATGTAGAGTTTTGACTCCTCCTCCCTCCTTTCTTCTTGAAGTGTGAAATGACTGTTTAAACACAGGAAGTGTGTGTTTTAGCACACAGCGCTGTTAAATCAGTCTATTAATGTGTCAGTATGGGCTCCAGTGCACTGCCTCTCATCTGTGAGTATTTGATCATATTCTTCACTATCTTCTTTTTTCTGTTTCTAATGCAATGTATTCAGCTGAAGATGGGATACAATAATGATTGTTGTGTAGGAGAGTCTGAGTTCACAGCCTCACTGTATTCTTCATTGTTCAAATTCATTGTGATGATTTGTTGCGTGTTGATCAGACAAAGAGATTGATGATGCATTTATCTGTGTGATAATGCTTGTGAAAGATGGAGGCAATGTGTGCATGCATTTTTGCTTAGTTTTGTTGTAATGTTTCTTCCTATTTCAAGTAGTTCAGCTAAATCAGGGGCCATATTCACAAAACATGTTTTCTTACGACTAAGAGTTCTTCTAAATATCAGTAAAGATTCTTAGTTAATAGTTTTCTCTTAAAACCTATTCACAAACCTGCTGAGATAAACTTTTACTAAGGAATAGAGAGAGAGAAGAAGAAGAGAAAGGGCGGGATTGACCTCGTTGCTATGGATGATGTCATCACGCTTAGCTACTAACTATGACCACAGTGATTGGCTAATAGGGAGGGGTCTCTGTCAGTGAAATAACCACATAAATATTGTAAGAACGAGCCAACGAGGTATCATGTTCCCATATTCAAATAAAGATGTTAAAATAATTTTTTTGCCATATTCAAATAAACATCTTAAAATATAGGCTAGGGGTCACTATTAACATGTTCAGCTAATTGTGAGCCTCTTACATTTCTGCATCTCTAGAGATTGCTGAATTCAAGCGACAAATGATTCTTTATAAACAATTCAGTAAGAGCATGTTCAAACGGTCTATCAAAGAGTCTATCTAAGCAGAAACAAAAGTGTTGCGTTTATAATTTTGTTCAGTGTAGTTATCAGTATCCCAGAAACTTTCAATGTGTTGGACCTTCTAAACGTACGTGACCCCCCCCCCTCCCCCAGTCATTGAAAATGACTGTGATAGTGATGGCTCAGATAGGGAGTACCAGGGGGAAACGGCCCATTTGCCAGGTAGACTATTGAATGGCGATGCAGAGGTGAACTATCTGGAGGATTAGGCAGATGTTCATGAGAACCAATTGGTGTGCACCACACATGACCACAAACAACCCTTTCTTCAACATACGGCCCATCTTCAGTGCACTGAATGAGTGAACACATCTCCCTGAAACTGGCCTAGGACAGGGCCCAAGTGGAGTCATGGTCTAGCCCATAGGGGTCTAGCCGAACAAGCAGAAGTTCCTCCAGGGTGTAACTTTGTACATGACAACCTTTTCACCTCACTAAGCCTTCTTCACGAAATGACAAAACGAGGTATTGGATGTCTGGGAATGTGTTGTGTAAAGATGTCTAATTGAAGAATTTGTATGATCCAGGTGGATGCTGCACATTGGTGGTGGTTGAGGAGATTCCCCCCTTCTATGTAAAGCGCTTTGAGTGCCAAGAAAAGCGCAATATAAATGTAATGAATTATTATGAATTCTGACTATATGGTGTTTCCCACCGAGTATAAAACCTAATAATTCACTAACTTAAAGGTATAGCGTATAATTTTAGAGAAGACCCGCCCTCTTCAATTTTTAAAAAAATGCACATGCGCAACACTCCATTTGCATGACTTGTGCCAGGGCTAGCATCGCTAATCATAGCTTACATTAACTTTTACTAGCAGTGATTTTAAATGGATTTCTCCAAATAGCATGACAAACTTTACCTGTCTAGTAGAATTTTCGCGACTGCGGCATCAGTGGGAAGCCCAACCTGTGCTTTTAGCGAACGCAGCGTGTGAAATATTCACCCAAAATCACTCTGGTCTTGTTTCTATATCCTGCGGCCTTTCTCTTCTTATCATACACTTCGTATACATTTTTTCTCTTTCGACCCTCAGCCATTTTCAAAGGAATGGCTGAAACCGTAACTCATCACACATAATACACCTGAAAGTGCGCATGCGCAGAAAGCGAAAACTACATAGGGACGAGCACGTACGACGGCCTTACGTAAACATATCACCAGAATGATTGACACTTAGGTGGACCAATAGTATAGACTACCCACCCGGAAAAAGAAAATCCTCCGCTATACCTTTAACCAACATAAAATCAAAGAGGGCATAACGTTTGAGTGTTAGGGAGGTCTAAGGAATAAAATGCATGTACTCAAATTGCAGGAAAAAATTTGGGATTAAACGGGTTAAACATTTATTTTTGCCGTTTTTGCTTTTTATTATGATAGGACAGTGACAGGAAGCGAAGTGGGAGAGAGAAAGGGTGGGGGGGATCGGGAAAGGTTCACGAGCCGGAACTCGAACTCGGGTCAACCGAGCTTCCCACAAGGCTATTGATGCAGACGATGGGCCAATGACTACGTTTACATGTGCACCAATAATGAGATTATTTCTAATAGTAAGGTTAATCGCATGTTTAAAAACATGTTTATATGACACGAGCAGAACTCTTCACTCCAGTTTACATGCAATTTTCATTATTCTGATTATTCGTTAATAAGTATGGTTATACCACACTCAGACAGGCATTCAGTAGGCATGTTAATCTACTCACATCACATTCAAAATAAATAATTATGAACGTACTGTATATTATTCGAAGCTGTGATGAACATGGCAATGCCGGGTTTACCTTCACTGCCGTCGTGTTCTTCACACCGTCTGGATGAAGATACGGAGAAGAGACTGTGCAGCGAGTGTTGACAGAGTTTAGCTATTTGGAGAAGAGTAAACTTCTGAATAATGTCACAGAGTTCATTCATAAAGTTGTGTGAACAACACACGGCATCAGTGTAGAACCGAACACAAGCGCACTTTGGTCAGAGCGGTAATAATGTGATTACAGGTTAATCCTCCTTTGTTTACATGCCTGTTTATTTCTATGATTATGATCTTAATCGCATTAGTTTGATCTAAGTATTGTTTAGATAAGGGTAAGTTTAATCGCAATATTGCCAAAATCCCAA
Source organism: Rhinichthys klamathensis goyatoka (assembly GCF_029890125.1). NCBI lineage: Eukaryota > Metazoa > Chordata > Actinopteri > Cypriniformes > Leuciscidae > Rhinichthys > Rhinichthys klamathensis. The sequence continues at coordinate 2,257,141 of NW_026606599.1, forward strand.
TATATTTGCATTATGAGGGTGCATGTGAACGCATTGATTATTTTCAACTTGACCGCAATGTTTTATTATCCATCATTCAATGTATTTTGCCCGTACATAAATTAATCTTTATGTTATGTCGTCGCAGATTAAAATCTATAAATCAAAATATTTATTGCATTTATGAAGAAAAGGCTCAGCACCCAAGGCTCAAATGGTGTTCAGTATCGTTGGGCGGATTTGAGGCAGATTGCCAGCAACAGCCATTTTAGGATTGTTTGTGATTTGGTTTTAGTGACTTAGGAGACCTCTTGACTAAGTAAGCCTAACTTTTCACAGATTTAGGAGCTGGTTTTAGAACTAAAAAAACCTTTGTGAAACTCTTAGAGCGAAAATGTAGGAGTCCTAAGATTAGGATCGACATGCCCAATATTTTTAAGAGTTTCTCCTGAATCGGTAAGTTAGGAGCTACTTTTAGCCTTGAGATGTTTTGTGAATACAGCCCCTGGTGTATTTGTGTTGATGTGAGTTATTGTTGAATGATGCTGTATCTTTAAATAAACTCTCCATCAGAGACTCAGAGAGCTTGAGAACAGAGACCGAACACACAATCAGCTTCTCTATCACTTCTCTTTCTCGTCCGTCTTATGAAATAATAGCAAAACGTATTTGGACACTTAAATAACTCATAGATGTGTCTGAGTTTCATTACATTTGACACAGTTTATCAAACCAAGTGGAATCTTAAATGACGCTCAAGCTTTTCTCAGAACTAACTTCTCTTTTCTGAGACACTTTACAGTTATTTTTTAACAAGCTGGTCTCAGTGTTTTTTTTTTATTGCTTGTATGAAGTCAGTTCAAACTGGCAGAATAACCACATGTGTGTGTGAACATTTGAACAGCATTTTGTTTAATATTTTGAATAGCCCACTTTATTTTGTGAAATGTTTGGAGTGAAAACTGTTCTTGTGCTATATTCCTTTAAATATAGATATATTTCATGTTTATCAACAACCTAAATGATCTCAGATCATAGGAGCCGAACCCGTGTAACCTCGAGCCCCGGCAAAAACACAAAAAGATATTCTCCATTCATTCTATCTAGAATCTATCCAATCAAAAGATTCGGGAACCTCTCTCTGATTGGTGGATCTCAGATAGAGTCCCGGCGCATCATAATACACACACTAATGCAGTTATATTTAGCATTATATAACCTGATACACAAGATTGTGCTTTCTGGGGTTTTTTTCCGCACAATGATGAATTACATTTTAACTATCAACAGCTAGAGAGCAACTCGCGACAACACTCATGGAATAATATGGGTTTTAGTTTGGTTTGTAATGTACTTGGAGTCAGTGTGTTTCTCTTCACGAGACACAAATAACTTTTGTGTAATGCAGAGTCATGCTGCCTGCACAAGTCCTGTTCACTAAACCCCCAAACACAGTAAATATATACATAAACTATATTTATAACTATAAACAGAACACCAGACCTGTTATCCGACAGTTCCTTACCCGACCCGTTTGACATAAAGACCGTGACCCGGACCGCACCTGCTTTAAAATATTGTTGTCTCTCCTCAAGCTCTGCAGTGTTTAGTGTTGTTGGTCCTCTTAACAGCATGAACAATCGTAGAGTCGGGGCAACCACCGGCAGAAACATACATCTATGTCTCAGGACCCCTAAAAGGACCCATAAATAAACCACTCAGGCCACCTCATTTTCTGTCCCTTTATTGTGATCCTCAAAAGCACTGAGGTCATGCACTTGGTTCTCTTCCTGGTTCTTGTTAAATGCCAGTTTACACTAACAAACACTGACCAATGTGAGCAATCACCAGATTACAGTAAGTCACTCCTCAGACACTTAATAAATCCAAAAACAAGCGCTGACCAATGCCAACAGAGACAGAGAAACACATTGATCCGACAGAAACCGACTGAGTCTCTGTTGCAGTTGGTCGTCGATATCGGTACAGTGTGAATTGGCCTTAACTGAACTGGATTTGGTTCATTTAAGTGTAGTGTATGTGAAACACACTAAGTGTCCAAATTATTTTTGCAGCCACTATAAAGTCACAATGAAGTTGATGTTGCCAGCGTCAAACAGGAAGTGATGTCGTGTGTCTCAAACACTTTGACCTAGTTTGGTTTGGACTTCTGAAGCTTATGTTCCAGTGAAGAATCAGTGATGTGAAACCTTAATCGCATTAATTTTTGCTTGCAATGTATGTATGCAAGTGTCTTTTAAAACACACACACACAAAATATTTATGTAATGTCATAGTGGCATGAAAAAAGTATGATTCTATTCTATGCTTTTCATGTTTTACAAAAAATAAGCAAACACAAACAGGGGTACGGAGGGTATGATACAAAATTGATATGGAACATGAATAGTTAGAAAAGCAAAATAAAAGAGGGAGCAAAACAAATATGAAACTTCAGAAACAAACAGAAAACAAGCAGAGAGCAAAAGAGACAGAGTTACAGAGATTCACTGATTGATCACATTTATTGAAGAGAATAACATCATATGTTGTATGTTGTGAAGCTCAGTGGTTCAAACCACGTCTTTATTGTTGAGCATCAGTGAATCAGTGACTCCATCAGTGACTCCATCAGTGAATCAGTGACTCCATCAGTGAATCAGTGACTCCATCAGTGACTCCATCAGTGAATCAGTGACTCCATCAGTGACTCCATCAGTGAATCAGTGACTCCATCAGTGAATCAGTAAATCTATCAGTGAATCAGTGAATCTATCAGTGAATCAGTGAATCTATCAGTGAATCAGTGACTCCATCAGTGAATCAGTGAATCTATCAGTGAATCAGTGACTCCATCAGTGACTCCATCAGTGAATCAGTGACTCCATCAGTGAATCAGTGACTCCATCAGTGAATCAGTGACTCCATCAGTGACTCCATCAGTGAATCAGTGACTCCATCAGTGACTCCATCAGTGAATCAGTGACTCCATCAGTGAATCAGTAAATCTATCAATGAATCAGTGAATCTATCAGTGAATCAGTGAATCTATCAGTGAATCAGTGAATCTATCAGTGAATCAGTGAATCTATCAGTGAATCAGTGACTCCATCAGTGAATCAGTAAATTGACTCTCATATCAGTTCACAAGTCCTGTGACGGCATTGTGTGTGATGATATTAAAGGGTTAGTTCACCCAAAAAATTCTGTCATTAATTTCTCACCCTCATGTTGTTCCAAACCCGTAAGACCTTCGTTCATCTTCGGAACACAAATGAAGATATTTTTTATGAAATCTGAGAGCTTTCTGACCCCACACAGTCAGCAACGTCATTGCAACTTTCAAGGCCTACTAAGGTAGTAAAGACATCAATAAAATAGTCCATGTGACTAAAGTGGTTTAACCTTAATGTTATGAAGTGACAAGAATACTTTTTGTGTCCAAAAACCCCCAAAAATAACAACGATCTGACTTTTTTTTTTTTCGGACGACAACTATCTTGATTAATGTCGACTTACCCTCCTATCTATCCATATGTGCAGACTTGTTTAGACTTTAGGTTCTCTTAGCCAATCAGAAGTATCCAACATGTATGTACTGATGTCATGCTTGCCCTTGGAAATGGTATAACTGGTGTGAGATTTTGTGTAAGGTAGAGTCTCCGGCCTACGACCTCCTCGTGAGACTTTGAAGCCTGGCTCTACCAATGAAACTGGACACTATTCTTCAGTAAATTTTTATCTATTTGATTTGAACCTCACGACTCCTGGTCTTCTTTCATCATATCTGGTCCTGGGTCTTAAGCTGTTACCGCATAACAGTTTTACCCCATTAACAGTTTTGAACTTTATTCAACAATTTCTTCTCTTCCACGTAAGTCTCCTCTCCTGTTGGCGTAGTGTAAACAGTGCAGCGCTTCCGGGTTCTACGTCAGAACGCCGGCTCATTATTGGCTAACTCCTGCGTCAGCATCACACGCATGTGTCGTGGTGATCATGTGACCAGCGTCGGCCACATTAACTATTTTATCGATGTCTTTATTACCTTTCTGGGCCTTGAAAGTTTCAATGACGTTTCTGGCTATGTGGGGTCAGAAGCTCTCAAATTTCATCAAAAATATCTTAATATGTGTTCCGAAGATGAAGATGATTTTTGAAGGAACTAACCCTTTAAATGCTGGAGAATAATCCATCAGTTCTCACCTGAATGAGCATCAGAACAGAAAAACACTTTCAGTTCATGTAGAATAAACTCTAGACATGTTTCAGTGTGTGATTTACATTGTGTTGAATGAATGGACAAGCTTCATATCTGTGTTTCTTCTGCTTTTAGTGCTGATGTCCCTCGTTCACTCTGGACACACTGACAATGGGATGGGTGATGAAGGTACTATATATGCATTATTACAGTAATGCCGGGGACACACTTAACGACTAGTTGAAATATTCTAAGACTGAACTGAACACACTTACAGACTGCAGCAGATTTTAAACACCGACTGTGAACACTGACTGAAAGTAACTGTCTCGGACTCAGCCCGTTTGGGCATGATCAGTCATAAGTATCAAATTACATTCATAATCGGCCTTACATTTAAGTGTGTCCCCGGATTAAATTGTATTTACAGTATTTAACCAATGTGGATTGTGTTTTTATTTTATTTAATTTATTTTATGTTTATTGTCTACATGGATCAGATCAGGACCCACATTTGTCTCTTTGCGGATCTTTATGTCCAAATTTTGCAGTCACACATTTTCACACAGCATCATCTGTGAGACGGTTAGTAGCCTGACAGTAAGCAAATAAAAAAAAATGACACGAATTAGGCTATATGTAACACAGTAAACATATCTGGCCGGTGCTAAAAATGTGTAGAAAAAAAATCCACATTTATTTGTAGTTTAAAAATTAACACAACATTGGAATTTACAGCATTTAACACTATGTGTAGTAGACTGATGTGCTTAACACACGTTATTTATTTTAAATGCGTTATGTAAATTATCTAGTTGAACTGAACAGAATCCAGTCAGCTCATATAGTCTGTTAATGACATTGACTTGCCATTTCATTGTATATTGTTGTAAATAAAACATATCATAAACAAATAATATACAAATAATAAATAATCCTTAGGAAAACAATAGGGCCTTCAGGGCTTGGGCCCTAATAATCATACTTCATTATGTCATTAAACTACCCTCGCTGACTGCTAGTAAGATTTTGAAATCATCGGTTACTTATATGTATTTACAAAACAATGGAGGAGAGAACGATTGATTGCTGCTGTGAAGGTATTATTTATTACTTTTTTCCACAACAACAGCTATCGCCTTTTATTGTCGTAAAAGTAGTGCATATTTACACACACATATATATACACACACACATGAATAATCATTTAAAGTGTATTGTATGTCTTATACACTTTGAAAACGTAAGTCACTTTGGATTATAAATCAGTTTCAGATAATAGAAAAAGCTCATTAGTCTGAAAATACGGTATAGCAATACCTGTTTAAAGGGCCACGCACAAGCCTATGTGTGTGTGTGTGTGTGTGTGTGTGTGTGTGTGTGTGCACAATACTCCAGAGTCTGACCATCTTTTTATGAAAGAGATGCAATAATGAAATTCAAACAACAGAATATCACATTACACAGCATTGGAATTAGACAAGGTTATACATTCCATAAAACATTAATTGTGAGTAAAGACAAATTAAACAATAATTATATTCATATTGCTATACTCTACGGCCGTCCTTCGGATGAGACGTTCTGGCGCACTATGGCTGCCGCCGCATCATCAGGTGGAGCTGCACATTGGTGATGGTTGAGGAGATTCCCACTTCCATATATAAAAGCGCTTTTCAGTACCTTGAAAAACATTATAATGCATTATTATTATTATTTATTTTTCCAATACAATCATCAATAAATCATAAATCAAACTGAAGTCATAAAAAAAAAAAAAAAAAAAAATTACAGCCCAGATTTGATTATTCAAAATGAACTGGTTTGATCATCTTAAACGAGTCATATCTTCCTGGTTTGAGAGCAATGGACAGCATTATATCATAGACAGATTGGAGATTAATCATAATAAACATGCGGCTACAACAAAAACAATAAGATTAAAATTAAATGTTAAAACTGTGTATTCCGATTATTCCTCCGGCAGTAACAGTGTGTAGATCCTAGAACAATTAAAGACCAAGCAAATACACTATGAGACAGAGTGACTTAAATACACACATCTAAATGAGACGCATATGAAACCTGATAAAACTAATCACAAGTTGAGTCAACAGGGCATGAGAGCATCATGAGGACCTCTAGAGGCCAAAACATGACACAACAAGCAAAACACTGACACGTGTTGAGCATCTTTTATGCACTTTTGTAACAAATAACTCAAAGGTATTTTTTAGACTGTAAGGTCATATATGTGTAAAGGGATTTACAGTCAAAGACCCAGAACCAGATATGATGAATGAAGACCCGGAGTCAGTGACTCATTAACAGTAAAGGAGTTAAAATGAACACGTGGTCCAAAACTGACCCATTAAAGTGTAAGAAGTTAACACGGGTTGTGTCATTTTTAACATATTTTTCTAAGAGTGTGTAAATAACATTAATAGGAAATTTCATATCATAAGACAACTTAATAGCATTATTGAAAATGTATTTAACTTATAGAGTAAATATTGGACAAGCTGCAGTTGGCTTTATGCACAGCTTCCTGAACTTCAGCCAGCCCTTTGTTTCCTGCCTGCCATTATTGGACAAACTGATTAATCCAGCTGTGCCTGATTATTGTTACTGAGGCCAGGCACAGCTGGATTAATCAGTTTGTCCAATAATGGCAGACAGGAAACAAAGGGCTGGCTGAAGTTCAGGAAGTGAAGCTGTGCATAAAGCCAATTGGAACATGCTTCTGAGTAATTCAACATGTGGACTAACATAAATATCAATATTTTATTTAGTTTTAACAATAAATGCAAACATTTTTAATGTAATCAACACAAGCAAACTAAATCTTTAATTTAAGTCTATTTCTCAAAGTTTTGAGTTCATGACAGTGATCTTGATACTGCAATACTTTTTCAATTTTAACACCAGCAGGGACAGAGAATCCAAATCCGCCTCAGAGAGTCACTCTCACATGTGACATACAGAGAGAAGACATTCAGTGGACATACAGCTGGATTAGAGATGGTTCAGTCTTCTCACACAGCACTGAGAGAGACTACATCGACATCACATCTGTGTCTGATGGTGGTCAATACAGCTGTGAAGCAACGAGATCAGAGAACAGTGATGGTGTTACAGTAACTGAATCAGGTGAGTCTTCATATTCAACTGTATTTAATGATCATTTAAAATCCATATTTGTGGTTCAACACTTTTCGTATGCTCTTCTGTATCAGCCACATCTGTTCTTAAGACAGAAATTCACTTTTAGTCATGATTCTCTCAGATGCAGAACTGCTTACTGAATACAGCTCAGTATAAACTGTTTTCTGCTTATTTCTTTAAAGCCCCATTATGCTTTTTCAAATATTACCTTTCATGCAGTGATGGAGCTGTTTTTTATGTAAAAGGTCTGCAAAGTTTTAAAGATCAAAGTGCATAAATAAAGTTATTGTCTTCTAAAGAAACAGATTCTGAACTGCAGAAACGAGTCGTCAGTATTTCCAGTCTCACTTCAGTAATTTATCTACACAACAAAGTAACTAATTTGCATAATACCATGATTTTCATTATCTGCCCATCAACAAAGTCTGATTTGACACTCAAACACTTTAGTTCAGGGGTCAGGATCCTTTTTGACTAAAGAGCCTATTTTAGGATACTTTGCTCGTCTGTGTTTCACTTGAAGCGCTTACACAGAAATCGCAGGCGTAACTACGGTGGCCGAGAGGTGCAAAACAAATCACAATTATAAAAACAAAATAACAAATCTAAAAACAAAATAACAATTCAGAAAACACAACGGCAATTCATTCAAAACGGAAAAGGTAGGTACATTTTGAGAATGGAATACTTGTCGCTGATTGGACGAGACACCTGTCAATCAAGCCAGAACCGGAATCAAACGATTAATGGACGTACCGAGGGTAGAAAAGCGATTCGTTTTTGGTATTTTAATCAAATAAACTGTCAAATCATGTGTACATATTTGTTCAGTACCGCATGAGCTCATATTAATTTTAATATCAACTATCTAAAAAGTGTGCATCATGCCTGACATCTACATCATGAACAATTTACAGATGGTTTGATGACTGTAAGTCATTAAAATGCTATTGAAGTTAGAAACCTGTGTACCAATGTCGTATGTAACTTTAGAGACGGTCACGGTCCCTAAATGTACCACTATCTAGGCCAGATTAGCGAATCACTTAGCGTAAAACCAACTTTGCGCGTTACGTTCATTCTGGTCCATCTGCTTACCTGTAGCCTATTAATATAGCCTAAATCCCCAATAAGGTGGGAGTTTGGTCTTTTATTGTACTGTGTTTTGTCCATTGAGTTACTTTAAGTGTCCTGACCGCAGGGTGATCAATCCTTGACAATGACGTATTGAGGGAATCCCCAATTCTGCAGCACAGCGCCGAGATATAAAGTTAAGGAAACTAAACAACCCAGAGAAATATAATCTACTACTTCAGATTTAACTTTTGATCTCTACATAAGCATCGGGGAATAACATTATAATCTCGTTCACGGTAGAGAAAGCTGCATGTACAAAAGTAACCGTGAAGACTTCCATGTAAAAACCTATTTTTTTACAGTCTATGGTAAAAACGAATCGCTTTTCAACCCTTACTTCCAGTAATCGCTTGATTCCAGTTCTGGCTTGATTGACAGGTGTCTCGTCCAATCAGCGACAAGTATTCCATTCTCAAAAATATACCTACCTCTTCCGTTTTGAATGAATTGTCGTTGTGTTTTCTGAATTGTCGTTGTGTTTTCTGAATTGTTATTTTGTTTTCTAAATTGTCGTTGTGTTTTCTGAATTGTTGTTGTGTTTTCTGAATTGTTGTTGTGTTTTCTGAATTGTTGTTGTGTTTTCTGAATTGTTATTTTGTTTTCTAAATTGTCGTTGTGTTTTCTGAATTGTTGTTGTGTTTTCTGAATTGTTATTTTGTTTTCTAAATTGTCGTTGTGTTTTCTGAATTGTTGTTGTGTTTTCTGAATTGTTATTTTGTTTTGCACCTCTCGGCCACCGTACGTAACTATCGGTAAGCGCTGAACACACACTTCAACCGGTACAACTTTACATGTTTCATTATTCTAAACTTTGTCAACTTCGGTACATAAAAAATAATATTCTTGTAATTGGCTGCTTTTTCTGCAGAAAACTGATCTCTAGTGATGTTTATTTTTTTTTATAGATAATTTGTTGGCAAAGGGTGAGACATGATTTTTGTCAAAGAGCCAGGTGTTGCTCATGAACCATAAGCTGTAAATAAAACCTGAAATAAGAGAAAATAGCTGTCTCATAAACATACAGTAATTTTCCATCAGAACGCCGGCTCACTATTGGCCGACGCTGGTCACGTGATCACCACGACACGTGTGATGCTGACGCAGGAGCTGTCCAATAATGAGCCGGCGTTCTGACAGAAAATTACTGTATGTTTATGATCCTGGTCAACTTTGCTGCAATACTCCACAATATACACAATAATACACAATCTTCTACATGCCTTTTGGCCCCTTATTGATATGTCATACTTGGTGAGTGAAAGGCCTTTTAATAAACTAAATGAATAACTTTTATATTTTTAGTAAGGCTGCTCTTTTATGGCAAAAATCATAATCATGATTATTTTGAATATTGAATATGTCAAAATTGAAATCAAGATAATTTAACACTGTAAGGTCCACCCATTGGCCCAACACCGGAATCCAATGGTATGGTCGAAGGAATAATGCGTGTATGTCTTTTCAGCGCTCCAGTGAAGTTCACTTAATTTATTGGAATTTAGTTTAAATAATACTTTAGCTCTACGCACTGTAAAACCCAACAAGTTCAGCTAACTCATTTTATTTGAGGAAACTGATTACCTAAAACAATTTAAGTTTAATAAAAACAATAGTTATGAGTGCTCTGAACTTATTTTCATTGAGTCACTAAAACAATAATAATTCTGAATACACAATTAAACTTTACACTGCATTTAAATACTAAATAAAGCTTAAACTTCACTTTATTGAGTAAAAACAGTGAAATGACAAACTTTAAATTAACTTAGAGCACCTGCAGTTACTGCTAGCTCACACCATCACACAGAAAGTCAAATCCAATGAGTTAAGCTAACTCATTACATTTGATGTAACGATTACATAAATTCTTTTAAGTTTATAAAAACACAAAAGTTATGAGTTCTCTGATTTTTTTTCAGTTGAGTGATTAATTAGGTGATTAGTTAAGTGATTAGTTAAGTGATTAATTAAGTGATGGTTGAGTATTAGAGATGAACACCTGCTGTTAATCAGCAGAATCACTGAAGGAAAGATGAACACAAGAACTACAACTGACTTCCAACCACAATATTTGATGAAATCAACTGAAGACAATATGTTTAAACCTCTAAACATCTCAGCAGAGGAGAATTGAACATCTCCACAAACAGCATTACCAGCTTCACTTATTACCAACCAGTTTGAGGTTTATCATGCGTCTACAGAAGTTTTTATTGTGAATGTACAGAGGTCTAGATGAAGATGATTTATTGAGTTTTATTTAAAGACACCATGATAGTGGTCAGTGTTTGCTTTAGTTGGGCTCTTGACCCTTGTCTTTATAACACCAGTTGTTCCTCTGGCTGCTGTAACTGAGTGTTTATGACACGCATTTGTTATGGACAAAAGCCAATGTGAGCATGTGGTTGTGTTTTGACAATGATTTATGAAATTATGAATCATCATTTAGTGTCTTGATTCTCTGATGTCTGTACTAATCTCTGATTAAAAAGGTGATGCATTACTTGTATTACTCTTAATAAGTTACTGTGATTCTGCTGTAAGGCCAAATGTTGTGACAATCAGATTTTAAAAACCTCTATGGTATCATGCTGACTTAGACATCAAGAATCAGTATATGAATCTCAACAGTGGTGACCTTTCAAAAACGATTCATGCTGCAATGAATGCTGGAAGCTGTGTATGCGTTGTGTATTATGGTAGTACCCAGCATGCATTGCAGCATGAATTGGTTTTTTTCAAATGGTCACCATTCTTGAGATTCATATCCTGATTCTTTATGTCTGTGTTATTCATTGTAATGCAATGTATTTTCTTCTTTGTTTGTTTTTGTGCATAAACCATCTGTAAAATCCTCCAAATGAACTATAACATGGTTTTCTCTTATGCTATAGCATCACAGTTTAGAATTAAACTAAGAATTTTACCCTTTTAATCACAGCTTAGACTCTGATTGTAGGGATGCACAATATTGGATTTTGGCCGATATTCGATATGCCGATATTTTCAAACTAATGTTGTCCGATGCCGATACCGATACCGATATATATACACATTTTTCGCCTGATATATTTACATTTTAATTTTACCGAAGAGAAATCCAAGTCTCTCTCCTGTATTGATTCTTCCATAAATGTATCATTTTACAAATGTAGACAGACATTCACCCCTGAAAAACAGGTAAATTATTTCACTTGGAGAATAAATGATATGCCAGTGCCACATTTTATTTTTACGTTTAGACTTAGAAACTTCAGTCCTTAGGAGTAAAATAAATACAAATACATTTTCTGTACATCTTTTCCTACTGGAACAGGTCTACCAAATGCTCCCCCAACATAGTGGTTAACATGCCATTGTACTGAAACTTACAGAAAACACTTCAAGTGCACAAAACAAGCAGCTGTTGTCCAGACCTCCACTTCAGTCCTGATGACCCACTTTAAAGTATAATCAAACTTAAAAACAAGCTCCACATATTATCTTGTGAGCCACAGACAGTCCTGTAACAACTCAGTGACAAACAATGTGCTCTCTGTATTGCAAAAAAATAAAATAAAAATACAAGGACATCTTATCCTTTACTTGAACTTGAGTCGTGCAAACCTTTTCAGTCCAACTAACTAGGGTGACAACTTCGGCTGACCGGTAGGCTTCTGTTCAGCTATTTTTTTAATACCAGAGGTAGGTTTTTCTTCACAAAAATGAGCATCTCTGCTTTTTCACCGTCCAATCGATTTCTCTTTTCATCTATCACATCAGAGGCAACGCTAAAAAGCCGTTCACTGTCAACGCTTGTGCAGGGCGCACACAGGTACTTGCGTGCAGCACGAACGAGGGCAGGGAAACGGGCCTGGTTGCATTTCCAGTACTCCAATGGACTGTGGTTCCTGGGAATTGTGGGTTCGGCCAGGTATGAGATGACCTATGAAGTAACAGAATACCTAAATATCACTTACGGATTTTTTTTACTTTATGCTTTAGGCATTAACAGAGCACTAACGTTTTTTTCCAGAAATCAAATGATTTATTATTTATTTTTTTATTAATATATTAATTTTATTAATATATTATTTAATTTATTATTACTACTACCGTAACACATAGCGAATGATGATAAATAGGCGATTATCTATGTTATGACATTGCAGAATAATAATATAATAGAGAAAGTCGCATTATTAATTAGGATGCTTTCGGCCCAAAAGTGAAATATTCTAAAAAATAATAATAACCTACATTTGTGCATGTTTGATGCTTACCTGTGACGCTGACGCGGTCTTGTCTTGCTCCTCAAACATGACATTCTCCTCCAGAATTTCGTCATACATATCCAGCAGTGATCCTGTTCGGGTCCTCTTCTCTGGGGGATCGTCTGTGCTGGCATCTGCACTGCCGCTCATGTCATCCAAAACTTTAAGCAACAGTTCGCGAGCACTCCTCTTTTTTTCCTCGTCAAAGTACCGGTCTTTGTAGCGGGCATCAAGCATGGTTGCAACAGAATAAAGTCCCTCACAATGCACAACGTTGAAGCGATGATTGACGGCTTCCAGCAGGGTAGTTTTGGTAGTCTGCACTCCTCTGTCTGTGTCACTCGGCCGGCCAAGCAGTCGTGTCAGTGCTACAACCGCGGGGATCACATCAGCAGCAGAGGCCTCTGCAGAACTTATATCTCTGGTCAGCTGCTCAAAGGGGGCGAGAAGTGTGATCATATTTTCTATAATGCCCCACTGATTTGCCGTCAAAGTTGCAGGAAGCTCCAAATCAGCGGCATAAGCACCTAGTGCCCTCTTCTGCTCGACCAAGCTTCGCATCATATAAAAAGTCGAATTCCATCTGGTAGCGATATCTTGTTGAAGTCGTTTTATCGACATTCCGAGCTCTTTCTGTACATCCTCCAGTCGACTGTATGCCAGCTGGGAGTGTTTGAAATGTCCAATTATTCTCCTTCCCACGGCCACAACATCCGCCACGCTGCGCTGAGACAGGACACCGTCATTTACCGCCAGTTGCAGTGTGTGTGCCATGCACGGTAGACTTGCCACACCAAACTCCATCATAGCTTTAGCCATGTTACGGGCATTGTCACGTAGCACGACATGCACTCGTTCTCTTTCTATTTTCCATTTCCCAAACATACGTTCAAATGCGGACGCAATTGCAGCTGCTGTGTGAGAACCGGAGCATTCCTGTGAGTGTAGGACAGCTTTTTTAAGGGTGAAATCTTCATCTATCCACTGGGCAGTGAGGCTCAACATGCTTACAGGACTCACGCTTGATGTCCAAATGTCCGTGGTGAAGCTGATGTGACAAGCGCCTGCGAGGAGCTTTTCAATGTGACTGGCGACAACACTATGGAGTTCAGGTAAGGCCACGTCAGAAAAATAGCGCCGGCTAGGCATAGCATACTGCGGCTCTAGGTACATCATTAGCCTCCTGAAGCCAACGTCTTCCACCACGCTAAACGGCTGGTTATCAAGAGCAATAAATTCAATTATTTTGTCGTTAAGATCTTTTACCTTTGGGTGGTCGCTGCTGTATTTTCTAGCTTTGTCAAAGGACTGAAGTAGAGGCTGCTGATGGGTTTTTGCCGGCATTTTTTCCTTCTTACTTTTCAAAAAGTCTTGGTGCTGCTCAGGATGACGGCTCTTAAGATGTGTAATCATATTTGTAGTGTTGAAAGACTGTTGTTTTACACCTCCTCGCATCACTTGTGCTTTACAAATATTGCAAATAGCAAGTTTGTTATCTGTTTGACAGACCTCGAAATGCCTCCACACAGCTGACATGTTGTAAGTTTAAGTTTTTGGCGCTCAAGCTACGTTCACGGTCGTCGCGCGCGCACATGAAACACGCCCCCTCCCCCCCCCCTATCGGTTTGGCTCATCGGCAGAAATATTCATATCGGCCGATGCCGATGATGGTAATTTAAGCTCTTATCGGCCGATACCGATGTTGTGCCGATATCATCGTGCATCCCTATCTGATTGAGATCAGTCAGTCAAGTCACTAAATGGTGATCATCATCATCATCGTCATAATGTAGTATTAACTTTGATACCCACGCTCTATTATAGTCATTTCATGCCCTTCTAAAAAAGAAAAATTGGAAAAAAATAAACACAGAGCTCGTTGACCCTTATTTCTGAATGCATTATTGTCTCGCGAGATCTGATGCGAGGTTTTGGCTGTCGTGGACGGTCATTTTAATAATGCAAATGAGGGGCGCGTTGATTGGTGGCAGGAAGGAGGGGGCTTGACACCGCAGGTAACTTCAGCATATCATTCCAAAAAGAGATCATGGCGCAAGTTGTTAATGAACCCGACCTGGCCGCGACCTACGGGATTCAACCGTATATGTTTGAGCCAGACTCTGAGCCAGAGCTGGAAACGGAAGAGGAACAACAGTCAATTGAAGGACGTCTACATCAACATGTCTCTGAATGGTAAAGACAATTTTTTTGACTGAGACATACATTAACATCAGTAACGAGCTAAAACGTTTTTTTTGCTATTTTCTCCCACATAAGTTTAGCTTTAATTTAATGTAGATTACATTAACGGAGATGTAGTCTACTTTATTTTCAGTTTACAGTGGTTATAGAGATTAACGTTTGCTATAATGTGTTGTTTTTGCCTTTTTTGACGTTGTGGTTTTTTAGATATTTAATAATTTTCATCTGCAGACATGTAACGTTATGTTTTTCTTTATGTTTATTAATTCTTGACTGTTTTTTAAATGTATCTATCCTTATCACATACATTAACCGCATTAGTAGTTAGCTGCTGTTTGTTACACAAAATATAGTAATAAAAACACAGTCTTACCGTTTCAAATTCAGGCAAGTCCCTGATTGTTGGAATGGCACCTTTTTCCAAACGTAGCTTCAATGCCAACTTCGCCTGATATTGCCCCAAATTTGTAAAAGATTCTTTTGTGAAATGTTTAGCGCAGACACCTAACGTTGAGCAAGTTGAGATGGTTGTTGGAACAGCGTCATTAAAAATAAATTTCATCCTCTTGTCCCTTGTAGTTTGGTCAGTTTTGGGTAAAGAAAAAACATTAGAATGTGGATTATGACAGTCAACCACAGAGCAACTCACGTGTGCACTACGTTCTTGCATCTTTCTTGACTGAATATGATGGGGAGAGGGGCAGGGCGGGCCTCCTCTGCGGTGTCCATATATGGTATATCCGGCCCCGTCTTGACGTCATGTCGGGGGAAAAATTGAAATCTCGTATTTGAGTGCGCGTGCACGTTGGCTAGTTTAATGACCCTGGGGTAAACAAACGCTTCACTTTTGAATATCGGCATCCCGGCCAATGTATAATCGTTAGTCAATCATAACATACATTGATTCTCATGGAAAAGTGAAAATTGCACATTATGACTCCTTTAACCAACATCACCTTATCATACTTTTCCTTGACCTCTCTGCCATAACACATATGTTTAAAAAAAAAATTAATTATAGCAGCCAAAGAAAAGCATATGTGCAAATGTCAAGCCTCAAGAGACCAACTAAAGCAAACGCTGATCTCCATCATGGTGACCTTAAAGTCCCTGTAAAGGCAATTTAAAAAAAAAATTCTAAACACATTATAAATGTTAGAAATGTATTGCTAAAACATATTACAAAGACTGTGAACTGTGAATTACTGAATTGTGGAGTTAGACCGTTAAACATTTTTTCACCATTGCTATTTTCCGGATTTTTTGGGCGGGCTAAAACGGGGCTCGATGACGCACTGGAGCCCCTGAGCTCCTGGACACGCCCCTACTTGATGACGCAGTGAGGCCACTGAGGCTGTCTGCTGCGCTCCCCTAACATGGGTTTCAGTCACGTGACTTTTTTGTTGTGGCCGCCATCTTTAGGACCATTGCGTTAAATCGCATAATCTCTCCCTGGTGATCGGAAAGATGTTGCACACTTAAATAGCACAGATGAAAAGCAACGGTATTTAAATAAAATAGATACTTTAGGTATAGATCCGTACTTACTGTTAAACGAACTGCTGACTCCACTAAAGTCTAGTAAAAACATGCCAAATTTTACGTTTGCTGACATTTACATCTAACGTTACCTCGTCCACAATCCCTCTCCATGTCCCCACCACTTTTGAAACATCTCGCGGCACGGATGTACCAATACACATAAATAAAAGTAAAATAAGAGGTGATCTAGCACGCTGAAATGTGTTGTTTTTTAAATCAAGTGATCAAAGTGCTTGTTGACTCTGGATCAGTGGTGCAGAAACAGTGTTCTCTCGTGACTCGCGCACACCGCACAGTCTTCACACGGACGCGCGCTTTAATGAAATCTGAGTGTTCCTGACTGATATACAACCACTGATAAACACAATCGATTTTAATAAGGGTTTTTTAATAAAAAAGGGTACGAGGGCGGATTAGAACCCAGAACCTCTGACACGCTTGGCAAAAGTTCCGCCACTGGACCATCAAAGTACATTTGTAAAATAGTCGGATGTTGAATGTCATTAAACAACAAATTAAATTCAATGGACTATTTACATTGATTGCTGGACATCGTAATGTTATTGTACAGGTATATCTGATTTATGATTTAGTGTTGTATTAAATGCCCCCATGAAGAAAATTTTCTTGATAACAGGAAGGGTAAGTGGCACTCTGTTAATCAAGCAATATTAACGTTACACCAGTAATCGCTGAACATAAAAGCATCGCTGAACTGAATTGCTAATAATGTTGGTAAAGCACATATCTCTTGTATTATCAGTGACGTTTGGACACCTTTATTTTCAATTCTCATTTATTTGTATAGCGCTTTTCACAATCAAAGCAGCTTTTTTTTTAGAAAATGCATGTGTCTACATTACAATTTAGAGTGTCCGAGTTATGCATTTCAGCAATGTATATAAATCATGCAGTTAGCTAATAATCTATTAATTTAAACAATGCATTAAGGCAGAAACAGTGAGCTGTAGTTTAGCATACTGAAGCAGGTAACAACAACATAATTCAGCCAAACGTATAACTAAGGTTATAGCCTAATGTAAATATAGATAGCGGTCTAGAATAAGGTTGTATATAGAGAATATACGTGTTCCAATTGTAAACTACATGTTTTAATTTAGCTAGCTAACCTGTAATTTGCTAATTTTACTTTTATTTAAATTTCCAGGTCAACGTTAATTTCTCAACATATCTTTGTGATTTGCTGTTATCACAGTTTACAGCACAGCAGATAGACGGCATGTTGCAATTCGGTCCTACAATGGCGGCCGCTCCACTGTGTGACGTCACATGAAATCTATGAATATATAGCACATTCGCTTCAGTTTGGCGCTCAATCGCGAGTTACTGTCAGTACTATTATTAGTAACACAGCATACAGATTGCTAGTAGAGATGGGATTTATGGCTCTTTGAGGAGATCCGGATCTTGGCGATCCGTTCCTTTCAAAGAGCCGTTCAAAAGAACGGCTCTTTTGGCTCTTTTTAAATATTTAGTCAGTTTTAAGAAGCCAGCTTTGGGGGCATCTCAGTTTATCCTGGAAATAATCACTGGGAGGAATGATGAGGTGAGATTTGTAGTCAAATAATTAAAACTCAGATATCACACACCAATATCTGAGTTTGAATTATTCTGAAATATTGATTATTACCTCATATTCCATAGGGTTGCACAACATCCCTCTGCTTAGAAAGTGATATCACTATTTTGGATTTACCTTTAGTACAAAGTGTGTGTATGTGTAAAGCTATGTTGACTTATGTTATTCATACAATACCACAAGAAAATTTTGATAAAAAACCAAAAATATTTAAAGTTGTACATATATACTGTAGATACAATAACATGAACACAAAATCCAATGTAAATAAATACAAAGCAGTTCCTTTGTATTTATTTACAAAGGAACTTAGTGTTACTTTAGTGGTTTTTTTTTTTTTTTAACTGGAGTAACCATGTGACGGCATAAGTCATTGGCTCCGCTCCTACCCAATGACAGAGGCACGTAGGGTTTTTTCCCACTGGAGTACTCACGTAAAGGATGCGCGCGCGTGCACAACTATCATCATGCTGTAAAGGGGCTTTCACACAGGACGCGGAATGGGCTGCGCTGCGCTGCGCTGGCCGCTGGGTTCAGCGTTGCCCTTCAGATACAACGCGATTTGCGCTGCGCTATGCCAGAGCAAAGTAGGCGGAGTTTTCAAAAACCTTTTAAGCGGGAGTTCTATTTATTATATATATATACACACACACACACACACACATATAACATCGAAATCAACACACGAATCATGAGCTCAGTTCTTTTTTAGAATAAAACATTTATTCAAACATTAAAGCTGACACAAAAGAACAAATTATATATATATTAAAACACACCTGACATGCCAACTTGAATGGAGATATGTCTCCATGACACCGCTTTTCTGCCGATGTCAAACTTGTATCATAGAGCTCAGGAAATTCCGATACACACAGTACTAGCCGTTCATCCATTTTGATTTCCGTGTTTGTTTGGATGTCCCGTTTCTATTGGCCGCGCTGATAATCGTCACAGAGCGCAGCGGCAAAAGTTAAACTATTTTGAACTTTGACCGCGGCGTGCGCGCGAGCAAGTCAATGGTGCGCACCGCTGTGCTTGCGCTTTGCTCGACGCAGCAACAAAACGTCTTCGCGCGGCGCAAGCCATTGAAATGAATGGGTTTCATAGCGCAGCGCTTTCCGCGTCCTGTGTGAAAGGCCCATTAGGCAGTAGCACCCCTGCGCTGGGTGCGCCCCTTCCCCTATAACTGAGGAGCTAATTTGTGTGCATCTGTGTGAAACACGCATGAAAAAAGAACGACAGAAAGAACGGCTCCCCTCCAGCCGCGACTCGGCTCCCATCGTTCATGTTTATGAGCCGTTCAAAAGAATCGGTTCGTTCGCGAACGTCACAACTCTAAGCTAGCTAGCTATGCCTTCGTCACGGAAATGCGTACTACCTGAATCCGATCACCGGATCACGTACAAAACAGATCGGTGTCCTTATTTAAATTTCTGAAAAACGATTACATCAAGAAGAAGTGGATTCATTTTGTGAAGAGCCAACCTTGATGGAGAGCTGAGGAAGGATCACCGCCAACACCCGCCTCTGTAAGTGATCATTTTACACGGGATAGTTTTATAAACTTTCGTCGGAGACAAC
This sequence comes from Rhinichthys klamathensis goyatoka, assembly GCF_029890125.1. NCBI lineage: Eukaryota > Metazoa > Chordata > Actinopteri > Cypriniformes > Leuciscidae > Rhinichthys > Rhinichthys klamathensis. Next base: position 2,276,801 of record NW_026606599.1, read on the forward strand.
TGGGATTCACTGATAATCCGCTGTTACTGGTGAATGGAGCCGAACCGACTCCCGCCTCGGCCATCATCCTCCCGTCGCGCCGACAACTGGTGCCATCATCGGCAGTGCGTGTCCACCGTGCTAGCATCCATTTCGGCTGTAGACTACAGTTTAGTCTATGGTTCAGTGTGGCGACGGCAGTTTTCCCGCGAGTGGGCGTGGTTTCAGCGCAGCCAGTGGACACGCCCCCAGCGTTTGAGAGCAGAGAATACTGCTCATTTTTTCAAGATTTTGATAGCTTATTTTATGTACTTGCTGGCGTTTTTTATCATTCAAATTTGGCTGGGTGACTAATAACACATTTTTCTGTGGTGTGACAAACTCAAAACACATACTTATTTTTGACTTTACAGGGACTTTAAACCTTGTTTCTCTTTCCTTCAGTGATTCTGCTTAATAACAGCAGGTGTTCATCACTAATGCTCAATCATCTCTTAATTAGTAACTTAACTATACAATTATCATTCAATTATCATTCTGGGATCAAGAATGTTCCATAACTCATAACGTTTGAGTTCTGTTTCAGTCTTTGTGTCCACATAGCTTTCGGTAATATTTGAGGCCAGTAAACTGTTACAACTGTTAGGTTTTACAGTGCGCTTAATCTGACTCCAATTTCAAATGTTAATCAAATTTAGATTGTGTTTCTTATTAGAAAACAGTCATAAATACTGATTATGAGTTAATTTAGATCTTTGATTATTCTGGCCATTTCATAATTTCAAATATTCGTTCATTAAGGACCTGGTGTCGCTTTGAGACGTCACGTCGCGAGTGTGCGCTCACGATCACAAACTAGCCAGTCCTAAAATAGTCAGAGGGTGCAGTGCAAACTATCTTACCCTACGCGGCCGCTCACTGCTGACTCATAGGTGTAATTTTTCTCAATAGTTGCAGCGTGTAACATGCTAAGTTAGAGATAGTCAGGAATCCAGAGGCGTGCGACCTCTGAAATATAGCAATTGTAAGTCGCTTTGGATAAAAGCGTCAGCTAAATGTAAATGTAATTTATGCTCTTAAACAGCAACATTACACTAAAGTTTGAAAAATGGAATCGCGAAGAACGGGACCTTTAACGGACAGCTCTGTCGCTTAATTACGTGCGTCCTCACCGTAAACTGCCCTGTCAATCATCTCGTCACAGTTAAAATTCTCCATTCAATCTAATTTATTTTCCTACCGTTTCGGAGAGAAATGTTGTCGCTAGTTGATCTGCCAGTCGTTTTTTTTTTTAATCCGGAGACTCTCCTCATGTGTTTGCAATTTGAACATAATGATGCATTTAAAAGCTAAACAAATCTTTACAAATGTTCACAATGCTCCTGCAGATTAAATTTAATGTGGACAACATTCAATAAATACATTTACGTCAGGTTAGAAACTGATACTGCAATAATTCACTCAAACCCCTTTATCTAAACATCTCTACCGGACTCGCGTGTCCTCCATGTTTGTAGTTTTTTTAACACTCAGTCCTCAGCGCATTGGGTTGTGGGAAATATTAGCCGTTAGAGTCGCCTTGTCCAAATACTCACAGACCATTTGTCTACTTGCATGACGCATTTCCTCTATTTGGCTCAAGAGTTCAAATAGGCTTAAAGACTGCAAGTGTGTGTAGAACTTTTGATTACTCGATGGGACACACTTTACTCGTGCAAAACATGCAAGTTTTACAGAGCTTTTATTTATTCTTTTTTCAATACTTTGCATTTTAAAATAAACTTCTGCATGTCTGTTCAGTATTGCTATTTAACTAACAGAAGACAAATTTTAAATTGTGGTGTTTTTAATTAAGTGATAAAAACAGTTGCAAATGTCGAATAAAATAGGCCTACACACACCATACTCATCTTTGCACCAATAAAATGTGCAACACTTGGTTTTTCCTACCAAATTATATGTATCTAATTAATTTAAATTACAGTGGAATGTTTTCCTCGACATCTCGCGATTTCGGGGCACATGAGTTCCTGAATATAATGCATGATGGGCCCGTTCTGAAGCGGTGTTGGAGATAGTGTGGGTTTAGTGTGTGTTAAGGACTCTGAACTTTGGCATTTTTAAGACGTGGGCCAAAACCGCAAGTGTGTGTATTTGGGCAAGGCATGTGTTCACGGATCTGCACTTCGTATTCTCACCGGAAATAGTAGACCATCCAGGTATCCTTGAAATACGATTTGGGACGTACTAATTCCATTTTCGAATACTATTTAGGACAGATAGTATGCGAATTGGGACGCACTGTGAATCTTAGGACGAGTCATTTTCAGACTCTGAGAACAAATAAGGTGATGTGCAATGTGTATTATGAGAAAATTAAAGTGCTTTGTGACCGTACATGCATGTAAACTCTAGAATCAAATTAGGAACCTTATAAATAGCATAATGGGGTGCTTTCTGAAACGACACATGCGATGATTTAAAGTTTTTCACGTGGATTTTTTACCAATAATTACTTTTTGTTTTTGTCAGAAACACAAACTCTTTAATGTCATGCTGATTTTCACCTATAAGGACATTTTGAGCTACTAACACAGATCATTATTCTGCAATACTTTTTCAATGTTTACTTCTGTTTCTCAGTGAAACCTGTAGTGACGGTGAAGCCAGATCAGCGTGTGTTTAGTGGAGAGAGAGTCACTCTCACATGTGACATACAGGGAGGAGAAGACATTCAGTGGAGATACAGATGGTTTAAAGTTGGCTCAGACATCTCACACAGCACTGAAAGAGTCATCTCATCTGTGTCTGATGGTGGTCCATACAGCTGTGAAGCAACGGGGTCAGACATCAGTGCTGGTTTTACACTGACTGTATCAGGTGAGTCTTCATATTCACATCTCTGTTTAATGATCATTCATTTAGTCAACTTAAACTCTGCATGTTTCTTACAATCGATTGCAAGCTCACATTCAGATTGTCCTCTGTTCTTGAGTGCAACATTCACATTTCCGAATACATCATTCATTGTGACTTTAAAATATAGATGTGAGTCTTGAGATTTATAAACTCTATAAAGTCACTTAAGTTATGAAATGCAGTTTTCACTTTCCAAATCGCTGATAACACAGTATCTGTCCTATAAAGAAACACTTTATGCCGTTGAACATAAACAGTAGGCCCCTACTGCCCCTACTGGAGCCCCTGAGGCTGGCCCCTCCCCTGAATATAACTAGAGCACATTCGCATCAGTTCGCCGCTCAATCGCGAGTTACTGTCAGTACTATTAGTTACTACAGCCTACAGTTTGCTAGCTAGCTATGCCTTCGTCACGGAAATGCGTACTACCTGGATGCCATCACTTACAAAACAGATCGGTGTCTTTATTTAAATTTCCGAAAAATTATCATACCAAGAACAGCGCACGCCCCCACAGCGGACACGCCCCCACAGGGGACACGCCCCCACAGGGGACACGCCCCCAGCCTTATTTTATTTACTTGGCGGCTTTTTTATCATTCAAATTTGGCTGGGTGGCCAATAACACATTTTTCTGTGGGGTGGCAAACCCCGAACACGCATACTTAATTTAGACTTTACAGGGACTTTAAAGACCTGCACCGTTCATAGTTTCATGCTAGAACTATGTGATAGTGTAAGAAATTATAGTCTGTCCTGACTCAGCTTCCACTTCAAGATATGGATTAGAATATGCTCTTTGCATATTCATAGAGTGAAACTCTATCACTTCTAGCTTGGGAGTTGCAGGGAGTCGTCAAGAATAATCCTGTGTTCAGAAGATACATGAAGGACACATGGAGTTCCTTCTCAAACAATATTAATGATGTGGGAACTGAAGGCTTTCACTTTCATTGTTTTCCTCAATTTACTTCTAAGACAAACTTAATTTACATGTAGAGCTAGAGGAAGAATGTAATACAGTATATAATGTTTGAGCAGAGATTATTCTGGGTTTATTCTGACTCTGATGAACGCAGGAGCTTTAATGCACTTTTACAAAATGTATTTATTTTACTTTTGCACTGAAAGAGCTGTTAAAGTCAGTTTGTGTTTCTGTCTTTTTCTCAGATTTACCCACATCTACAGTGACTGTGACACCAGCCAGTGCTGTATTCACTGGAGAAACAGTCAATCTGAAGTGTGTGATAAACTCTGATCACAGTGACTGGAGATATGAGTGGTATAAAGACAGTGTAAAGTTACAGACGTCTGGGCGTTACACTGTAAACAAAGACAATCTCAGTATTGTTGAAGCTATTAAGTCTGATCAGGGTCAGTACTGGTGTAAAGGACACATAGATGGAAGATCGGTTTCATCACAAGAAAGCTCTGTTTCTCTCTCTGTGAAGGGTGAGTTGGAGATCATTGTCCTCTAAACTCATTCTATAATCATATACAATCAAGAGACTGTTCAGATTGAACTACTGTCTTACTTATTACAGCGTTGTGTCAGTGTTCTGCCCTGGCAGCCTTGCTGTGTTGTCTTTGTGTCATGTTTCTATGTGTGTCTTGTGTTTGAGCACATGGCTCTGTCTTTGTTTGTGTTTGCCATGTGCTCCTCATGTCCCGCCCCCTTGTTTCCTGTTACCACGCCCCCTTGTTTAGTCCTGTCCAGTAGTTTTTACTAATCGTGCTCACCTGGGGCCTCATTTATAATCGTTGCGTACGCACAAAACAGGCCCTGAAAGAGGCGTACGCCACTTCCGACGCATAAGTTGTGATTTATAAAAACAAACTTGACGGAAAAATGTGCGCACCTGCACGCAAACTCTGACCCATGCGTACGAACGTTTTGGAGACGGAGCAGTTTGGCGACACCGATGGTGAGCTCGAGTTTGGTCACTTTTAGACAGAAAATCTAAAGAAAATTATACATAGGCTATACAGAAAGATAATACAAATATAATTTAACTCACCAAGCATATCACTTGAGGCAAATATTCATCCCTTCTTAAATGTCCGCGCCAGCGAGCGCATTGTGCAGTTTAGTGAAACTAACGCATATCTAACAACAGAGTCCTAATCATAAAAACAGTGCATGTTCACAATAACAGTTTAAATAAATAAAAGAATGATTTAAACTGTTTTACTTCTGATATAAACATTTAGATTAAAAATGCCATTGTCATGGAGTTAAACACTTAAACATGAAATCATTACTGAGAAGTTACAACATTTTTTATATTCAATAAATATAAATATTTGTTGTGGATGCAATGCTTTTGAACACTTTTCCTCTGGCATGCTGTGTTTTAATGTTTTAACTAAAGAGATAATTGCAGATTGTCTGAGAAAATTGTTTCGTGCAAATAATGCACAACAGTCTATCTGTTTCCATTAAAAATATAAATCAATAAAAAATACTATTTGGTCAGTGGAAAAGATTGTGAAAACTTTCTCTGAAATGTATTTTACACTATTTGATTTATTTATTCAAAAACAAGGCAAGGATAGGCTACTTAATTTTTTTTTATTAATGTAGGCTAATGTGACAGCACATCCGTATTAGGCTATTTCATATTTTCCTAATGTCTTGTACCGTTAAACATGTTATCACGTGGATGAATAATCATATGCAAATGATATGCAGATGAGGATATGCATAGTAAAACTAGGCGTTGTAAGCTCCATATATGGTTATTTCGGGGAGGAGACGCGTGTGCGCACAATCTTCCGCTGACTGAGATTAATCGGGATTTATAAAGTGAATTCTGCGCAGGTTCTGGCGTACGCACGGTTTTATAAATCTGAATATTTTTTTGCGTACGCCATTTTTGGCTTTCGGGCGCACGTACACTTTTAGTAAGGATCCTAAGCACAGTTTTATAAATGAGGCCCCTGATCCTCATGTGCTCTGGTGCCTTTATATTGTGCCTCTTTCCCTTGTGTCTTTGCTGGTTCATTTATGTGTTGTTTCCGTTTATTGTGTGCATGCAGTCTCGCTTTTCTCAGTCCGTGCTAGATTTAGATTATCTATCAGTTCTAGCTTTGTGTTTGTGTTTGTTTTGTTTTGATTTGTATCCAGTTTTTTCTTTGTTCCTGATTTGAAGTAGTAAGGATGGGCAAATGAAGCCTTATGAAGCACTGAGGCTTTCTCCTGATTGTTCCAGGAAAAGATTTGAAACATCAAGAGTGTCGAAACAGCGCCGTCTTCTGGCAGGACAAATTTATATCAGCCACAAATCCGAGTGCACAGCGCCGTTGTTTCATCTATTAAGCACAGATAAAAGCCTGACAACGCTAAATGTTCAGTTTCCTGATAATATAATTCACATATTAAAGTGTGGCAATAAATTAAATGTAACAATTAATACTAACTATAAAAATACCAACAGAGTTGCTTGATGCAAGTAAATGGTGGTCTTATTATTTTATGGTTTCTATGCTGTTTATAATATGACAGAGTATATGATCATGTAACAGGCTATAAGCATATTTATAAAAATAAAAATATATATATAGTAAATGGACTTAAACTTCCAAAACCCTGTAGTGGTCTGGGTTCAAATATTCCGACACGTAAAGTGAAGCATTCACGTGACTTCAGAGAAACACGAGATCAACAAAAAATGAAACCTCACTTTCTGTCCAAACAATCCGCGCTCCGACACAAAGCTTCATGAGTAATTTCACTGCGAACTCGATACGCGCTTTGAAGCTTCAGTGTCATATGTTACATCACTAAAGTCTAGTCAAGTTCTAGTCTTTATCTTGTGTAGCAACATTGAGAATGGACCAAACACGAGGGGAGCGTTCGTACATAATCAAACACAAGGGGCTGCATATTCCAAATTATCCCTGAGGCTATGAGCCAAGAAGACCTTTTGTTGCTTAACTAAAGGAAGGACATTGTCAATGTTTTATAATTTGGCAAGAATAGATCTGTTCAGAAATGGAAGCAAGAGGCCCTAACAAGACGTCACCTGACCCCTGCGACTAAACAGACTGAACCATTCAGCGTCCCGAGCTAGTTTTCCCCTCATCAATTATATCCTTAAGGCTGAAAAAGTGGACTTGCATACAAAATACCCTTTGTCTTGAAGACAGCCATTTGTGAAACTAAACCCTCACGTGGTACACACCACGGATGCACAAATGTGACCATAAGGATACCCACACACACACACACACATAAGGACTTTCTTACATATCAAAATCCATAAAACTCTTCCCAGGACAATTCGCGATGGACTTTGATTATATGTTGTTTCTACAATATATGTGTGTGTCTCTCATATGCTTAAATGCCATACAATTCATATTTGTTATAAATATTAGGTGTGTGAGTGAAATTGTGCGTTGTTTCCTATCATTATGCTCGTATGTGTTTAATTCAAAAGATGGCTTGATTGAAATCTGTGTAAAAATGTTTATGTTCTTAAAATGGAAATTATGTCTAAACTGAATCCTCTGTTTCGAGCTGATGAGTAAGCAGACCACAGAGGACACATGATTCGCGATGAGAGAAGGGGGGGGATAGAAAAGACCCCCTTCTCAAATAACCATAATAGTGTCTTATTGTCCGAATTCCAAATTCCTCCAGGAGGCGGGACAAAACATTGGACTTTAAAACCTTAGACCCGAACACAGAAACTCTCTCTTGTGATCCTCTTCTGAACCTCTTGCGATGTGATCCTCTGGTGATCGATGCTCTCTCTCTGAACGCTCTTGTGATCCTCTCTCTTGTGATGCCCGACGCCGGGTGGAGCCGACGATGGTTATAGAAACCATGTAGACGCAGAGACAAATGACCCAAATCAAGATATGGGTTAAAACAGATTTAATTGAAGCCATCTCGTCACACTTTCCTTTCTTTTCTTAGTTTGTTTCTTTTCCGTTAAAAGTCTCGGTTCTAAGTTAAGGGTTGCGGCAAAGTTTCGTTTTAACGTTTCAACTGCAAAACCAGCTTTCAACTTCAAAGACTTTCATTCATCCGCGCCAACACACCACGTGACTGTCCAAAGTCTATCCAGGCACATGAGAAGATCAGCCAAGCAACGGACCGGGGAACGCCTTCACACCGACAAAAGGGAATCCTCAAAAGCAAAGCAAGGACAAGCAAGTACCTCCAGACTTTTAGCTCAACTTGCAGGTGCATTTTAATATCAAATTGAATCACCCGCCTAAGAAACGATAAAAGGGTGAAATTAATTATTGATGCTTCGTTCAGGTTGTGTCTTATAAGTGCATAGAATCTTGGGAATCTCACCATCTAACTCCTAAAACTCATTCTTCCTCACTCTCTGTCTTTCTTCAACTTGTATGAATGCGTGTGCGTGTGTTTGTGTTAGATATTTGTTTTGTGTGTTAGCCATAGGCTTATAATCAATAAAGTATTGTTTGTATTTGAAAAGAGAAGCATTACTTGTGATATGTGCTTACCGATTTATTGTCTTGAACTTCGATCTAAGTTACCTATGCTTTGACCCTTGATTTATTTCTTAATTTAGCTGTTAGCTGGGAATTAGTCTTTCTTGGCCAAGAAGATATTATATTTCCTAGAATTAATAATTGTTTATGCTTTCCGTTCATTGGATGAACTGATAAACTGATCATATTATTGATTTTGCTACAGTAAATAACAGAAAAGAATTCAATTATTAATTATTGATCATAATCTGTTATGAATAATAATTAATTATATTTATACGTGCGTACAATCGCTACACTTGATAGTTCTTTCAAGTTTTATTTTTGGTTTCTCACTTGTTTTTTATTTTTATAATTAACTAATGTTTTATTTCTTTTCTCTCTAATTCCCAAGGTTTTATTTATTTGTCCAAGTTTCAGTTATTTTTGTCTAGATCTTTTATTTATTTTGCTGGATCCTGTTATTAAAGTATTTCTTTATTTCTCTCTAGTCGCATCATCAGTTTTATTTAGCTTTTATTACTTGTTGTGTTGGCCGGTTCAGTCTTGTCTCGTGTAGGTCGCTGGTCGATGACTCTCCTGGGGCCTCATTTATAAAATTGGGCGTAGAATCCTTACTAAAAGTGTGCCCGAAAGCCAAAAATGTTGTACGCAAAAAAATATTCAGACTTATAAAACCGTGCGTATGCCAGAACCTGCGCAGAATTCACTTTATAAATCCCAGTCAGTGGAAGATTGTGTGCACATGCGTCTTCACCCCGAAATAACCATATATGGAGATTATAACGCCTAGTTTTACTATGCATATCCTCATCTGCATATAATTTGCATTTATCAGGCCCCTGTTCTGGTGCTACGTCCAGTCTCATCACCAACTGTCATGCTCTGATTCCCTGAGCCGCTGCCTTGTCTCCATCTTTGGCTGTCACGTCTTTGCTGTCTCATCTTCGACCTGTTCTCCAGTTGTGTTCCCTGCCCTATTGTGATTGTATTCCTACCTCACCTATCTTCTTGTTGTCAATAAATAACACCGCCTTGCTTATTCTGCACTGGGTACTCCTCATTCCTGTCAGCTTTAGGCCTATATACTGTATTATATCTACTATCACCCATGTGCATCAGAACATAGTATACAACAATATATTATTTAATATTATCACATGACCTAATGACATTGCATGTTTAATTCAATAATATTATAATATATAAAACTTTATAATTGAGATCTTCAATGTCCTCAAAACATTTACAAAATGTAATTATTTCAAATTGCCCTGAAAGAGCTGTTTAAGTCAGTTTGTGTTTCTGTCTTTCTTCTCAGGTTTACCCACATCTACAGTGACTGTGACACCAGCCAGTGCTGTATTCACTGGAGAAACAGTCAATCTGAAGTGTGTGATAAATCCTTATTACAGTGACTGGAGATATGAGTGGTATAAAGACAGTGTAAAGTTACAGACGTCTGGTTATCGTTACACTGTAAACACTATCAGAGGAGCTACTGAGTCTGATCAGGGTCAGTACTGGTGTAAAGGACAGAGAGATGGAAGACCAAACTCATCAACATCAAGCTCTCTTTATCTCTCTGTGAAGGGTGAGTTGAAGATCATTGTCCTCTAAACTCATTCTATGATCACATATACAATCAGCCTTGCTGTGTTGTCTTTGTGTCATGTTTCTATGTGTGTCTTGTGTTTGAGCACATGGCTCTGTCTTTGTTTGTGTTTGCCATGTGCTCCTCATGTCCCGCCCCCTTGTTTCCTGTTACCACGCCCCCTTGTTTAGTCCTGGTCCAGGGGCCTATACCATGAAGCCGGATTAGGTGGCTAGCCAGCTGTTTCAGTTTAGTTTGCTCCAACCCTGGGTTTTAGGCACCATGAAAGTGGTTTGGCTTTTAGCAGTGTTCATCGCCATAGTAACTTACGCTCCATGGCTAACCTGGTCCGGGGCAGGTGATGTGCCAGGTGAGAGGTTGCAAACCGAACTTTAACCAATCAGCTGTGAGCAAAGTGACACACGTCTGATGCGATAACGTCACTGGTCACTCCACCTGTTTCCACTCCAAATTAAAGGTCACTACGTAGCAAATGATTATTAAAGACAAAATCATCTGGCTTTTAGTAATGCTTATTTAGAATAGTACATTTGTATGATTTAGAAATTATTTATGTAATTATTATACCCTTAATCGATCACACATGTACATTTTTTGTTCATCAATTATTATTTACGCAGATTTTAAATGAATAAATATATAAAGGTAATATAAATACGCTTTAGAATCAATAGATGAAGCTATACTATTATCAACTTTATTCTAGACACAGAGGTCCATAGAGACAACACAGTACAGATATAAATGGAAAAAAACAATACAAATCAATTAAGAATAATGCGAATGAGGCATCATTTAAAGAACATATACAGGCTTCGGGTCCAATGTTTCCAAAAGCAAGATGTATACCTTGTGTCACTCTTAGAAACATCAGCAATGGACACAATGATCATATTCTTAGACCCTGTCAGTCTGCACATGAATCTATACATAAAATTTCTTAAAACAGCGTTTAAAGTGGGCACATTGTTAGACACAAACATTTCACTGGCACTACTCCACCTAGGAATTTTAAGCACAATTCTCAGTGCATTATAAGCCACTTGAAGTGTTTTCATTTTCGACTCACTAAAATTACACCACAGGTGGGCAGTATACAGTGGAGTGCAATAGGTTTTGAAAAGTGAGATTTTAACATCAGGAGTGCACATGTGGAATTTGCGTGCCAGCATGTTTGCCTGCCCATACAGTTTACCACACTGACGCTGCACATCATCATCATCACAGAGGTCATCTCTTATCACATGTCCTATATTTGACTTTATTTACAACCTCTAGTGGTTCACCTGCCAATAAGAAAGAGGGACAGGCCAAATGTTTAGATACAAATATGACTACATGTGAGCTTAAATGTTCAATTCTCTCTATACCTTTATCAACTGTATAAACTAACTTCACAACTTTAACTTGCACTGATATACAGTAGCAAGACTTTTTCTTTTAGTTGTCCTCTTTCAATGACAGCTATTTTCTTCTTCATGTGTAAATTTGTTTAAATTCTTAATATTTTAATACGTTTGTTTAATAAGTGAATTGCGCTGCTTCTCTTGCGAGAAATGAATTTCAATGAATTTTGAATGAGTTTCAGTCTTTCTCAGCATGTGATTGGCTGTTCGCTACTGATGTCACACCTAAACTCCTAAACTCAGGATCAAAGCCCGAGTTGACAGAGAAAGTTGATGATCAGCATCATGGTACCAACAAAGCCTGGTTGGATTGGTTTGGTTTTGTCAACTCGAAACTAATCCTGCAACCCTGAGTTTGTTCAACTACCATCATGGTACAGGCCCCAGTAGTCTTTACTAATCGTGCTCACCTGATCCTCATGTGCTCTTGTCCCTTTATATTGTGCCTCTTTCCCTTGTGTCTTTGCTGGTTCATTTATGTGTTGTTTGCCTTCATTGTGTGCATGCATTCTCGCTTATGACAGTCAGTGCTAGATTTAGATTATCTATCAGTTCTAGCTTTGTGTTTGTTTTGATTTTATTTGATTTGTATCCAGTTTTTTCTTTGTTCCTGATTTGAAGTAGTAAGGATGGGCAAATGAAGCCTTATGAAGCACTGAGGCTTTCTCCTGATTGTTCCAGGAAAAGATTTGAAACATCAAGAGTGTCGAAACAGCGCCGTCTTCTGGCAGGACAAATTTATATCAGCCACAAACCCGAGTGCACAGCGCCGTTGTTTCATCTATTAAGCACAGATAAAAGCCTGACAACGCGAAATGTTCAGTTTTCTGATAATATAATTCACATATTAAAGTGTGGCAATAAATTAAATGTAACAATTAATACTAACTATAAAAATACCAACAGAGTTGCTTGATGCAAGTAAATGGTGGTCTTATTATTTTATGGTTTCTATGCTGTTTATAATATGACAGAATATATGATCATGTAACAGGCTATAGGCATATTTATAAAAAAAAAAAAAATATATATAGATATAGTAAATGGACTTAAACTTCCAAAACCCTGTAGTGGTCTGGGTACAAATATTCCGACACGCAAAGTGAAGCATTCACGTGACTGGACAGAAAGTGAGGCGTACGTCTGAGCTCACTGTTCATCATCAGGCCTGGAAAGACACATTACTAGAATATAAGTCTGAGATTGTATCGGCCAGGTCTGATTATTTTTCACAGTTAATTGTAATCTATCAGAGAAACCCTAGACAATGGTTTCATTCCATTAACAAACTGCTCAAATATTACAGTCTCTCAAATGTCTCTGCTTCAACTCACTTTGTAACAGGTTCCTTGATTTCTTCAGCTTGAAGATTGACTGTATTTGTAAATGCATTATCACTACTCCATCATTTATCTGGTATCTCTCTCTCAAATTTCTCTACACTATACGTTCATTCTCTTAGCAATGATGTTTCACAAATTAAAGCTCCCACTTCCATTGTTGATCCTTTACTGACTTGTCTGTTTCAGTCATGTTTAGCTTCTTTATGTCCTGTTGTCTTGAGTATTATAAATGAGTCCCTGTGCGCTGGTGTTGTGCCAGCTGCATTTACACTTGCTGCTGTAACCCCTGTACCTAAAAAAGCTAACACAGACTTTGATCATCTTAGTAACTTCATTCCCATTTCCAATTTCTTCCCTTGCTAAACTTTTAGAGCGAATTGTTTCTTCTCATTGGCACTCTCACCTTAAACAATCATGTTGAGCCCCTTCAATCTGATTTCCATAAGTTCCACAACACTGAATGATTTATTAATTGTTTTGGATTCTGGCTCTTTCAATTTTGATCCTTGTTGATCTCTGTGCCGCTACTTACACAGATCACTCTTAAAATCAACCGGAAACGGTCTTTGGTGTTTCTGATACTGCACTAAACTGGTTTAAATCATACCTTTCAGAAAGCAGTTTGTTGATGGATGTAGGTCTGAGGTTGGTGTGGTGAAATATTGTGTTCCTCGAGGATCAGTTTTGGACCCTTTACTCTTTTGCATTTACATTTTTCCACTCGGTCAACTTTTAAGATCACTTGGTCTTACCTTTTCAATTTTACGCAGATGATACTCAGATTTACATACATTCACAACCTGATGATAATGTGGCTGTTGCCTTTCTATCTCAATGTATTTCTGAGATAAAAAAAAAAATGGATGTCAGTGACAAGACTGAGGTTATAATCATTGGTTCACCCCACCAGCTACGTAAAGCTGGGTCTTTAACTTTAAGACCTTTATTTTGAAATAGTGATGAACATGGAAATCATGAAAGAATGGTTTAGAACCTCAGTTTGTTTTCATGCCAATAGTTCAATAGATACCATCCATTCAAATTTTTTTTTAGAAGAAAAGGTCTGAAAAATGTTTAAATATAAAGAAAAAAATGATAGATTCACCATTTGTGATGTGGCAGCGAGCTATAACGCACATACGTGTTATTTGTATGCATTAGAGGCTGACACTTAAAGGGTTAAATGTGGATGGCTCTAATTTAGTTTCAAACAAAATTAAAAAAAATTGGCGGTGATATTTGATGCTTATTTAACTTTTGATCCTCATGTCCAGAATACAGTCAAAAAGTTTTTTTTTTTATTTTTTTTTATTTTAGAAACATTGCCAGACTATGTCCTATAATTTCCGGTGGCTGTTAATTAACACTTTTGTATTTTCTCGCATTAATAATTGAAGCGGTCTACTTGCCGGGGTTTCAAAAGCTACTCTTAACAAATTACAGTTTGTTCAAAATTCTGCCGCCAGAATCCTGACTGGACCAGGACTAGGGATTACATCACTCCTATTTTGTAGTCCTTACACTGGCTCCCTGTCAGGTTTTGTGTCTATTTTAAAATAATCATGCTTACTTATAAGGCTTTGCATGGCCTGGCTCCTCAATATTTGTCAGAACTTTTAATCCCGTACATCCCAGCGCGTGATCTCTGCTCCTCCGAAGTTGGTCTTTTAACTGTCCCGCCAACTCGTTTAGGATCTATGGGTGATAGGGCTTTCTCTTCATTTGCTCTGAAACTGCGGGACTCTCTGCCCACTGAGTTAGCACACGCAATCTCTGAATGTTTAAAGCTTTCCTCAGAACATACTTTTTTAGGGTAACTTTTATTTGATTTATTTCATTACTTTAACTATTTTTTTCCAATATCATTTTTTTAGGGAACTCTTTTGATAACATTTTATATTTGCATTGTATATGTACTTCTCTTTTATGAATGATTTTCTTTTATATTGTTGTATTTCTCTTTTATATTTTCTAATTTTTGTGAAGCGCTTTGAGATGTAGCTTTCAAAGACGCTAAAGAAAATAAAGTTTATTATTATTATTATTATTATTATAACAGTGATCCTACGATACTGTGATGCTGTTTTAATCAATATTTACTCATATGTGTATTAATACAGGAAAACCTGTAGTGAAGGTGAAGCCAGATCAGCGTGTGTTCAGAGGAGAGAGAGTCACTCTCACATGTGTCATACAGAGAGAAGGAAACATTCAGTGGAGATACAGCTGGATTAGAGATGGACACACTGACTATCAATATACAACAGCAGCAGAGTTCAGTTTCACAGCTGATGTGTATTACAGTGGTAAATACAGTTGTAGAGGAGAGAGATCAGACTCACACACAGACTTCAGTGATGCTGTTACACTGACTGTATCAGGTGAGTCTTCATATTCACTTCTGTTTAATCATCATTTAATATCCATATTTCAACACTTATGATATTCTGTATCCGCCACATCTGTTCTTATAAGCAATTCACTTTTAGTCATGATTGTCGGTAACACTTTAGAATACGGTTCCTTCGTTAATGAATAACTACACAGGAACAAATGAGTAACACAATATTAACAATCTAGTAACTACTATTAACTAACAAGAAATTCTGATTAACGAATTAGTAAGTAATAGCGCACAGATGAAAGTGGTAGTTCACTATTAACTAGTTGATAACTACTATTTTGTTAATGCTTCCCAGATAACTACTGAAAAAGATTAATAATTCACGCAAAACTAATCAATAACTAATGCAGGACAAATGACTAGCACTACATTAACATTAATAACTGCTACTGTAAACAAATACACAAGGTTTATCAATATGTAATAGCATAGCAGACTTAATTAGTAATTAGCCTATGCTCTCTCCTAGAGAACTATTTATCAACTGAATAACTTTAAAGAAATGGCTTTTTAAATGCAGTTGTCGGGACCTTACTTGTCCTGTAGTGATTTAATGCCAGTCCAGAGGAATGCCAGAAAATTGGCCAGAGTCACGGTGACGGCTGGAACATATTGAGTTATCAGCCATCCAAATACCATATACAGTGATTTTATTATTTAACCTACCTCGCAAAAAAATATGTTTTTATTTATGTCTCCTAGCTCATATACGTGTGTGCAAATATCTTGAGAAGGATTAGATTCTACACTTTAGGATTGGCTTTTCATGTAAGAATCATGGTAACTAACCAGTAATGACTCAAGTGTTACTACATACTTCTATGGTAATTACCATCTAAAACTTCACCAAAAACCTCAAAAGCTTAAAAGAATTAGTAATTCCTTGTAGAAGTATGTAGTAACACTTGAGTCATTACTAGTTAGTTATCATGATTCTTACAGTAGTTCTCTGGGATGCATTAAAAAAAAGTAGTTATTGATTAGTTAATAGTGAACTACCACTTTCATCTGTGCGCTATTACTTACTAATTTGTTAATCAGAATTCCTTTTTAGTTAATAGTAGTTACTAGATTGTTAATATTGTGTTACTCATTTGTTCCTGTGTAGTTATTCATTAACGAAGGATCCGTATTCTAAAGTGTTACCTGATTGTCTTCAGATACAGTGCATGTCTTGTGTGTTGCAAATTTTTATCAGGATATTTTTTCAAACATCATGTAAATTGTGACTTTCCAGTGTTATAGACGTCAACATCTTTGACATTTACTTTAGTCACTGTCACTATGGTTACAGGAGATATTTACTAATAGAAAATATGAGTTTTGTGCTGAAGTCAGAGAGAATGACGTGACCATGTATCCTTCATGTATCTTCTGAACACAGGATTATTCTTGACGTCCCACTGCCGTTTCACACTAGAAGTGACAGAGTTTCACTCCGGTGATATTTACATATTACTGAGATCAGGAGGAATGGTCTCTATGATAATTAAGATCTTTTAGGGAAGAAACATATTCTAATACATATCTTGAAGTGGAAGCCTTTCATTGTTTTCCTCAATTTACTTTTAAAGGGTACATATCATGCTTTTAAATCGTTCCTTTTTACATATAAATCATACATTTTTACATATAAATCAAACACTAACCATTACTGGTTAGTTACCACGACGGGCTGCCGTCGCCCGTCGGTGTATGAATGAGTGAGTGAATGGGTGAATGTGAGGCATATTGTAAAGCGCTTTGGTGGCCATTGGGTCTGTGAAAGCGCTATATAAATGCAGTCCATTTACCATTTACCATTTACATTTGTAGTCTATATAAAGCGGAACTGCAATGCTTGGGTCTGAATTCCTCATTATTATAGCTCCACAGGCCCCTTTTCTACCCCTTTCCTGATGTGCGTCTGAGAGCAACTCGTTTTGGTGCGGTCTCTTTAAATACAATTGAGACACTTCATACCCCGCCCCCTCTCCAGGTTGTAGCGGTGACACTCGGTTCAACTCCACCCCGTTCGGCCATTTTTGTAGTTTGATAGCAGAGATACGATTATCTAGCGGCACAGAAACGTTTTATTCACACGTTATTAACAAAATGTCAACAACCGAAGACTTGTCCAGCCAGCCTTACATGTTCTAGCCAGAGTCGGAGCCGGAGCGAGATGAAAATGAAGACGACGAACCTGCAGAACAACATCTTCATATGGATGTATCGCAATGGTGTGTTACTGTATTTACACATGAAACTTTGGTCTTCCGACCTTTTATCACCGTGTCGATTTATTTTGATTAATATGTGCGAGGGAGAGAGAGCAAGACGGCGCCTAGTTTGGAGACGGTGAAGTCTTGTTTACACTTTCGCCTGGCTCCGAAGAGAGAGAGTGCGCGCGCGCGCGACCGGGTCTCTCTCTCTCTGCTCGTTCTTTCAGTTAAACATGCGCCCTGTCACAACACAAGCACGGCAGTTCATCTACATTAGACGGTGTAATGAAGCGTGTGGGTTACTACATCCAACAACCGAACATTTTAACTTACCCTCTCGTAAGTTCTGCATCCTTTAGCTTGGACTACAAAATTGCAGCGAGAAATAGTGGATTGCTCGAAGTGGTGGGCCGGAAGTCGATGTCCTTAATTGGCAGTTCCGCTGCAAATTCTGTGACGTAATAGTTCAAAAAACGTCATCGAGAACAGAAAAATCGGAACAGGTTGAAAAATATGACCAAAACAGAATATAAAGATATCAACGAAGCACCTGAAGAGAATAATTTAAACTTTTCTGTACTTCTAAACACTCCAAATATACAACAAAATGCATTTAAGGGCTAAAAAAATTGATTTAGCATGATATGTCCCCTTTAAGACAAAAATTTAGCATTGTATAGTTTAGGTAGGCAACGGCAGTCAAGCTTGCATCAGCTGTTTCTGACATGTGCCAATCCAGTTATAACTCATCACAGCGGTTCCTTTAAAACCCCCAATCAATAATTATTCATATCTCTATTGCTTTTCTGCACGCAGCACCTCCCGCCTCCATCCCCAACTCCACCTGAACCTGTAATCTAATCAATTCTGTTCAAGACTGTCATAGTTCATCTCATTGTATCATCTTTCATGTATTTTGGCTTGTTTACAACACTCATGTAAAGTAATTATGTAGGGGGTTTTACTTGCTGCTCTCCCCGCTTTGTCATGCTGCATGGACGGGCTCGTTTTTCCCCATAACAGATACAACACTAACTTTATGCAATGCATTATTATAATAAATATTAGGGGTGGAACGGTACATGTATTCGTATCGAACCAAAACGGTACGGGCGTCACGGTTCGGTGCACGAATTTACACGGAGAATACACGGTATAAAAATAAATAAAACTCGCGTGCAAATTAATTAATGTAATGCGGAACTACCGTTAGATACGCGGGTTCTTTAGGGACACATAATCTGTACCATCGGCTTAGCTCTGAACGCGCGTTCGCTTCAAACGTTGGCTTATACGCACGTCCTATTCGCTTTGGACTAGCGTCGAACTAGACGCGAATTTGATGCTCTATTCGCGTTTGGTGTGACTGCATAATGAACAGGCTGCGATGTCAAGATTGCAATGCTGGAGTGTGTGTGTGTTTGTGTGTGTGTGTGAGAGAGAGAGAGAGAGAAAGAGAGAGAGAGAGAGAGAGAGAGGCGCGCGGGCGCGATCGAACTGTGTGTGTGTGTGTGAGTGTGTGAGTGTGTGAGTGTGTGAGTGTGTGAGTGTGTGAGTGTGTGAGTGTGTGTGTGTGAGAGAGAGAGAGAGAGAGAGAGAGAGAGAGAGAGAGAGAGAGAGAGAGAGAGAGAGAGAGAGAGAGAGAGAGAGAGAGAGAGAGAGAGAGAGAGAGAGAGAGAGAGAGAGAGAGAGAGAGAGAGAGGCGCGAGATCGAACAGTGGAAACATAAAAAACATACTCCGTCATTTTGTTCATACAGATCATTAAACCTGCAAAGTGTTTACTTATATTTGTGTACACTCGCAATAAAACACAACATTGTGCTTTTGTCACACTGTAAACTCTAGTCAAACTGTAACCTACAACTGTCACCCAACCAAAATCACACACACACACACACACACACACACACACACTGTTTTAAAAGCAAAACATATTTATCCAATTCCATTTCAAAACAGTCTGTGGGTCCCATCTTTTGGACATTCGTCATATCGCATTGGTTTTCATTTCTTGTCCTCGGAGCACTAATCTTACATTCTACATTGATTAAAAAAGAAAATCAAATGTTTTTAATGGTAGTATTATTTTATACATGCAGAAATCAATTATTTATAATTCAGATGAGAATAATGTTACATTGTCAATAATAATGTTAATTAAAATTAAGGAAAACAAATATATTGATCTGAAATATAGCAAAATAATTTTAAATTAATAGTACAATTACCAAACATATTGCAAGGACTTTTTGTCTTTTTATTAATTTAATTAATAAACTAATTATATAAAACTATTGTCAGTGCACTACACATAAACTGGTTCTATGCCTTTATTAATAAAACTTATTTTAAAAATACAATGCCTTCTGCATTTTTGTTTTGCTTTCCCTCCATTGTACCGAAATCGTACCGAACCGTGATGTATGAACCGAGGTATGAACCGAACCGTGACTTCTGTGTACCGTTCCACCCCTAATAAATATACATTGATTGGACCAAAGTGACCTTGACTGAACTTAATTTACATGTAGAGCTGGACGACGAATGTAGTATAACATGTTTGAGCAGAGATTATTCTGGGTTTATTCTGACTCTGATGAACACAGGAGCTTTAATGCACTTTGTGTCTAATAAAAATTCATCATTGGGATCTTCAACATCCTCAAAACATTTACAAAATGCTAGCAGTAACAAGCACTCTGAGTTCATTTAAAGTCATTTCACTGTTTTTACTCAATATAGTGAAGTTTCAGCTATATAAAGTATTTAAATGCAGTGACGTTTAATTGTGCATTAAGAATGTTTTGTGATTATCACCTAAAGGTTTCGAAGAATTTGTAAATTCAGAGAAATTCAGAATTTTAAAAGCGGCCGTCCCAGTTCACTTGTCTCCTGTCAGTGACGTAATATCCGCGTTATCCCTGGTTTCCGGTTGTACTGCCATAGTAACCATGGCGACAGACATGGCAGACAACTGTGTAGTGCGTAACGTCTAGCGGCACGTTCACGCTGTTGTTTCGTTCAAACATTATGGATCATGGGACAAAAGGAGAACTAAAACAATCAGCGTGGTGTTTTTGAATGTATATCCGTCCGGGATAAACTTAGACTTGACAGAGCTTCACGAGTCAAGAAATGACAGCGACATAAAACAGCAGCATATAAAACAAATCAATGTTATATAGCTCAACGTGATGAAATGTTAGAATATGATAAGTATGTTATTCTAATGTGATCTAGCTTACTGCTAGTTTCATACAGACAAACTAACACATACATTATAACTTTCAACACACTCAAATGCAGTTTAGTGTAATAGTGTAGACCAAGTGAAACTGCGCTGCGTTACCTCAAGTTTCTAATAAACTGTCCTGTGTGATTATTAATTCAGCACTTGCAGGTAGTTCGGTAAAGGTCCTCATTCCTTTATATCCGCTGATGTCTGTCTCTCATTAGCAATCGCGCCCTGATTCATTCCACAGTCATGTTTTTCCCCTATATTTTTTCGCTATACATTTCTTAATAGTATGTGAACTATAAATGATTCAAACTGTCACATGACATCATTACATTGCAAGTTTAATTTTTTACTGTCTAAATATTGTACGACCTGCAGTTGTGTTATTTGTGAATACAGAAGAACATGTAGTCTGGATATTAATATAATTTAATTTTGTGTTTCCAATAATCACATAGATTTTTATGTAATTAAAATTAAATGTGTTACGCAGAAACGTTTGTTCTGAGCATTGATGTGAGAATTTACACTTCAGTAGCAATAACGCTCAGTTTTATAATGGTGACTGTCCTGAAATAAGACGTTCTTTATGACGTATGCGGCCGATAAATGTGACGTCAAGAGGATGAAGCTTCAAAATGAGACGCAGATCCATGAAAACACAAAAAGCAACTGGGCGGTTGAGGAATCATTATTATTTAAATAATTTTTCAAATAATCTTTTTATTTATTTATTTATTACTGATTAAACTATTGAGAAGATTATTACTGTAAACAAGAATTATATTGTTTTTGATGTTTCCAATAAAATAACGTAAATTAAAATATCATATCATATTTTATTTGTAATATTGCAAAGTTGATGTTATCCACTTATCTGTCTGTCACATAACCTATACAACTATAAACTATAACTAATATTCCCTGAACTTACCAGAGACTTTAACATTATTCTTTGAAAGGAATGTCCTTCCCAAAATCTATCATTTTTGTTATTCTGGTGTCACTAGTAGAAGCCGAAAAGACAAACACTCTTTAAATCAAAATAAATTACATTTACTGTATAAAAAATATGATAAAAACAGAAGACTAGTGAAAATATGAGCAATACCTGTATAAATGAGCTCAACACTGCATCACTGTTCACTTACAGATAAACCGACTCTGACTGTAAAGCAGAGTTCAGTGTTCACTGGAGACACAGTTACTCTCAGCTGTGACGTGGGAAGATCAACTGGATGGACGTTTCACTGGAGGAAAAACTCAAACCGTGAATCCAGTGATGATGCAGGAACTAAAACTATCAGTTCTGTGAGAGTCTCTGATGGAGGAACATACGAGTGTAGAGCAAAGCGAGGAAACTACTACACACATTACAGTAATGCAATACAGATAACAGTGAGAGGTAAGAGCTCTTTTACTTTGTTTGTTTGTTTTTCAGTGAAAGAAACATGAAGTGTGTGTTTGCTCATTTCACAGAGAGACCCAAACCTGTAGTGGAGGTAAAGCCTGATGTCCGTGTGTTCAGAGGAGAGAGAGAGTCACTTTTCTC
Organism: Rhinichthys klamathensis goyatoka; assembly: GCF_029890125.1. Taxonomy (NCBI): domain Eukaryota; kingdom Metazoa; phylum Chordata; class Actinopteri; order Cypriniformes; family Leuciscidae; genus Rhinichthys; species Rhinichthys klamathensis. The sequence continues at coordinate 2,298,932 of NW_026606599.1, forward strand.
ATATAGAAAGAGAAAGAGAAAAGAGACTTGATCATTTGTCCTCAGTCAGAGCGAGGTCAGGATAGAAATACAAGATGACGGTCACACACAGTGACCCAGCGCTCTTCGTATTTGTCCACATATTTAGTGTACAGCAGATCAGAACTGCTCGGATTCACAGGCTACATTGTAATGCGATACATACCGCAAAGGCACAGAAGAAGTAAGACAAGTAAAAAGCTAAAAGCTAACACTTGTAATGCTTACAAACCTGCCGCATTGCTGCATCCTGGACTTTCATGTATATCATGTGTCCTTGCTTCTCATACCTGCATACCAACCAGTGGTCTGCAGACAGAAACACACATTAAAACAATTCAAGTATGGGCAGAGGTCAGTCATAATTGTCCCAATGCCCAATAAAACAGCAGTGAACAGTCAGAATAAAATCATCCAGTTTCCCTTAACCCCATTATTATGAGATGTTTTGAGAGGCTGTTTCTCACTCATATTAAGGCCGTCATCCCTGCTGATCTTAACCTGACTCCGCCAGATGGATTTGCTCCGCATATCCATCTGGAAACCTTCCGTTGAAGTAGTTTTGGTAAGGGGCGAAAATACTGGTTAGCTGATTGGCCTATGTTGGTGATAGACGGGCCAAATCAACCAATCAGATCAACGAAGCATATGACGTACTAACAGAGCGTATCTTTTCCTCTGAGAAAAGCCTCCAGAGCAGTGTTTTGCTCTTCTTTCAGTGAAGAAATACTCTGTAATTCCGATAAAACTTGCTCGATAGCCACGCTGATGCTAGTTTCATCCGCTGAAGCCGACATGTTCTTTAGACTGAACTGTCGCGCTTCTCGTTGCGTCACACCTCAACCCGCCTCAAAGCCAACGCTGATTGGACGTTCGTTTGGTGAACTGCTCCCAAATTTTCTTTAACGGAAAGTATCCAGACTGATCTGCGAGTGAAACCTTGAAAGCTCGCGAGACCAGGATGGTCTCACGAGGCTATGCTGATCTGGACCAACACCAGTTTGCATATCGGACCAATAGATCAACGGACGACACAGTCATAACCGCTCTTTACAGCCCTCACACATCTGGATCAGTCAAACACATATACGGATTTTGTTTGTTGATTTTAGTTCAGTCTTTAATACCATCATTCCTCACAAACTATTCCAAAAAATAGATGCACCTGGGCTTGGACAGTTCAGTAAAGCCCTGTTCACACCGTCCGCCAGAGACTTTGACTTTGCTAGTCTCTGTACTGTGAGACGCTTGTGGGCGTTCCCAGTGCTGTCGCTCTAATCTTATTGTTAGACTGCACGTGAGGGGCGGAGCTACAGGTGGGCCTTTTTATGTTATTACAAAAATGGTAATTTAATTATTTTATTTAAAATTAACCGCTATCTATGATGCCTTCAGGGTGTATGACCCTTGCCTGGATTTGGATTACGATTGTGGATAACCCTTTAAATAAATACTGCAAATACCTCAACCTTCGTGTCTCAGAGCAGTTCGTGACAGTAAGCCTCCTTGCCATAAACAATTAATTATAAATAAAATACATCAAGATATAAATTATTAAATTATTTGGAAATTAAATATCTTTAAATACTTGTACAAAAATAAAAAAATAATACATTGACTTGGTTATATAGGCCTATTATTTGCTCTAACGTCCACACAAAAACTGTCATTCTGACTGTCTGATGAACTGAGCACAACAGAGATAAATACACGTATTCTTCTGAGGTTTATACTGTAGCCTTGTGTAATTAAAATGTATTAAAGCTTAAATGCAAAAAAAAAAAAAAAAAACATAGGCTAACGTTTCCTGGGCGCACTGGCGCGAACTGCTGCATGGCGAGGCGAGATTTAACATTTTCGGTTTGTTTCTCGTCAAACCCAGTATACATTCAGAACAAATATAGCACAATTTGCATGGGATTATTTGATGACATCTGATTCCTCTTTTTTTTTTTTTTTTACTGCATGAAAGCGCAGCGGATTTTTTTTTAAATGTATTTTTGTGTACCGAAAAAAATAAGGTAATAAGGCTTTAAAACAACATCAAGGTGAGTAAATAATTACTGAAATTACATTTTTGTGTGAACTGTCCCAAAGACAGTCACAGAAAAATAGTGAAGAGTAAATAAACTTTAAACAGATAAAATACATAATTTCCCAGTCAGCACAGCCATGTGGGGCCCACATGGGTTTGACCTGGGCTATCTAACTGGGACCCAGCCAGTTTTGTCCACGGTTTCCATGTAGGCCCCACATGGGTTTGCCCAGATGAAATGAACACTGCTCAGTGTGCACACTACAGGCTGTTAAATGTAACACATATCAGTGTTGGAGTTAATGAGATAATTAATTGATTAAATAATGATTGAGCATTATTGTTAACAAGCCGAATCATTGAAGGAAAGAGAAACACAATAACTTCTTCCAGCCACAGCCTTAGATGAAATCAACTGAAGATAAAATACACAAAATCTCTCAAGATCTGATTAAACAACTCCACAAACAGCATTACCAGCTTCACTTATTACTAACCAGGTTGACTTTATTTCTGGTAGACGTCTACAGAATTTCTTATTGAGAATTAACAGAGGTTAAGATGTTGATGATTTATTGAAAATAATAGTTTGGTTTGATGTCACCATTATGGTGATAAGTGTTTGCTTTAGTTGGGCTCTTGACTTTTTAACTTTAGTTTTTCTCTGTTCAGTTGTATCTGATTGTTATGTTGAGAACAGCAAGAGAAAATTCAATCAAATGCTACAAGCTGATTGATGATTAGAATATAATCGTCATGTAGTGGCTTAACTTGTGTCTGAGTTTTATATGGGTGATATGTTATTCATTTTGTTTTATTGTTGTGATTCTACAGACAGACATCAAGAATCAGCATATGAATCTCAACAATGGTGACATGCTTAATGGTGCAATGCATTCTGGGTGCATCATACGACACTTATCCATGGCTCCCAGAATGCATTGCACCATGAAGCATGTCACCATTATAGCGATTCATATGCTGATTCTTGATGTGTGTGTGTGAGTAAAAATTTGCAAAAGTCCAAAATGTGAAAATGATGTTTTAAAAATCATTTGATGTTCTGATAAAAATGTGCTGGATCTCTTGCTGTAGAATCACAATAATAAAATGAATAACATATCACCCGTATAAAACTCACACACAATATTAGTGAGTTAAGCCACTACATGATGATTAGATTATTATCATCAATCAGCTTATAACATCTGATTGCATTTTCTCTTGCTGTTAACATAACAACATATGTTCAGATGCTCAACATAACAATCAGATACAGCTGCCAGAGAAAAACTAAAGTTAAAAAGTCAAGAGCCCAACTAAAGCAAACGCTGGTCACCATAATGGTGACATCAAACCAAACTATTATATTCATTAAATCATCAACATCTTAAACTCTGTTCATTCTCAATAAGAAATTCTGTAGACGTCTACCAGAAATAAAGTCAACCTGGTTAGTAATAAGTGAAGCTGGTAATGCTGTTTGTGGAGTTGTTTAATCAGATCTTGAGAGATTTTGTGTATTTTATCTTCAGTTGATTTCATCTAAGGCTGTGGCTGGAAGTAGTTATTGTGTTTCTCTTTCCTTCAATGATTCGGCTTGTTAACAATAATGCTCAATCATTATTTAATCAATTAATTATCTCATTAACTCCAACACTGATATGTGTTACATTTAACAGCCTGTAGTGTGCACACTGAGCAGTGTTCATTTCATCTGGGCAAACCCATGTGGGGCCTACATGGAAACCGTGGACAAAACTGGCTGGGTCCCAGTTAGATAGCCCAGGTCAAACCCATGTGGGCCCCACATGGCTGTGCTGGCTGGGTTGCTAAGCGACGTAGGCCTATGCAGTGGCTTTTAAAACCGAATTCACTAATTTATGAGTTCTCTATTTCACCTTTTTTTTGTAGAATCGTAAGGAGTTTATTTATTTATTCATATGTGTTACCCGTTACCAGGTTATTTCCAAATATGTGATTATTTTTTTAAATATATTTGTTTGGTTTTTAAATCGCTGGTGCTGTAGGTCAAGGTCAATAAAACCTTCACATTGGACATGTGAGGTACTAACGAGTTAGAAAAGTGAAAAAGTGCAGCAGCTTTTTTCTGTTTGTTTTTCCTCTTTTCTGGTGGATGGTCCAGGCACTTCAATGATTTTCAGGTCTGCGGGAGGATTTTTATTCCTGTTCAAACTTGTATTTCAGCTTACCAAGATCCCTGCAAAACACAACATTTACTGTTAGTAATGTTATTTATGTAGTTGTGAAATTAAAATAAATTCCTCAGCCTTGTGACACTGATTTGATTTGATTTGATTTTCTGTCTGTGAAACTCAAAAGCAGAACTCAGGCATAATGCAACCCCGTTCACTGTTAAATTTCACTGCATGAAACACAAGCAGAATAATTTTTTTGTAAATCATTCATGAATCCATTCTGTTAAGCTCCAAAAATATTCTAGAAAAGATCATAAAAATGAGTCCATAGCTCATTTTATGAGTTGTAGGTCTCCGGAAGCCATATAATAGCTTTTTTTATTATTTTTATAGAAACAACTAAACTTGAAGTTATAATTCAGAGTGCCATCCAGATGCCATTTAAAGTGAGCCGTACTGAGCCGAGCCGTACAATAAAAAAAGTGCCAGAAAAAATAACGGAAAAGCGCCAGGAACAATAACTATAGGACAGGCTACAAAACTTTCCCATATTCCAAGGATGTTCTTTTGAAACAGCAACACAACCTTATTCATCTGAAGTTAGTTTTCATTCTAATGTTTAAAGGATGTTCCAAGAATGTTGTCCAACGAACATTATAAAAACCTTCTACAAACCATGTATAAATAATGTTTTTGTGGTAATCTTTTGAGAACATTATTAAAGACCAGATAACATTGAACAAACATTCTATAACTTGAAGAATGTTTTTTCATAACTTTTGAGAGAACCATGACAAAACAAAAGCTAAAGTTATTAAGATGTTCCCTGCTGGGGTAGCCTGCACCTGTAATATGTGAAACAGATCACATTATGCAACGAAAAAGGATTCAAACTGTCACACGACCTTATCAAATTGCATGTTTAATTTAGCACTCTTTTTAAAACTCTTAAATTATGCAAATATTGTACAAACAGCAATCATGTGACAAGTACAAACGTGTGATGTGTGGATTTAAAAGAACACACACATATGAATATCAATGTTTAGTGTTTTCAACAATAATTGCAGACATTTTTGAATAAATCAACACAAACTACAAGCAAACTAGTAGTACTAGTAAACTTAATAGTGGTTTTGGAGGTTTTGAGTTGATAACAGTGATCATGATACTGTGATGCAGTTTCAGTCAATGTTTACTCTTATGTGTATTAATACAGAGAGACCAAAACCTGTAGTGACGGTGAAGCCAGATCAGCGTGTGTTCAGTGGAGAGATAGTCACTCTCACATGTGACATACAGAGAGGAGGAAACATTCAGTGGAGATACAGCTGGATTAGAGATGGAAACACTGACTATCAATATACAACAACAGCAGAGTTCAGTTTCACAGCTGTTGTGTCTCTCAGTGGTGAATACAGTTGTAGAGGAGAGAGATCAGACTCACAGAAATCACACATCAGTGATGCTGTTACACTGACTGTATCAGGTGAGTCTTCATATTCACATCTGTTTAATGATCATTTAAATTAACATTTAAATAATATAATCTTCTGTATCAGATGAGTCAAACAACAAACAACCTGTCAAACTCTGATACTTACTCTTCCATGTGCATAAAAATGAAGTCATCTTTTTTTCTGGGTGAAGACTCAGAATCATACCAGAATGATTTTTTCTTATGAAGACAAATACTGAATGATTTGTGTAACACATGTGAACTCTGAGTCTCGAGGATCTGAATCTGTTGTTGTTCTCCTGCAGATCTACAGCCTAAGCCTGAACTCTCATCAGATCCTGCAGGAGCTGCACTGACTGGAAACACAGTGACTTTGACCTGTCGCATGGATCCGTCCACTGGAGACTGGGACTCTTACTGGTACAAACACACACTGAACCCTGAGACAGAGAAGAAGAAAACACACTCCTATAGCCTGAAGATTGATTCAGTGTCTGATGGAGGCCAGTACTGGTGTAGAGCTGGAAGAGGGAAACCAGTCTATCACACACAATACAGTGATGCACTGTGGGTAAATGTTACAGGTGAGAGAGACTGTAGTGTGTGATGCAACAAATACAGATCAGAGACAATATCTACACAACTTCTGAAACTATAAATGCAATAATCTGTGTTTGTACAGAGAGTGCTAAAGCTGTGGTGACGGTACGACCTGATGAACGAGTGTTTAGAGGAGAAACAGTCACTCTCAGATGTGATATAAAGTGGGGAGGAGACACTGAGTGGACATACAGATGGGAAATAGAGGGAACCAACAACTGGGATAGAAACTCTGCCAATCGATGTACAGAACAACACTGCTGCACCAGTGGAGCTGACGAACAGAAACACAGAAATGCTGTCAGTCTGTGCTCAAGACAAGAGTTGAACATCAGCAGTGTTGATCGCTTTCACAGCGGTAAATACACCTGTACAGGACAGATACACACTCACAGCTCTCAGCGCAGTGATGCTGTTACACTGACTGTATCAGGTGAGTTTGTGTGTGTTGTGATCAGCTTCTCCATCAGTTTCTCTACGGCTCTGTAACTCATGATGTTTTGTTCAGCTGAAGCTCAGGCATCACTGCGAGTGTCTCCACAGCCGTGGCTGACTGAAGGAGAATCAGTGACTCTGATCTGTGAGGTTTCAGGCTCCTCTACAGGCTGGACGTTCAGCTGGTTCAGAGATCATGATCATCTGTCAGACAGCAGCAGAGGAGCTGGAGGATCTTACACTCTCAGTCCTGCTGCTCTACAGCACACAGGAGTTTATACGTGCAGAGCAGAGAGAGGACGACCAGCCTATTACACACACAACAGCAGCTCACACACACTGTGGATCACTGGTGAGGGTTTATGCTTTTGCTCATCCGCATCTGTGTTTCACTGCAGTCTCTGTGCTGTCAGTTCTGATGGAGATTTTCCTCTTTTCAGGAGTTTCTGCTTCAGTGTCTCTGGTCATCAATCCCAGCAGAAGTCAACACTTCTCCTCTGACTCTCTCTCTCTGAGCTGTGTGGATCAGAGTAACTCTGCTGGATGGACAGTGAGAAGATACACAGACAAACACACACAAACTTGTGCAAAACAAACAGGATCTCGATGTGTAATCGACTCTCTCAGCACATCTGACACTGGAGTGTACTGGTGTGAGTCTGAATCTGGAGAGAAACGCCGTCCTCGAAACATCACTGTACATGGTGAGTCTGGTTTAATCAACATCCTTTTTCTCATGAGATCGGGTAAGACTAAATAAAGTACAAAGTACAATTCAATTCATAATAGTATTTTTCTTATGATTTGTTTTCCTGTATTCTTCCTATTTACAGTATTAATCACACATATCTTGTGTTTGTAGACGGTAAGGTGATTCTGGAGAGTTTTGTTGATCCTGTGATTGAGGGAGAGACTCTGACTCTACACTGTTTACATCGATCTACAAACTCCCCGATCCTCAGCGCTGATTTCTATAAAGACGGATCACTGATCCAGAATCAGACGACAGGAGAGATGAGCATCACTACTGTCTCAAAGTCACATGAGGGTTTCTACTCCTGTAAAACAGAGAGAGGACAGTCTCTCCACAGCTGGATCTCACTTACTGAAGTCTTTAACGGTGAGATGATTTAATGAGAAACGCCACACCATTATTATATACTATTATATAGTCTCTAGCTCTTATTTCTGCTGATATTTATATAGTATTTGCTTTTTTATAATTACATACACAAATTCTGCTAGCAGGTCCTCGATGTAATCACAGGCTCAGCACTTCACCACAATGCTAACCCCCAAAATACTAACATAACAGAAACTTTTAAATACCAATATAACAGAACATTAAACAATAACAAGTCTCTCAATTTTCTCATCTTGCTAAAAAAAATGCATAAAATATCACTTTATTTCAAAATCTACTCTCCCAATTCAGCCCTGTGCAAAGCATGATGGGAGGTGAGAGTCCTGTATGACTGGGTGACTAGATGAGGTCAAAGAGTGAACCAGGTTTAACATGAAACAATCACATTTGAACTATTTATTTTATTTTATTTATTTCAGGTTTATTTAACAGGGACAATGCACACTAATAATACATACATAAATGTATAGTGTGCCAGAATTAGCCAAAAGGCAATTTTACATCTGCTGTCCCTGGACAGATCGTAATATGTCACACCTAAAAAAAAAAAAAAAAAAAAAAGGATTGAAATAGTACATACAGGTTAATATGAATGTATAAAAGAAATTACTAATTCAACATATAAAATAGAACAATTGGTCAATATCAACAACAACACCAACACACATATACACACACAAGCCAAACTGTCAGACCATAACAAACATTTTTTGGACATGCACAAAAAAACAATATAGCTGGGACAATGATGACAACAGAAATCATCTAAACACAAATGAGCCAGACGACCTCGTCAGCATAGCACAACCTGATACAATGCTGTTAAAACAAAATTAAATGTTTAAATAAAGTAAACAGCATAAAAAATAAATAAATATATATGTGTGTGTGTGTGTGTCTTCTTTGAAACATAAATAATCTTGACGTTAAACCTGCCTCCTGGTAGGTTTAATTTAAGCCTCAATTTAATCCTGGATTTAAATTTAAATTTAAATTTAGATTCAAATTTAATCTTCCTCCAGGAAATCCACTTAGTAAACTCTAGACTAGACTAAATTTATGACTGTTTAAAGTCATGACAGAGAAAGCAGATTTCTGTTAATCTAGTTTAAAGGACCATTTTAGTCCAGGTCTAGGCTCAAGTGTTGTGACTAAAACAGCATCGTCGATGGCTGGTGAGACCAATGCGGGAGTGACAGTCTCTGCTGCACAAAGTGCAGATGTAGTTGGTCGTGGGTGGATGTCTGTGTGCGCGTGTCTTCCGACTGGTTCTCCTCTCCTCTGCTAGCTTCAAGATCTTCTCCTCGCCTGTATTTAGCTGTTTCTTGAGCATACAGCGCCAGCTGCTGCGGTTAGCTGCAATGTCCTCCCAGATATCTGTATTGATGTCCAGGGCTTTTATGTCTCGCTTGCAGACATCTTTGTATCTCAACTGGGGGCGACATTTGGGTCTTTTGCTGTATGCGAGTTCACCATAGAGGATGTCCTTGGGGATTCGCCCGTCTTCCATACAGCTCATGTGGCCAAGCCAGCGCAGTCTGCGTTGTCTGAGCAGCGTGTACATGGTGGGGAGGCCGGCACGGGCAAGCACCTGGGTGTTGGGCACTTTGTCGTTCCAGCTGATACCAAGGATGCGGCGAAGACATCGCATGTGGTAGCTGTTGATCTTCTGCTCTTGCTTGGCATACGTTGTCCAGGATTCACTCCCGTACAGGAGGGTGCTGACTATGCAGGCTTTGTACACTACCATCTTGGTTTGGGTGGTCAGCTTGGGGTTTTCCCAGACGCGAGTGGTCAGTCGTCCTAGAGTTGTTGTAGCCTTGCTGATACATTTGTTGATTTCGGCATCTAAGGACAAGTTGTCGCTGATGGTGAAACCCAGGTAGGTGAACTGGTGGATAGGGATGTCCCGATCAGGTTTTTTTGCCCTCGAGTCCGAGTCCGAGTCATTTGATTTTGAGTATCTACCGATACAGAGTCCCGATCCGATACTTATAATACATAAAAAAAAAAGAATAAAGAAGAGAGAACAAACAGATCCAGGATGTACCTTATTTTTTATTTAATTCACCTTATTTTAACATTCAACAACTCTGTTAACAAACAGAGCACTTCTGTGAGGTAGCTTGAACAATCAAGTAATAAATAACATAAAATCTTCACTTTTGAACAGTAAATATAGAAAAAGTCTAATATAAAAACAAATAGCACCTCAACTTAAAATACCCGGCAGGCATGTAAACAAAAAATAAAAATGTTTTAAAAGTGTATAAAAAAAATAATGAGAATACATTAGGGGTGTAACAGTTCACAAAATTTTCGGTTCGATACGATACAGCAAAAAGAAAGAAATGCCAGAGAAATTTCCTATTTATTAAAATAAAAAATATTTTTAAATAAGTTTGAGTTTTCCTACATCTTGAAACTTTCAGGTTTATAAATGGGGGTAATCTTTGAAGGATGAACGAATAATGTTTTGGTAATCACATTAAAAATAACATTTAAATATATATTTATATAATATTTGAGTTTTGAAGTGCAACATTAAATCCATGTTCATTCACGGCACAATGTTTCTCCTGGTTCCCACGTCAGCACTGTTTGATCTAATAGAGATATATAACGGAGAAATTTGAATGCTTCTCACTAGATCTCGCAGCAATGTTATTACTTCAGTTGCGAATTCAAATGTTTTCTTCACTGGATCTCTTAGCACAGTGTCGCTTGATCTCGCGCTGCACAGATGTTGCTGGTCCGAACTGATAAATGGTCCGTTAAGCACAATATAAAGAGTAGCGCAGTTTCGTTCCGCTTTCATTACGTTTGCCATTTGATGTTACGCAACGTTCTGGTGATCGCGCCAGCACGGATTTTGTCTGCAGGGAAAATGGTCCTAGGAATCGTTCGGTTTGTATGCGTACCGAACCGGAAGCCTCGTACCGAAACGGTTCAATAATTACGAATACATGTACCGTTACACCCCTAATTTACATCCGAGTCCTGATCGGGAGTAACGTCCGATTCCGATCGAGTCTGAAACCACATGATCGGGCCCAATTTCCGATCTCGTGATCGGATCGGGACATCCCTACTGGTTGACCACTTCAAGTTCGTAATTGTCGATGGTAATGATAGGTGGTGTGTCCACATCTTGGCCCAGCACGTTGATGGATAGACCGAAGTCTTTACAGGCCCTGGAGAATCTGTCCATCAGACACTGTAGATCTTGTTCAGTGTGAGAGCTGACTGCTGCATCATCGGCAAAGAGCATGTCTCGAATGATGATCTCACCCACCTGTTTTTTCTCTGAGTCTTGCGATGTTGTAGAGTCTGCCGTCTGATCTTGTGTGCATGTACACCCCTTCGGTTGAATTCCCAAAAGCATGTTTTAGGAGAAGGGAGAAGAGGATTCCGAAGAGGGTTGGGGAAAGGACACAAATTTTGATGTCAAATGGTTCAGACATGCTGCCGTCGTACTGGATGGTTGCCTTCATACCGCCGTGAAAAGATCTGATCATGCTGTAAGGGGTATACAGTCAAAGACCCAGAACCAGATATGAAGAATGAAGACCCGGAGTCAGACTTATAAAAAATTAAAGAAAAGTTTTACTGAAGATAGTTTGCATTTTCATCAGCAGAAGTCAGCTTCAAGACTCCCACAGGAGTTCGTAGGCCGCCCCACCTACAGTTACAAAGATCACAGCAGTTATACCATTTTCAAGGTCTAAGCTACGTCATTGCTTACAGGTTGAATGATTCTCATTGGCTAAGAAACATGAAAGCCTAAACAATTTAACACATGTGAGGAGATAGGGGTGCCTATCGCCATTAGTAAAGATAGTTGTCGTCCACTCATTGGATTTAGGTCTGTGGTGGCCTCGCAGGTTAGAGAAGGGCGCCGGGGTGTCTGGTCCGACCGTCCAGAACCTACATAGAATGTCATACGCACACACACACAAATAACAGACACTAGCAAATAACAGCTCCCATCAAGGCTGAAGAGAGTCTGAGCTCCTTATTATCAGTTAAGTATACCAAAACATAATGCTAAAACATTCACTCGTTTGGGAGAAAAACAGATCACTGGCATTTACTCCCAAGGAAGGAAATATACTGGAAAGAATACATTTTAATACAACAATTAAAGTTTGATAGTAACGCTCAATATAGCTTGACCATATGTCCAGCGAAGAATCATATGTGCCCACGCTGCCTTTAGGACCCTCTAACCTTTCTACTGATCCCAGAGAAAGAGACAAACGGCCTTGTGGGTTACGTGGCCTTCGGGTCCTGCGTGTACTTCGTGCAATCTCAAAGTAAGATTGGAATGCACCTAAAAGAAACTGGTTACTTGCATCCATGCTTTTAAGAAAATATAATTTCACAAGCACAAGAATATAAAAATTATTATGTGATAATGAATATATTTGATTATTGATTTTTATAAAGGAAGTATATAACCATTCAAAATGATATATGATTATATATGTATTTGAAGAGGCAAGGGATTTTGACCAACCCTTCAATGCTATGAAGCTTCGGGGGGCATCCAATCTTCAGGAGGATGTTGAAGAGCCCATCCCGGCTAACTAGGTCGAAAGCCTTGGTCAGGTCTATGAAGGGCGACGTAAAGGGGCTTCTGCTGTTCCCTACACTTCTCCTGTAGTTGGCAAAGGGAAAAGATCATGTCCATCTGCTCGAAATCCACATTGGGACTTGGGGTAGACGTGTTCTGCCAGCTGTTAAAGTCGCACTAACATAACTCTAGCATACAGTTTGCCTACAATGCACAAGAGGGAGATGCCTCTGTAGTTGTTGCAGTCACTCCTAGAGCCTTTGTTTTGGTAAAGGGTGACGATTTTGGTGCCTCTCATGTCTTGTGGAACACCACCTTCACTCCAACACTGACAAAGGATGTTAAACAGAGGCTGCAAAAGGGTGGTCTTGCAGTGCCTGAACAGGTCTGGGGGGATGTCATCATTCCCATGGGCTTTGCCGCAGGCTAAGCTGTTGATGGCCTTGCTGAGTTCTGCCAGTGTTGGTTCAGCGTCTAACTCCTCCATGGTGGGCAGAGGATCGATGGCGTCCAGTGCTGAGGTGACAACAGTGTTCTCTCTGGAGTAGAGCTCTGAATAGTATTCCACCCATCTCTCCATCTGCTTGGTTTTGTCGGTGATCACCTTTCCGCAGCTTGTTTTCAGGGATAAAGTTTTGCTCTGAGTTGGTCCGAGAGTTTTCTTGATGCCCTCGTACATGCCCCTGATGTTACCTGTTGCTGCTGCCTTCTGAATGACGTGTCTGAGCTCCTGCAAGTACTCGTTGGCGCATTTTATTGCTGTCTGCTGTACTTTGCTCCTGGCTGGGAGCAAAGTGCAGCACGGTTTGCTTCAATAACAGGGGTCAACTCCGCAGACTTGGCATCAAATCAGTCGCAGTTCTTAAAGGTCTTTCTCCCATAGGTTGCAAGAGCTGATTTCTGAATTGCCTCACACAGGAGGTTCCATGATGTGGATGCGGTGTTGCATGGGTAGCCTGCAGACAGAGCATCCTCAAGAGAATTCCTCAAGCCTCTCTGAATGTTGCATATTAGTTGTGTCAACCCAGCCAGCACAGCCATGTGGGGCCCACATGGGTTAGACCTGGGCTATCTAACTGGGACCCAGACAGTTTTGCTCCCGGTTTCCATGTAGGCCCCACATGGGTTTGCCCAGATGAAATGAATACTGCTCAGTGTGCACACTACAGGCTGTTAAATGTAACACTGACCAGTGTTGGAGTTAATGAGATAATTAAGTGATTGAATAATGATTGAGCATTATTGAAGACACCTGATGTTAACAAGCAGAATCACTGAAGGAGAAAATCACAAATTGTAAGCCACCGGTATGGCGATCAGCGTTTGCTTTAGTTGGACTCTTGACCCTTAGACTGTCACTTTAAATTTTGTTTGTCTGCTGTTATTGATTTATAACAGTCAAATGAATAAAGAAAAGTGTGATCTTATAGTGTTGGTTATGTTTTGGCATAATCATGCTGTGATCTGATAAATGAAACTTATTGAGATGGTTCAACTTCTGGTTCAACTTGTTAGCAACAGCTTTGTGATTCCACAGCATATGATTATCAGTATTTTTTTTAATCCAAAATATTTAATAAACATTGTTCTTATCAAAACACTTTCAAATGAATTTATTTAGAAACACAGACATCAATAATCAGTCTGTGAATCTCAACAATGGTGACAATAATAATGCATGTTGCAGTGGCTGCCACCAATCACAACTCATTACTGGCTCCCATCATGCATTGCGGTATGAATAAATTATGATCTGAATTGTCTATGTAATTTACTTTTCCTAATTGAATATTCTGCTCGTCACCATTATTGAGATGCATTGACTGAATCTTGACGTCTGGGTGTGCCTAAAAGAAAGATTTTTTTTTGAAAACAACTTTTAAGAAATCCTTTATATTATATCTAAAATTCTGGATATTTATGCAGAATCACAGTTATGCTGTAACCAACAGCATAAATCACTACACATAAGGTTCAAATGATGACATAAATTTCATAATATAACCAACACCATTACATATCTTTTTTTTTTTTTTTTTTTTTTTTTTTGTTCTTCTGGCAGTTATAAGTCAGAAACAACAGCCAAACAAAATCTAAAGTTAATAACATAAGGGTCAAGAGCCCAACTAAAGCAAACAATGATCGCCATAACGGTGGCTTACAATTTTCTCCTTCAGTGATTCTGCTTTAGGTGTCTTCAATAATCTTCAATCATATTCAATCACTTAATTATCTCATTAACTCCAACACTGGTCAGTGTTACATTTAACAGCCTGTAGTGTGCACACTGAGCAGTGTTCATTTCATCTGGGCAAACCCATGTGGGGCCTACATGGAAACCGGGAGCAAAACTGGCTGGGTCCCAGTTAGATAGCCCACGTCAAACCCATGTGGGCCCCACATGGCTGTGCTGGCTGGGAATGTGTGGCTTCCCTTCTTGTTTGGAACGGCGGAGTTTCTTTGGTAGCAGCTTGATCTTGCAGCACACCAGTGAGTGATCAGAGTCACAGTCAGCACTGTGGAATGATCGGGCGAGAAGCACATGCTTAAGGCTTGTACGTCTGGTGATGACCATGTCGAGCTGGAGGCAATGCTTGGGGCGAGGGTGGCGCCATGACACTGTTGTGGCTTCGTCTGGAAGTAGGTGTTGGTCACGTAGAGGCCATGATAAGAGCAAAGCTCCAACAGGCGCTGCCCGTTCTCGTTAATCTTGCCAACTCCAAAGGAACCCAAGCAGGAAGGCCAAGAATTATGGTCTGCACCTACTCTGGCGTTGAAGTCGCCAAGGTGGACGAGGTGTTCGCTGCTATGGATGTTCTTGATGGCGTCATTCAGGTTGGTGCAGAACTCGTCTTTTGCCTCAGGTGTGGAAGTCAAGGTTGGGGCATAGGCGCTGATGAGTGTGACTGGTCCATCAGATGTATAGAGGCGAAGAGTCAGAATGCGTTTTGACCCCTTGTCACTTGGTTCAACCATCTCCAGCAAGTTGTTCCTCACTGCAAACCTTACTCCGTGCTCTCTGCGTTCCTCTGTGCTCTTTCCTTGCCAGAAGAAGGTGTAATCCTTTTCCTTCAAAGATCCTGATTCAGCCAGGCGTGTTTCTTGTCAGAGCTGCTATATCTACCTTCAATCTCAGTAGCTCGTTGTTGATGATTGCTGTCTTTCTTACGTCACTGATGTTCAAGAAGTCATCAAGTCCAGTTGTCATGGTGCGAACGTTCCAACATCCCAGATTAAGGACTGGTATCTTCTTTTTGTTTTTTCTCTTGTAATTGCTTGGTGCAGAAATTTCGGTCTGCTTGTCGGATTTCCTTATCCCCATGCACCCAATGAGAAAGGCAGACCATGGCGGGACAGCACTGCCCTACAAAGGCAAAAGACCTTAACTCACCAGAGTGTGAAACTGAGAAAAATTACTTTAAAGTTGTTTTGTTGTCTAGCCAATTGTATGATAGGTAGGACAATAAAAAGTGCCAAGTAGTTGTCATAATGAATATATTTATCTACATTAAAAAAAAAAAATTGAGCTCAAACTTGACCTTTGACCCTTATTCGGAAGTTACTGTATTCTGCCTTTACATTATCTGCAAAACAATAATGGGTCATACAAAGGCAAAATACCTTAACTTCTAATTTATTGACCATTTTGGCTTTTATCACTCTATACAAACATTTCTATGATAACAATGATAGCCTTAAAATAACATGTAGTAAGTTCTGTCTAGTAAGGGTTAATATTACATCAATAGTTACAAAATATTACAAAATAAAAAAAAATATGAGAAAGACCTTAACTCGCTAGAGTGTGGAACTGAGAAAAATGACTTTAAAGATTTTCAGTTGTCCCTTCAAATTAATTATAGGTAGGACACTGTAAATCTGGCAATTAGATGTTTTAGTAATGAAAATTATCTACATAAAAAAATCTTGAGCTCAAACTTGACTTTTGACCACTATTTTAAAGTTACTGTACTCTGCATTTGTATTGTCAGCAAAAAGTGAGAAGTCATGCCAAGGCAAAAGGCAGTAACTTCCACATTATCAATATTTGGTTGCTGATCACCATTAACAAAATCATTATAGTAACACCTGTATAAAATCTAGTGATCATGGCATTTATTTTGTATTATTTACACTTATAGACATCTACTTATTGCTATCCTGTGCTTTGGTTGCATTCTGGTGGCATTACATGAGACATGGCAAAATACCTCCATAGCGGTAAGATCTTCAATTGGTACATAAGACTTGAAAAAACGCGCGTTCAAAATGATCACGATAAAAAAGGTCCCGCGCACATTCGACCTGGGGACTCGTTTATAGTATATTCGTGTTCGAAGGTGTCATGCTCCTCGTACGTTCACGAAAAGTACGAACGCAGTGCTTTCCATCTTGAGACTCGGTGGGGAGCGCGCTCTGGACTACCTAGACGACTAATGCATTTATAGCACAACCTTCTGTGTTCTGCGTCTTTTCAGTAGCGGTGGTTTCAGCTGTCTGCCCTATTATTGTGCAGTGCACTTCGCTCGTCCCGCGGATTTATTCCGGACAGTGTGATTGTAGGTATAGGCTACAACCCGCTTGTAACAGCTTGTCTGATGTCGTATGCACCAGCAATTCTTGCTTCATTATGTTGTATGCACCAAATGTTGCTTCATTATTATCACGTCCTGTGACATATTAGTCCCGCATCGGCCCGACTGTGTTCAGGGCGGTGCTGAAGGCTCCGGCGAAGTTTTGGCACTCTGCCAGCTAGATGCATGATTGTTTCAAACAGGTCCGGTACCCAATCTGGGTGAGGCGGGGCTTTAGTTCTTTGTTGTATTCACCTGCTACGGCGTGTGTAACATTTTTTCTGTCAACTCTGCATATATCATTCGCAATGGATAGCCTATCGCACGTTTGTCGATGGAGCGGGTTCAGACCATACTAAATGTTCTGACCGCATTTGTGCAGGACAAAGCTCTGAGGACATCAGAAGTTACAGGGACTGATGGCAGCTGTATAAAGTACACCGGCTACATCGTAATTTCAATTTGAATGGTGAGCAAAACAAAGGCAGAACACCGTACAATCTGAAAGGTAGCATTATTTGATAGAACACCAGCACCGTAACTTCATATTGACGCGCGGCTAAACAAAGGCAGAGTACCGTAAC
Organism: Rhinichthys klamathensis goyatoka; assembly: GCF_029890125.1. Lineage (NCBI taxonomy): Eukaryota > Metazoa > Chordata > Actinopteri > Cypriniformes > Leuciscidae > Rhinichthys > Rhinichthys klamathensis. Next base: position 2,316,516 of record NW_026606599.1, read on the forward strand.
TCAAAATGAGCGTTCCAAAACAAAGCCAAAGAGCGGTAACTGGTGTTACGGTGTTCTGCCTTGGTTTCTCATGGGCTTTTGGAAGTTACTGTTAAGACAACCCATTATTTTCTAGAAAAAACAACGGAATTGGAATTATCCACATGATAAAGGAGGTCTTGAATGTGCCAAAAATATAAAAAACTCATTTTCGACCAAACACGAAGTTACGGTCTTTTGCCTTTGTACGGCAGAGCACCTAACTGGCTGGGAACTGCCCAGCTTAAGGCGGGCGGTAGCTGTCCAATGAGATACAAAGATCTCTCCCACCGTCGGAAGCAACCCCTGGCGCCACACTTTACGCCAAACGAGCATTTTAGCTTATAACCGGTAGACTGCTGCTTCCCGTGTTGTTTCAAAGCTGTGAAGTGAAGCTGGAGTGTCCTCTCCAGGGCGCAAGCCAGGGCAAGGTAATATGGAAGACCAGCTGTTGGAAAGGTGGTCCAACAGCTGGACCTGTTGGGAAATGGTGGTGGAATAAAATGAGATGGGAGGACAAATATTTCAAAGCTGTCATTTTCACTCACAAACTTTGGGTTCCTCGAGAAACTTTCTGAAATCCCTTCAGAGCTCCGTAATGTTGCTCAATAATTTTCTTGTGTTTCTGTTTTTCAGATCAGATTTCTGTCTTCAAAATCCTCAGTTTTCTTCTGGCAGCTTCTCCGTATCTGCTAGCGACAGTCGTGCTGCTTTTCAAATGTTACAGAGCGAGAGGTAAAACTTCAGTCTTCTCTCTCTCTCTCTCTCTCTCTCTCTCTCTCTCTCTCTCTCTCTCTCTCTCTCTCTCTCTCTCTCTCTCTCTCTCTCTCTCTCTCTCTCTCTCTCTCTCTCTCTCAAATGATTCACAGATTCCCTCACTGACAGAAATGCCTTTACTGCCTGTTTTTTATATTTTATAAATCTTCAACAGATGATGGTCATTCATGAAAGCAATAACTGCAGTGAAAATAAATAAATAAGACATATCCATTTAAATGTTGAAAATTTTTTTTGGGTGTATTTCACAGTTTCATCTTCTGAAGACCAAAGTCAGTACGCCGTAACAGAGGAAGAAACTTCAATCCGATATTAACCTGTTTAAAAAGACTTGTACTGTTAATTCTGTAAACATATGGTTTGAAAATATTGTAGTTGGTTCTACTTTAATAGACTTCAAATGTGTAATATAATTGCAGCGATGCAGGAAGAGTGTTTGGGTTGGGGGGTTGGGGGGGTAATGGGTTATTTATAGAAATAGTATAGAATAAAGAAATAATATAAAACACGTCAACACCACCAAGCATAACAAACATTCCCCGAACGCTCGTTTAATAGAGAGTTTATAGGCCTGCATTTTTGACAGAACATAGTAATTCTTGCAATTGTAATATAATGTGGAATGTATCTGTGATACAAACAAAGGCTATTAAGGTATTTTTACAGGGAATAAACGAGCCTGACGAAAGACATTTTATGCTTTTGGGCGTTCATTTTCACGACAACGGTGTTTGGGGGGCATGAAAACGCAAACTTTTAAAAACAGGTTTCAAAGTGCAAGTTTTTGAAAACGAGACCCTTATCATCTCTGTGTAAACTTCAAAAACAAGGATCTGTGAAAAGACATCATGCATGCGTCGGCTATGATGTGTTTAGTCTTTAGGCTTTTTTTAAATGAAAGGTTCGTATTACGTGTTCAGGCTATAGTGTTTCATCGACATCTAATGGGTAATCTAATCTAAAATATCGGCCTGGCAGCAGAATAAAGCGTTTTTAGTCGTTTTCGCGGATCTGTGTGAACGGGGATCATTTTGACAATGGTGTCTTCTGAACACAAAAAACTCAAAGGAAAAACTTCTCCGTTTTAAGAATATCGTTGTCATGTTAACTTATTCTTAATGAGTGAGTCATTGAACCATTCATTCATTATAAGGAAGATGGGTGGCGTGAGGAGGGAACTAGACTACCCTGTACTGGTCAGTGAGGAGGAGAAGGCAGTGACTGAAAAGGAGAAGGCAGAGATGATGGCAAATGTTTTTGTAGCAATACACAGTTCTGATAACCTAGAGGGAAACTGGAAAAAAGGAAGGGAAAGGACATTAAAGGCTTATCCTGGAGTCTTAGAAAAAGGTCATCCACCTCCTCTATTTTTTCCAAGGCAGAGATGGAGAGAGCGCTTACCGGAGCAGGGATGACATCATCAGGAGGAGATGAAATGTGTTATGACATGTTGTCTTTTATGGGTGAGATATAGCATTAGGAAGACTGCTTAGACTATTCAATAGAATTTGGGAGGAAGAACAGCTTCCAAAAAGTTGGAAGGAAGCAGTTGTAATCCCAATTAGGAAACCAGGAAAGGATCCTACAAAACCTACTAGCTATAGACCTATTGAATTAACATCTCATGTAGGTAAAATTATGGAACATATGATTACGGATAGACTAAGTTTATTTTTTGTAAAAGAAGGAATTAATTTCATCATTGCAAAGTGGATTCAGGAAGGGTAGAGGGACAATTGACCCAGTGCTTTGCCTTGAGAATGAAATATACAGTAAGTAAGATAAATGGTAAGGTCCAGGAAGCAATGGGACTGGTAGAACAGTGGCCAATGAGATGGGGTTTTAGATTTTCAAAAGAAAAAAAACACAAGTGGTTTTCTTTACAAGGAATAATAATCTTAAGTTATAATGGCTATCTGGATATTTACACAGATGGATCTAAGGATCCTCAATTGGACAAACTGGGACTGCATTCGGAGTACCAAAGATGGGGATCAAGGTGCAGAAGAGACTGATCATTTATCCGTATCTACAGTGGAGATGTTGGGTCTTTGGTTGGCATTACAGTGGATAGAAGAAGTTAGACTAGATAAAGTTGTAATTTGTTCAGACTCTAGTGCAGTTTTAAAGAGTTTGCAATCATTCAAGTCATAATCAAGGTTGGCAAATGGGGATGAGGGTACAGTTTGCGTGGGTTCTAGCACATGTAGGCGTTGAAGGAAATTAAATGGTAGATTGTTTGGCAAAACAAGCCAGTAAAAGGGAAGTTTTAAGTAAAGCAGAAGCTAAGGCCCGATGAAAATTATGGAAAAGTGGCAGAGATGTTGGGATGAAGAGGAGAAAGGGAGACATTTATACAGTATACAACGAAAGGTTGGGACAAGGAGGATCACTGGAAGGAAACGAAGGGAAGAAATAATTTTTACTAGACTAAGGGTTGGACACTGTGGACACTTAAATAAGTATTTGTAAGTGTGACGAAGAGGCGGAGGCAGTCGGATCCATCTGCAGTAGTTTATTAACACAGGTAATGAAACAGAGGAAAGCAGACATACAACTCAGGAAGGCATATAAAGAGGGGACAATCCAGATTACGAAGTGATACACAAGCACGGGTCGAGGCAGGCGGCGAAACTAGAGAAACAGAGTCCAGAGTCCAGGCAAAGGTCTAATATCCAGGGAAACACAGAGAATGGAGAACCTCCAGGGAAACACTTGGAAATGACTGAGTGGCAAAAACAAGACTTCGCAAGGGGACAATGGAAAGAGCAGTCCAGATAAAGGGTAGATAATGGTTCGCAGGTGATGGTGATAACAGTGATGAGTGAAACCAGGCAGGGGGGAAGTGATGGGAATTGCAGTTCTAGAACTCAGGAGAAAGGGAGCGAGTAAGATCACGGAGAGGTGTAGCAGCGCGCTCCATGACAGTAAGCATATATCAGGAAAGTTTTTTTTTTTTGTAATAGTATTGAATATGTTGAACATGTGGTGTTTAAATGACAAAAGTCTAAGAGGGAAATTATAAAGATGAAAGAAGGCATAAGAAGAATTGGGGATCAATGGAACTATCTTAAGGAACTACTAGGAAAAACATTAAATGACAATCGTACACATTTATCTGGTTTCCTAAAGGACACATGCAGGTCTTGCAGATAGGATATAGTTTCCAGCTTTGATTTTTTTTTTTTTTGTTATTGTGATTATTAGTTATTTATTTAATTATTATAATCTACTTTTATAGTTTATCTCTGGTACACACTCCAGTACAGTAGGTGGCGGTAATGCGTAAAATAAAGTTGGATGCCAACCACTGTTAAACATCAAGGAAGAAGTAGAAGATGATTATTTCATTACGTGTTGCTCAGACGAGCAACTGTTCTCACGTGGCTTTGTTTAAAAGTATTTTCATTTATATAAATATAAAAATCAGGAATTCATTATTGGGGCAGTCCCTCAATGTATTGATTTCGTTATAAAAATTGCACTGCATTTATAAACCTGCCAAAACTATATTTTTCATAACCATAAACTGTAAAAAAAAAAAAAAAAAAAATGTTGTGTATGTGTGTTGTGTATATTTTTCCAATAGCTTAACAATGTGTGACATTGCTTGTTCTAGATCACTGGTCTGAGTAATTAGTATGTATGTATCAAATGTTCTGTAAACAAATAACTGAATAAATAAGTTTGGATTTTTTACTTATTTGGATCTGCTTTCTTGAACAATTGTTAGAACCCTGATCAAAAAGGCTATTTAAAGGGTTATGTAAGCCAGGTTACTAAAAATCTTATTGAAGCTGAAAGAAAAAACTAAAACATTCATATGTAAAATTTATTTTATTTTATCTGTGAAAAGAAAATAAGAAAATGCATACATTTAAAAAAAAATAATAAACCTCATTCAGATTAGTTATTTAATTAAATAAGTGGAAGATTGGCCCAATGAGATGAGTAGAAGTTTAGCCCCGCCCTAATGGGTGGAGCCAGGAAGGAATGTTTTTTACGAAAGAGAGAATGGCTGGTGAATCTGCTTCCGATGCATTTACAAGACAATCCTGAAAAAGAAAAGCAAAAATAGAATTAGAACGAACAAAACTAACAGTTTTATTAGACAAAATCAATATTTTGAGGTAAAAGTGTGGATTGAACGTCATCAATTAGTGATCACGTGTGAATGTTAGCGCGAATACTACGGAGGAGAAAACGACTTCTTTTTTTTATTTCTTTTTTTTTTATTGCAAGTTAACAAAAACATTGTAGTTTATACAAGATAACAGATCATTGAATTATATACACATAAAATAGAAGGAAAGACGTACATGGAGCACACACAATGTAAACAAAACAGAAACCAAAAAACAAACAAAAAAACAGCTAAATATATCGATCTAGTGATGTATGCAGGTACATTGGTAAGTTTAAGCAATGGGATATTTTAAAGATTTAGATAAAAGCAATATTGAGATATTCATAGTAATTGTAATAGAATTGTAGTAGATGTAGAGGCAGTGTTCATACTAATAATAATAATTATAACAAAGATAAAAATAGTGGCGATAGTGGCGGTAGTACTTGGCAACAAACAGCATTCATGAAAATAAACGTAGGAGTGGTAGTAGTGGTAGCACTGTATTTTTTAATAATAATAATAGTAATTATAATAATACTTTTAGATCAGTAAATACAATTATTGTGAATATACACTATTCTCTGGGCCTGGGAGCCATTCTACCATTGCCGGTGAGCACAACCAACAGACCCCCCGACATAGACCCCTCACCGTCAGCGACACCCAACCCCAACAGTTACGCCTCTGTTTCGCTGAGTCTTCCTCCGCAGAGTAAGATGGGGCACCATAACAGGCACCTCCAGACCAAGCTCACCTAGTCTGGTTGTGACCTGACAGGACATAAGTCAAGTTTGGTTGCCCCTTTGTTTTTTTTGTTTTTTTGTTTTTGTTTTTTTGTTTTGGTAATCTGTGGCTTAGACCCTGGTGTACACTGGTTAGCTCCCTAGCCAGAGACACCACATCCAGCCCAAATATCCGTCCACCATATTTTTTTTACTTGACGGAAGGGATTGGGGGCTTGGGCGTGTTACTAATGACCGTGTTGACAAGATGTGCCACCCACCGACAGCACCTAGAACATCGCCTGACCCAGGTCATTTATATTTACCATGAAGATTTTATAATATCAATACTACTATCCCTACTACCACCATCTCAAAAAAAAAAAAAAAATTACGAGTGTAACTTATCATAAATGGTAAATGGACTGCATTTATATAGCGCTTTCACAGACCCAATGGCCACCAAAGCGCTTTACAATTTACCTCACATTCACCCATTCACCGACGGGCGACGGCAGCCATGCAAGGCGCCATCTAGCTCGTCGGGAGCAGCTGGGGTTAGGTGTCTTGCTCATGGACACCTCGACACTTGGTCAGGTGGAACCGGGGATTGAACCACCAAACTTCCGGTTTGTAGACAACCCACATGAACCACTGAGCCACTGCCGCTCATAATTTTACATTTACATTTACATTTAGTCATTTAGCAGACGCTTTTATACAAAGCGACTTACAACTGAGGACTACACCAAGCGAGTCATCGTGAAGAGGCAAAAGCAACGCAAGAAGTGCTCAAAATACAAAGTTCAGACATAGCTCGGAGTAGCATAAGCCAGGCAAGCGAGGATTTAGAGGAAAGGATTTTTATTTTTTATTTTTTTTTTATGTTAAGGTATCCCGGAAGAGATGAGTTTTCAGTTGTCTTTTGAATGTTGTCAGGGATTCTGCATTCCGGATGAGGGTGGGGAGATCATTCCACACTGTAAAAATTTTTTCCGTAAAATAACAGTAAAAAGTCTGGCAGCAAAGTTGCCAACCACTTACCGTCAAATTACAGTAAAAAAACGTAAATTATTTTACAGAAAATTTTGGTTTTTTGAAAACGGATATTTACCGTAAATATTTTCTGTATTTTTACAGTCAAACTGCTGTAGAAAAAAAATAAAATCTCATAAAAAAAATGTCTGTTGAATGTTAAACGAATGTATAAATCTGTATAAAAACTTACAAATATTGCAGAAATACCTTAAATTACATAATTAAAACAAAGACTTCTGTTTTAATACAGAATTATTTGGTATATTTTTAGGATAATCCAATCCATCTACAAGAACTCCTTGTCAAAGTAAAGACTTTTCTATGTAAAACACACAGAAAATGTTGTATAATTACCTTCAGATACCCTAATTTAAAGCCTAATACCAGTATATTGATCGATTTAAACTTTTATTTTATGTCATTATTCAAACTATTTACAGTAAATTCCTGTTAAATATTGGTTTTATCCTGTACAAAAAAACAAGATCTTGTGATATTAAGTTTCAGAAACATATTTTTAACAGTTATTGCTTTATTAAAACATTATTTGACAGTAATTACAGACACATCTCCAATAAATTTACAAGCTTTTACCATTAATGTATGCAGGTTTACTTTATATAAACATTATTTGACAGTAATAACAAGCAACTCTCCAATATTTCTACATATTTACCATTTAAATAAGGGGGTTTACTTTATATAAACATTATTTGACAATAATTACAGGCAACTCTCCAATATTTCTACATATTTGTACCTTTAATGTATGGGGCTTTACCTTCTATATACTTTTAACATCAATATATGAGGTATACTTTATATAAACATTGCTTTATACTAATTAAAATCAACTTTCCAATATATCAACATGACATTTACTCAATGTATGGGTTAACTTTATATACATATTAATAGACAGTAATTACAAGCATTTCTCCAATATATGTAAAAATACACATGTTTATTTTATGTAAACAATAGTTGATAGCAATTACAAGCAACTGTCCAATATATGTACATACTTTTTCCATTACGGCATGGGGTTTACTTTAAAATGCACATAGGCTAAAATGCACATAAAATACGGTCAAGTCCTTCAGTCAAAAAGTTCTTTGTTCTTAGTTCAGAAGCTAAGTTCTTTCCAGTAACAAACAAAGTTAATATATAATCAGCATTAATATACAGATGTGAATGTGCTAAAAAAAGTTCATTTGGCAGATTGATATTCACCCACGTCCTTTAAAAATTCCAACGATGGCTATGATCCTCTGTAGTGGCTCTCACCAGGCATTGTCCTGAAAAATAGATAAGATGTATCATGCTTGTAAAAATCGCCAGAGCAGAGCCATTAGGTTGCCCCTTAAAGGCACACTGTGGAACTTTTCAACCTTTATAATATATTACCAAAACCCATTGAGATGGTACCTCGACTTACAATAGGTTGAATGACACGTCTGCCGAAGCCTGAAGGTGTCTGTATCGCTTTTACTAGCACTATGTAACTTCGGGTTTCGGGTAGGAACCCGAGCACAAAAAGAACTACAAAATTCGACCGCTTTACGGCATACGTCACTTCCCCCACCACCCCAACTTCCTCAAATTCTAACGTGAGAGCTCAACTCGCGTTTGATTGCCGGCGTCTGTATGTTGTCGTCATGGCTGAATCAACAGCTACTCGGAAGAAAGCGAAGAAAGCTAAGATTTTGTCAGAGGAGACCAAAAAAAGAAAAAGGGAGAGTTTAAAATAAACATCGGCATAAAAGTGTATGTAATATTTACTGCGAATTTGTGTAACAAAACTGATATAAGTCACAACATACTGCCGCATACAAAGTAAATGTTTTTTTTTTCCTTTCAGCTCATATATGTTTGTATTTGTGTAAAAGGAAAAACATACTGAAGACTACAAATAACGGAAATATGTAGTGAGTTATATCAGTTTTGTTACACGATTTCCCGACTACTCGATTTCATCTCCAACCCATTGCAAAGAGATCCTGAAGACGTTGATTGTTTGCTTCAGGTGTGTTTGATTAGGGTTGGAGATGAACTGTGCAGGACAGACGATCGGCAGGAGCAGGAGCAGGATTGGGCAACCCTTGTCAATGCGACTTACCTGATCAGACATTGTTTTCTGCGTATGCTACTTTTATTCAATTTGTTTTCTTTATAGGATTTATATTATTAATCCTATATTTATATTATTATTTTGGTCAGTATAGTGAATCGATTAACTTTCTCCAACATACAAATCAAATGCCGTCTGCACACACATGAAGACACGGGAGGTTGACCGGTTGACTGTTGACTTTTGCGACAATGCTGCGGCGCTTGTGGCCACTAGGGGCACTAGACGTGAAAATTACAGGGCGAGCGCACCCTAGTGGCCAAAAATTCCACAGTGTGCCTTTAACAATAATTGCAGTTTGGAGCTTGAATGAAAATTGAACTGTATGCGTTGCGACGTTCGTCTGTTATAGGACAACTTAGTTTGAATAAACGAGCAGACACTGATTAGCTACTTGCTCTACGTTTATTTAAAATTAACAGCAAGACGACTAGAAGCGAATGTGCTTTCCATTAAATGAATCACACACAGTAAACAAATCCTTAAGAAAAAAAAAAACTTTGCAATGAATGCGTTTTGTTTTAAATAAATCACACACAGTAAACAAACCCTTAAAGGAGAACTCCGGCACAAAATGAACCTTTGGTCTAATAACACATTGGTACCTAGTCAACCGTTCTCTGAGATTTGTTTTCATGATAATCGATGTAAAGAGTTTTATCTCTAAAAACTGTTTAGCGTATAACGCTAGTAATGGGGGCATTTAATAAGTAAAAAGAAATTGCCAGTTAATACCACTAACAAGGCTCAAAATAGCCCCACACTAACACAGTAACATAATGAGGGTCCCTACATGCAAAACGAAGCATTGAGAACTTTGTAAGTGTACAGACCGTTTAATAAGAAGATAAAGATAAAGACAGTCCACTTCGTGTATACAGACAGGAGCCATCTTTGGAAAACAGTCTCAACTAGTCAAACCACGAACGCCATTCATACAGTTCAGCTCACTTAGCACGTCGTTCGTGGTTTGACTAGTCGAGACTGTTTTCCAAAGATGGCTCCTGTCTGTATACACGAAGTGGACTGTCTTCATAAAATATCTTCTTATTAAACGGTCTGTACACTTACAAAGTTCTCAATGCTTCGTTTTGCATGTAGGGACCCTCATTATGTTACTGTGTTAGTGTGGGGCTATTTTGAGCCTTGTTAGAGGTATTAACTAGCGATTTCTTTTTACTCATTAAATGCCCCCATTACTAGCGTTATACGCTAAACAGTTTTTAGAGATAAAACTCTTTACATTCGATTACCATGAAAACAAATCTCAGAGAACGGTTGACTAGGTACCAATGTTTTATTAGACCAAAGGTTCATTTTGCGTCAGAGTTCTCCTTTAACAAAAAAAAACTTTGCAATGAAGTCGTTCATCCTCGGATGCGGCGCCGTGCGCACTGTTACAAAAAACCCTGTGCACACAGCCAAGCGAAATGGGGTCTTGCGCACCCAACGCGTCATTTTTGCAAGGTGCGCGCGGACCATAGACAGTAAAAGAAACGGACGCGTTGAGTATAAACTAGGCTTTACTCCGTGTCAGCGCGCGCTCTGATCGGTAAAGGTGCACAGACCTCTCCCGAATCATCTCCAGCACTCAGCCTCCGAAGCACCACTAACTCTACACCTCTGATTCCCTCGTAAGCTGATAATAGTATTTAAACATTCTCTATGATAAAAAATGTTTGTAAAAAATATTTGAATAACGGTTTTGGCGGTTATAGAGTTCTAATGACGGTGTTCAACTATAACCGTCGGTCTCACGGTTATATAATAACCTTCACACCCCTACTGTTACGTGTTTGCAAGAGGCAACAGTAACTTGTAAGATGTAACGTTAAGTTAACAGCTAACGTTATTAAATTAATGTTAGTCAACCAAAGGTATTTAACGTTAATGTTATGATGGCTGATGCATGTTTCACATTCAGGGCTAACGTTAATAACGGTTTAACTTTATTAGGACCAGCATAATGTTACATTTGCTAAAGCTAGACAGACTTTTATAAGGTTAATACATAATGTAACAAACGGCGAGTTTTAACGTTAGCCCTGCTGACTCGACATAATGTTAACTTGCATATTAAAATTGTAAAATGTATAAAAGCTGCCGCACTTAACAAGCACATTTGTGAGGAAACATAAATATATATATATATATTATGTATATGAAATTTATTTCATTTGTAAAAATGTTATCTTTGAGTAATGTCATCTTTGAGACTGTTAGTTGTTACATGATTAAAAATGTAAACATACACATAAAGCATGGCAATCCCGTCAGAAATGTGTATCATAGAAAGGGAAGCACACACACAAAAAATGCCAGTTGGTACACCAAAATCAAATAACCCTAACCCCATCAAATAATTTTACCTGCATCTGAGGGTCTTTCCCTTAATGTTTCCAGTGATTAAAGAAAGGACTGATGAAGGTGACACGAATCTCCCCTTTCAGTGCGCCACTTCAGCAGAAGAAAGACAAAAGGACAGAAAGTTACTCAGACTTTCCATCAGTAACAGTATGAAAATCACACTTAATACTATCCCAGTGTAGGTTTTCGAACAGTACGTGGGTAAAATTGACTTACTGTAACGTTAGTTGGTGAATGGGTCTTTCTGTTGGGTGTTCTCCCCCGATAAACATCTTATTCCAATGCTTGATCTAAAAAATAAAGTAAACAAATATCTTTTCAATATGTTATCAGTGTTTGAATAGGTTATGTAAACATACTTCTAACGAATAAATGACGGTTTTATCACTTTACTCATTCACACGCTTTTTTACCTCTCATGTTAACTTACCAACAAAACACAGCAATGTTAGATGGTACTAACACATTGAAATACGTGCTAATATCGCTACGTAAATAGTGAAGCAGTACAAAAACACACACAGAGATAACTTATTCATCTTATGAGGTTGCAGTAAGCCTATGACAGTTAAATTACCCGTGTCCCTAAACGTTAGACTGTTAAGGACTGAAAAATGTTTTCTTACCTGATATCGCCAACAGACCACGTAGGCTACGACCCCTTCCTCTGTTCATATTCCAGCTTTTGTTCTTCATTGACATAGCAACTAAAATTCACTCAGAATTTAAGAATTCAACAGGCAGATATAAAATAATCCAGGTCTGACCGAGTAACCAACAACGCAAACAGCAGCTGCTCACACCAACCGAGAGTAACGGACGTATTTTCAAAATTAAAATAGGCGCGCAGAGCCGCGCACATTCTCATTGGACAGTTTCCTGGAAGACAGACAGATTAACCAATCATGCTCAAAGTAAAACGGAGAAACAACCAAATTAACAATAGAAAGCATTACATTGTTTCAACGTACAGATCTTGTAAAAAATAACGTTGATTTAGAAAGTGTTTTTGTTAACCTTTTTCAACCATTTAGCATTAAACGTTGTTTCAACGACTGGCATTATTTCAATCATATTTCAACGTTGAAGGTCGGTCATGTGCCGGCTGGGTATATTAATCTACCTTTAGTGAAAGCTGAATGCCGATATCGTGGAAATGTTCCATACTTTATCCAGGCTCTCTACTGCTTCGCGCGAAGTTATGACGTCCCCCCCAAAGTCAAACAATATCATTGGTCGAGATTGCCTCTGGCGTATGATTCGTCCAATGATTGTACAACATTCAATTATTTGAATCTGCGCGCACTTTCTTGATATCTAAAGCACAGAGACTAGAAAAACAATTAGGATGTTTGTTTACACGTTGTGTAATGTTTCAACCATTTTAATGTCTTCAATTCCTTCACCCCCAGTTTACCAAAGCTCAAGTTTATGCTACAAGAGCCTTGGTTGAACTCGAGCCCCAGAATAAATTCCTTGTCTTTCACACATTGCTCACCTATTGTAAATTAAAAATATATAGCACCCCATTGTAAAGCTTTATTCATAGTGTGGCGGTTTGTTCCCATCAACCGAGAAAATTGTGGAGTGGCCTAATGATTTCACTGCAGTGAGGGCCTTGAATTTTGTTGAATATAGATTGACTTTGTGTCTTAATGCTTCAACGTTTTTAAAGTGGATTTACAGCCTTTACTTTTAAATTGAATCACATATTTTCTTCTCAAATAAGCATATGAGATACGTGTCAATATAGTATATGGTCAGAAAATCACTGTCAGGGCAGCATTTCAAACAGACAAAAAGGACAATGTCACCCTTAAAAGCCAAGCCAAAAGAGGACATATCAGCACACAAGATTCAAGAGTCCTTTCACACCAACAGGCATTAGGAGGTTAGTGTCCAGCATTTTTGAGCCTGGTTGTCTTGCGGAAAAACTGTCCCAAAGCATGATGATCCGAGACTTGAGGCTGCAGCACCAGACAGCAGCAGCTACAGTGGGTCTGAAAATGTTGCCACTCAATTTTTTCTCTGCCACTTATGAAATTGTTACAGAACACTTCAGAATTGTAAACACTGAGTCAGTGGTACCTGACAGTAGAAACACTGGATATAGGATGCATAAACAATCACTGACTATTCTTGATTTAATTTTATATTAAACTTAAGCTGTGCAATTATTTCATGTACAATAACTGTATATTTAGTTACACTGTGCAACAATATCTCCTACTGTATTCATCCATTTTTCAAGGCAATATTTTTAGATCTGTTTCTGTAGTATAACACACAGTAATTATTATGTTCAATTTTTATTTACAGCATATCTGCATGAAAGGTATAGCCTACATAGCTGTTTTTTTATTTTAATTGTATGTATATATTTTTTATTTATCACTCTTGTATCTGCACTTGTTGAATCTTAAGCTGATGTGGCCAGCAAAGTTTATCTTTGCTTCTGAAAAATATCTGCATTGGTGGCAGGGGACTTGGAAGTTTTACATTTACCCTGTATTTGATAGGTGTGAGGTGCTAACCTAACCCTAACCCTATACATTAATGGTAAAGTAATGTAGATATATCGGATAGTTGCTTTTATTTACTATAAAACAATGTTTATATAAAGTGAACTCCTTGAATTAAAAGTATGTAGATATATTGGATAGTAATTACTATAAAAGTAAGTTTATTCAAAGTAAACCTATACATTAATGTGAAAAGTACGTGTTTTACACCAAAAAATCTGTACTTTGATGGGAGTTCTTGTGGATGTAATTGATAATGTTATGAATTTACCAAAGAATACTGTGTAAAAACAGAAGACTTCTTTAATTGTATAATTGTAAGGTATTCCTGCAATAATTTCCAGTTTATATGCAGATTTATTCATTTGTTTAATGTTCTATAGACATTTTTTTAATGAGATTTTCTTTTCATTCTACAGCAGTGGAACTGTAAAAATACAGAAAATGTTTACAGTAAATATCTGTATTTTAAAAAACAGAATTATTCCGTAGAATAACTTAAGGTTTTTTTACTGTAATTTGACGGTAAGTGTTTGGCAACTTTGCTGCCAGACTTTTTACCGTTTTTTTACGATTGTTTTTTTTACATGTATTTACCTTAAATTTACGGTTTCACAGTAAAAAAACACATAGTTGTCTTAATTTTAAATAAGCGATTTTTTTTGTCTTTTTACATATAATTTAATGTAATTTAACATTCAAGCCAATTAAACAAAAGAATAATCCTGTAAAAAAACTATAATTTCTCCTTATATGAATTTACAGATTATTACTTTTATTTTATGGTTAATGTTTTTAATAAAAGTTTTTTTCTGTTTTTTAATGACATTTACACGTAATGTTAAAAAAACAGAAAATATCTGTAAAATAATACAGTATATTTCTGTGAAAAAATTTTTTTTTTTACAGTGCACCAGCATGGAACCGTGAATGAGAATGTTCTGGAGAGTGATTTTGTGCCCCGCTGTGATGGTACTACTAGCCGTCGCTCATTGACCGATCGTAGGCTTCTGGTAGGGATGTAGACTTGTAGTAGCACAGTTTAGTTGCACATGATGGAAGTCCAGCCAGAAGAGCATTGCAGTAATCAAGCCTAGAAATGACCAGGGCCTGGACGAGGCCAGGCCCTGGTCATTTCTAGTAATATAATATATACAATATAATTTCTAGTCATAATATATACATACACATATATACACACATGAATGATGTAGATTAATTACTTAACTTATTTATTATAGGGATAGTTTGTATTTATGCATATTGAATATCCTTATTAATTCATTCTATATACCAAAGACTGTAGATTTTAATTGAGGCATTAACTCCCTAGCTAGTTTTATTCAATATTTAAGGATGAGAGCAGTGGACTGAAAATAATATTAAATTTGTATAGTTGGTTTTTAATTGCTAACGTTTGTTTCTCTTTAATAATATGAACCCTTAGATGTAACCATTATGTAATTTTTATTTGGTGTTTATTTTTCCAGTTGAGTAATATTGTTTTTTTGGCGATAGCTAGAGATAAGAGCAGAGGTTTTGAGTGTTCAAAGGAGGGGTTCATTTGAGATGTGTCACCTAAAAGACATAATAATGGGAGTGCATTAATTGTCATTTTAAAGAATTCTGATAGTTTATTAACGATATCTATCCAGAACTGATGAACCGGCGGGCATAGCCAGAGTGCATGAAGGTAAGTGTCCGGTGTATTTAAACTGCAGTTAGTACATCTGTCTGAAGTTACTAATCCCATTTTAAACATCTTACGCTGTGTTATGTGAGTTCTGTGTATAATTTTATACTGAATTAACTGGATGTTTATGTTTTTACTTAAGATAAAAGTGTTTCTGCAAATTGTTTTCCACAATTCCTCATTTATGTTGATATTGAGATCTTTTTCCCATTGTTTAACTGGTACTACTATTGTTTTAGTGTCTATAGATGATATTAGAGTGTATAATTTACTAAGTGTTTTTAATGAATTACTAATTGTGGTGATATGTTTTAGAATTTGGGGAGGTTGTGCAATATCCTTGTCTCCAATTGTACTTTTAATAGAATTCCTAATTTGCAAGTAATAGTAATACTGTTCTTTTACTATATTAAATTTCTGAGTTAATTCTGTAAATGTAGCAAAGGTGTTGCCAGTAAACAGGTGATGTAGATGTGTGATACCTTTCTTTTTCCATTTAATGTTGTTTAGCGGAATTTTGTTGATAGTAAAGTCAGGATTATGCCATATAGGTGAGTTGGTATGTGGTGTCAGCTCATGTTTTGTCAATGTATTAATTTGCCACCAAGCGGTGAGAGTTGTTTTAATTGTTACGTTCTTAAAGAGATTGTTTTGTTTGATTTTTTTGTGAGGGATGGGAGATCAGATATAGTTATTTCTTTGCATTCTGTTTGTTCTAACTCTAGCCATGGGTTTTGGGGGTTGTCACCTTTGATACAGTTGCACAAGTATTGTAGATGGGACGCTAAGTAATAGTAGTGGAAATTTGGTGCTGCTAGGCCGCCTTGAGATTTTTTTTTTTTTGAAGTGTTTGTAAACTAATTTTAGGATTCTTTTTTTCCCAATAAAATTAGCTGATAATTTGATTTAATGATGTGAACCATTTCTTAGTTGGTTGTTCCGGAGTCATGGTGAATAGATATAGGAGTTTTGGTAAAATACACATTTTAACTGTTGCAATACGACCTATAATGGAAAGCGGTAGATTCATCCATCGAGTTAAATCATCTTCTATTGTTTTCAGCAGTGGATTAAAATTGAGGCTAAACAAGTCAGAGAGGTTCTGTGATATGTTTATTCCTAAGTATGTAATATTATTAATTTTGAACGGTATGTTTTGTATGCTTCGGTCCTGTGGTTTCATGTTCAGTGGCAAAATTGTTGATTTAGTCCAGTTTATGGAGTAGTCTGATATAATAGAATATTCATTGATGAGTTTCATTATTTCTGTAAGAGAAGTTTTAGGATTTTGTACAAATAGAAGTATGTCGTCTGCGTATAATGACATTTTATGATCAGTGTTGTTTGATAGAACTCCCAAAATTTTATCATTCTGTCTTATTGCAGCAGCAAGCGGTTCTATAAACAAGGCGAATAGTAATGGTGATAAGGGGCATCCTTGGCGAGTACCTCGCTGAAGTTGGAATGGTGATGATATTATGCCATTCGTAATAACAGATGCTAGTGGAGTATTATATAGTGTTTTAATCCAGTGAATAAAACAGTCTCCGAACCCTAGTTTTTTGAGTGTCATATACAGAAAGTGCCAACTAACTTTATCAAACGCTTTTTCTGCGTCTAGTGATATGATTATAGTCTTTTTTTTTTTTTTTTGGATTACATTAGGGCTGTGAATCTTTGGGTAGGCAGCGAATCGATTCGATTCACGATTCATAGGTTTTCGATTCGATTCAAGAACGATTTTTGCAAATTCAGAAAGATTCGATTCGATGCGATTCACATTAAAATTCGATGCGATTCGATTAATTCGATTCGATTCTTAATTTTTTATATGCATTCATAGGATTATTTAAATGCTTCCCCCAATGGGTCTTAGTCAGGGTGTGAATACAGCTGGCTTCGGGGAACAAAAAGAAAGAAAGAAAAAAACAACGACATTTTGTCTATTGTTAACGTTAGTTCATGTTAGTTTTTAATGAATCTATTCTTATAAAAAATATTTCCAAAGCCTATAAATTAGCATTTGTAAAAATGTAAACCAAGATTTAAAAAGGCTTTAAAAGTATAGTTCATCATGCTAACTATTTTGTAGGAATGGATACACAACCTTAAAGTGTTCCTACATTAAACATCCTTCCATTGTGAGACTAAAAATACCATGAACTTTCCCAACTAAAACCTTAACTAACGTTTCCTCATGGAATAGCTATACTCTTTGTTTTCTCTTTATCCGACTGAACATTTTCCTTGTGATTCTGAAAGAAAACGCGCCGGCTGTCTACTTGTGCTATATTAACGATTACGAATGCAACTTTAATGCGCATCTGATTGATGGATAAACCACGCGCTCTTATTTCAGTGTAATTAATGTTGTAGTTATTTCATCAGTTCAGTTTAACGACATTAAGTTACATTTCATTCATCATTCATGATTAATCGGTGTACATTTTAGACACCTATTATACGTTTTCTCTTTCCATGTAATAAATGCGCACCCTTGAATAAGTGGGGTTTTACTTTAACTGCTCAGGACGGGTATGACCCATTTCCGTAAAACTTCAGTATCTTATCTTAAAGAAAATAACGGTGACGTTTCCACGCAACGAACGCGTTGTTTCATAGCCGTGACCGCGCAATGATATGGCAGCTTTATCAATGGCTTGCTTTCTCGATAGAGAGCTGTCATCTGCTCATGTGAACACCAATGGCTGTCCTGAGGAGAGCTCAAACACGGACTGCTTAAAAAACTGCAGATGAGAGCTATATGGGACCGAGCGCGAGCGAAATCCAGTGAAAGATGGTAAGAGTGCAGCGAGTATGTGAGAGCTGTGAGGACGCGAAATGACGCCGCACAACGCCTCATTAATTCGCGCATGTAGTCATTTAATGACTGTTTTTATGTTTTAAAGCACTGAATCGATATAGAATCGGAAATTATTCGATTCTTAGCATTTTAAATCGAATATTGACCGAAATAAACGATTCACAATTCGAAATACATGTTTCAAGATCGATGCATATGCATCGTCAGGATTTGTAATCGATGCATCGAGAAAACGAATGAATCGTTACACCCCTAGATTACATAGGTTCATAATGTTGAATAATCGTCTGGTATTGTTTGATGACTGGCGTCCTTTGATGAAGCCTGTTTGGTCTGGATGGATAAGAGATGAAATTACGGTTTCAAGACGTGTAGCCAAGGCTTTACTTATAATTTTTAAGTCAGTATTTAGAAGAGATAATGGGCGATAACTAGTGCATAACGTTGGGTCTTTGTTTGGTTTAAGCAGGACTGAAATTAGTGCTGTGTTGGTGGAATAGAAGAAGTGTTTTTGATTTCTGCCGTCATTTGCAAAAATAATGGTGATATAGTTGACCAAAAATGTTTGTAATATTCTGGTGGGTATCCATCTAAACCTGGAGCTTTATTGTTTGATAGAGAATCAAGAGCTTGTTTATATTAAGTTCCCTTTCGAGGGAACTCGCGATGCGTCACTTGACGCTTTGGGAACGCCCCCAGCGTGCATGCGTCTGAGCATCAATGTCAACTAGTCCAATGGAAAGAATGAGCGTCACGGGCGGGTGACGTCATGACCAGGAAGGGATAAAGGCTCACCCGGTGAAACGCGGCATTAGCTTCTGTGTCTCAGCAAGCGATTTGTGTCATTTTGTCTCTGTCTATTTACTGTTGTCTGTTGCGGAAAAGGATGGAAACTAAACAAGTGTACAAACAGTGTGCTTCTCCCTGCCCGCGTTATTTAACGGGTGGGGACACACACGAGCTTTGTGTCGTTTGTTTGGGAGTGGAGCATGCGGTCTCAGCCTTCGAGGGGGCTGAGTGCCAGCATTGTGAGATGTTACCGCTTCGCATGCTCCGCTCTCGCCTGTCACTCTTTGATAAAGAGAGTGGGCAGGCTCGCGATCCACAGGGATCAGGACCCGCGTCTGCTGAGGCAGCGCGGAGAATGCAGTCCTGGGGATCGCAAAAGGATCTTTCGGAGGGGTTGGAGACGGGTCCGAGGGCTCTTTCTCCTTCCTTACCCGAGAGATCCAGTGCTCTCTCCCCGGTGTCGGAAGCACGCTCTGCGGTTTCTTCTGCCCGGGGAGAGAGCCCTCCATTACTTTATTGCTCTTCCTCCGAGGAGGTTGATGCGATGAGTGTGGAGAGTGTAAGCACACACATGGGGGAAAGAGATTCACAATTTATTTCCCCAGCATATGATGAGCTGGTGGATGTTATGTCACGGGCTGTAGAGAAATTAAATATTGAATGGCCATCTGAGAAGAAGGGCGCTCGTCCTAAAAGCAAATTAGATGAGCGCTTTTTATCTTCCACCACATTATCTCCACCACGAGGGCTTCCATTTTTTCCCGATTTGCACAATGAAATTTCTAAATCGTGGAATAAACCATATTCATCACGTCTTTTCAGCCCTCATGTTAACACTTATTCGAGAATAAGAGGGCTGAAAGAGTATGGTTATGAGGCGATGCCCCAGGCGGAAGAGAATTTAGCCAGTTATCTTTCCCCTGGTCCCGCATCGTCTCTGAAAGCCTCGGCTTTGCCCACTAGACCGCTTAAAGCCACTTCGGTGTTAGTGGGCAAAGCTTATACGGCAGCAGGTCAAGCTGGAGCATGTCTGCATACTATGGCAGTGCTCCAGGCTTATCAAGCTGACCTGCTGGGGGATCTGGATAGTAGTGAGGGAGTCAGTCATGACGATATTCGTGAACTTCGTGAACATAACGTTGGGTCTTTGTTTGGTTTAAGCAGGACTGAAATTAGTGCTGTGTTGGTGGAATAGAAGAAGTGTTTTTGATTTCTGCCGTCATTTGCAAAAATAATGGTGATATAGTTGACCAAAAATGTTTGTAATATTCTGGTGGGTATCCATCTAAACCTGGAGCTTTATTGTTTGATAGAGAATCAAGAGCTTGTTTATATTAAGTTCCCTTTCGAGGGAACTCGCGATGCGTCACTTGACGCTTTGGGAACGCCCCCAGCGTGCATGCGTCTGAGCATCAATGTCAACTAGTCCAATGGAAAGAATGAGCGTCACGGGCGGGTGACGTCATGACCAGGAAGGGATAAAGGCTCACCCGGTGAAACGCGGCATTAGCTTCTGTGTCTCAGCAAGCGATTTGTGTCATTTTGTCTCTGTCTATTTACTGTTGTCTGTTGCGGAAAAGGATGGAAACTAAACAAGTGTACAAACAGTGTGCTTCTCCCTGCCCGCGTTATTTAACGGGTGGGGACACACACGAGCTTTGTGTCGTTTGTTTGGGAGTGGAGCATGCGGTCTCAGCCTTCGAGGGGGCTGAGTGCCAGCATTGTGAGATGTTACCGCTTCGCATGCTCCGCTCTCGCCTGTCACTCTTTGATAAAGAGAGTGGGCAGGCTCGCGATCCACAGGGATCAGGACCCGCGTCTGCTGAGGCAGCGCGGAGAATGCATTCCTGGGGATCGCAAAAGGATCTTTCGGAGGGGTTGGAGACGGGTCCGAGGGCTCTTTCTCCTTCCTTACCCGAGAGATCCAGTGCTCTCTCCCCGGTGTCGGAAGCACGCTCTGCGGTTTCTTCTGCCCGGGGAGAGAGCCCTCCATTACTTTATTGCTCTTCCTCCGAGGAGGTTGATGCGATGAGTGTGGAGAGTGTAAGCACACACATGGGGGAAAGAGATTCACAATTTATTTCCCCAGCATATGATGAGCTGGTGGATGTTATGTCACGGGCTGTAGAGAAATTAAATATTGAATGGCCATCTGAGAAGAAGGGCGCTCGTCCTAAAAGCAAATTAGATGAGCGCTTTTTATCTTCCACCACATTATCTCCACCACGAGGGCTTCCATTTTTTCCCGATTTGCACAATGAAATTTCTAAATCGTGGAATAAACCATATTCATCACGTCTTTTCAGCCCTCATGTTAACACTTATTCGAGAATAAGAGGGCTGAAAGAGTATGGTTATGAGGCGATGCCCCAGGCGGAAGAGAATTTAGCCAGTTATCTTTCCCCTGGTCCCGCATCGTCTCTGAAAGCCTCGGCTTTGCCCACTAGACCGCTTAAAGCCACTTCGGTGTTAGTGGGCAAAGCTTATACGGCAGCAGGTCAAGCTGGAGCATGTCTGCATACTATGGCAGTGCTCCAGGCTTATCAAGCTGACCTGCTGGGGGATCTGGATAGTAGTGAGGGAGTCAGTCATGACGATATTCGTGAACTTCGTCGGGCTACCGATCTTTCTCTCAGGGCTACTAAGGAGACCGCCAGAGCAATTGGGCGGTCTATGGCAGCCTTGGTAGCTACTGAGAGACATTTATGGTTAAATCTGTCTGAAATTAAAGAAAAAGATCGAGCTTTTTTATTAGATGCTCCGCTTGAACCTTCTGGTCTCTTCGGCGACGCAGTCCACGCGGTCGTCGAGAGATTTCAGGAGTCAAAGAAACAAGCGGACGTTTTTAAAAAGTTTATCCCTCGCCGGGTCCAGCCCCCTGGGACTGCTGGGCGTGAGCAGCCCCAGCCGTCGAGCTCATCATATCGTGTGCATCAGAAAGAGAGTGTTGCGTCTCGTGCACCTCCACGTAGAGACTGGAGACGGACGCAACCCTCTCAACCGAAGTCTTCTAAGTCGAAGCCGGATCTGAGGACCGTTCTTCAGGCGAAGAAGACTTCGGTTCAAAAAAAAAAAAGGTCCTGATGTTCATGCATCAGGCCTGTGAGGACAGCCCCGACCGAAGTGGAGCGGTGTACACCTCATTATACGGTGCCCGTTCCATTTCGGGGTCCTCACGAGACCGTTCTGCCAACCCTGCCACCCTTGGTGCTTCAGGGCGCAGCGGTCTCCAGCGAGTCGCTGATGCTATGCTGCGGCACAGCATCGGTTTCGCGCCCTCTGAGGGGGGCCTTAGAGCGGCCAGTTCAGGTAGTTCCTGCCATTATGTTTCAGGCTCCGGAATTGGCTGTCTCGATAACACCAGAGACCAGCCTCGAGAGGCTGGTTCCCTTAGTAAATTTTCTGGCAGCGTGGAAGCTTCTGCCGAATATTTCTCATTGGGTCCTGCAGATTGTAGAGGAAGGATACAGAATCCAGTTTGGTTCTCGTCCTCCTCGTTACAACGGGATGCTGCCCACAGTGGTGCATCCCGAGCAGGCTCTGGTAATGGAGCAAGAGGTAAAGGCCCTGTTAGCAAAGGAAGCTATAGAACAGGTGTACTCACCCGACAGAGAGTCGGGTTTTTACAGCCGTTATTTCATTGTTCCAAAAAAGGATGGGGGGTTGCGTCCCATTTTAGATCTTCGTCTGTTGAATCGTTCAGTACAGAAACTCAAGTTCAAGATGCTGACACTCAAACAGATCGTGACTCAAATCAGATCCGAGGACTGGTTTGTCACGATAGATCTGAAGGACGCCTACTTCCATATCTCCATCCTCCCTCAGCACAGGAAGTTCCTAAGGTTTTCTTTCGGGGGCAAAGAATACCAATATCGGGTTCTTCCTTTCGGTCTAGCTTTATCACCCCGCACGTTCACGAAATGCGTGGATGCAGCTCTAGCCCCTCTCAGGCTTCAGGGCATACGTATTCTGAACTACATCGACGACTGGCTGATTCTGGCGGAATCAGAGCAGTTGGCGGTTCGGCACCGAGGTGTCGTTCTCGCCCACATGCAGATGTTGGGGTTGAGGCTCAACGCCAAGAAGAGTGTTCTTTCTCCAGTACAGAGAACCACTTTCCTTGGTGTGGTATGGGATTCAGTGACGATGCGGGCCACTCTATCGCCCGTTCGTGTAGCTGCTATCCTGACAGCCACCAAAGAGCTAAAGCTAGGCCAGTCACGCACTGTGAAACAGTTCGAGAGACTGTTGGGTCTCTTGGCGGCAGCGTCCAACGTGATTCCTTTTGGCCTGCTGTACATGAGACCTTTACAGTGGTGGCTAAGGACCAGAGGGTTCTCCCCGAGGGGAAACCCACTTCGTATGATCAAGGTCACGCGGCGGTGCCTTCGTGCCTTAATTATATGGAGGAAACATTGGTTCTTAACCCAGGGACCGGTATTGGGAGCTCTTTGCCATCGTGTTACGATCTCGACAGATGCTTCCCTCACCGGCTGGGGAGCGGTAATGGAAGGCCGCTCGGTTCAGGGTCTGTGGAAAAGTCATCATCTTTCGTGGCACATCAATTGCCTGGAGATGATGGCTGTCTTCAATGCGTTGAGACAGTTTCTTCCAGACCTGAGGGGCCATCATGTGCTTGTACGAACAGACAACACATCAGTGGTCTCTTATCTGAACCGTCAGGGGGGTCTGCGGTCGCGTCCGCTCTGCAAACTGGCGCACCAGATCCTCCTGTGTTCTCTGGGGAAGGTACTCTCCCTGAGGGCAGTGTATATTCCTGGGGACCAGAATGTGGGGGCAGACATCCTGTCGAGGCAGGAGCTGAGGCCAGGGGACTGGAGACTCCACCCCGAGGCGGTGGAGAAAATTTGGGAGTTTTACGGCCAAGCAGAGGTGGATCTGTTTGCGTCTCAGCACACGACGCACTGTCCACTTTGGTTCTCCCTTACTCACCCAGCCCCCCTGGGGCTGGATGCTATGGTGCAGACGTGGCCGAGGCTACGTCTGTACGCATTTCCCCCTGTTGCTCTGCTCCCAGGAGTTCTGGAACGAGTCCGCCAGTACGGAATAAGCCTACTGCTTGTAGCACCACGCTGGCCGAGTCTGATCTGGTTTGCGGACCTGATCCATCTCTTAGACGGTCCTCCCTTGGAGATCCCGATCAGGAGAGACCTTCTGTCTCAGGCCGGGGGCACAATATTTCACCCTCGACCAGAGATTTGGAACCTGTGGGTTTGGCCTCTGAGGGGGCCCAACTCATAGAGAGTGGTCTCTCAGCTGAGGCGGCTGAGACCATCCTAAGCTCCAGAGCTCCAGCTACTAGGAAACTATATGCGCTGAAATGGAAAGTTTTTTCTGTATGGTGTCACCGACATCAGTGGGATCCGGTTAACTGTTCTGTGAACACAGTACTCGAGTTCTTGCAGGAGCGCTTTACGTCAGGTTTATGTCCTTCCACACTTAAGGTTTACGTGGCGGCCATTGCGGCTTACCACGCCCTGGTTGGGGGTACATCGTTGGGTCGAGACCCCCTGATTACACGTTTCCTTCGTGGCACATTGAGGCTGAGGCCTGCAACTCGCACTAGGGTGCCAGCTTGGGATTTGGCAATAGTACTAGAAGGCCTGTCTAGGGCTCCATTCGAGCCCTTAGATTCGGTTTCAGAGAAATTTCTTACCCTTAAGACTATCTTTCTGCTAGCTATTTCGTCCCTTAAGAGAGTTGGAGACCTTCAGGCCCTTTCGGTTTCCCCCACTTGCCTTGAGTTTGCACCGGGGATGGTCAAGGCATTCTTATATCCAAAACAGGGATACGTCCCTAAGGTGCCGACCTTGATTCCGAGGCCTATCGTGCTGCAGGCTTTCTGTCCTCCTCCTTTTACATCTGCGGACCAGGAAAGGCTGAACCTCTTGTGTCCAGTGCGAGCACTGGATACTTATGTTCATCGGACATCTTCTATGAGGAAGTCCGACCAGTTATTTATTTGCTTTGGATCACCTAAGAAGGGTCTTCCTGCTTCTAAACAGACGGTTAGTAAGTGGATAGTCGAGGCTATTTCACTTGCATACGAGTACTCTGACCATCCGTGTCCCTTGGTGGTCAGAGCTCACTCAACGAGGGGTATGGCGGCCTCTAAAGCCTTGTTATTTGGGGTTTCCCTCCAAGACGTTTGTGATGCGGCAGGCTGGTCCTCACCGCTCACATTCGTCAGGTTTTACAGTTTGGACCTGGATGCTGCCCCAGGTTCTCAGGTGCTTAGTGCTTAGTTCCAACAGACTGACACTCAGGTACTTGGAATTCTGGCGTTTTGGGTATTCTCGTTCCCAAAGCGTCAAGTGACGCATCGCGAGTTCCCTCGAAAGGGAACGTCTCAGGTTACTACTGTAACCATAGTTCCCTGAGAAAGGGAACGAGACGATGCGTCACCCTGCCATACTTCCTGCTTCCCTGTGATCGGCTTGCTTCGACTTTTTGAAGCTAATGCCGCGTTTCACCGGGTGAGCCTTTATCCCTTCCTGGTCATGACGTCACCCGCCCGTGACGCTCATTCTTTCCATTGGACTAGTTGACATTGATGCTCAGACGCATGCACGCTGGGGGCGTTCCCAAAGCGTCAAGTGACGCATCGTCTCGTTCCCTTTCTCAGGGAACTATGGTTACAGTAGTAACCTGAGACGTTTCTGATATATATTCTTCTAATGATTCTCTTTGTGTTGTGCTCAGACTGGGTAAAAATGAATTGTTAAGAAATGATTTAGTGTCATTCATTTTTGGTTCTTTTGCATTACTGTATAGATGTTTATAAAATGTACGAAAAGTATCATTGATATCTTGTGAGGTGTGGAGTGTCTTTCCTTGCGGATTATTGATTACCGGGATAAGTGTCTTTTCTCTATTACGTTTGAGTAGATTAGCAAGGTATTTACCTGATTTGTCATTATGTTCAAAATATTTATGTCTAAGGCATTGTTTTTGGAATTCTATCCTTTTATTTATAATGTCTTTGTGTTCATCTTTTGTTTTATTTCTTTCCTGTAGAGTCTGTTCATTAGGATTATGGGAGTAAATATTGTGTAATGTATGTATTTTATTTTCTAATTCTTTTTCTCGGCTTTGTTCCTTTTTATATTTGTGTGTAGAGTATGATATGATCTTTCCTCTTAGTACAATTTTAGCTGTTTCCCAGAGAGTTGCGGCAGAGATGTCTAGTGTGTTGTATTTAAAATGTCAGGGATGAGAGAATTGCTTGTTAAGAAATAGTCAATACGTGAATATGATTTATGAACTGCTGAAAAATAACTGTATTCTCTCGAATTTGGGTTTGTGAGTCTCCAGCTATCGCCAAGACCTAGGTCAGTCTAGGGCTGGGCGATAAAACGATAACGATATGTATCGCGATAGACACGTGAACGATATCAATAAAAAATGTGTTCGATAAAACGTTCGATAATTTTTTTTTTTCCTTCGTCGGAAGAAACCACAGGTTGCGAAGCAAGTTTGGTTGCATTAACAAAGGCACTCGCTCTCTGGTAACCTAGCAACGTAGGGAGTGACAAGCTCAGGCAATCATGTAACGTGTCAGTTTGGTTGCGCCATAGACATATTTATTATGTCTATGGGTTGCGCCATCGAAAAAAAGGTTGTTTGCGCCATCGTTGTCTCGTGCTGCTGCTGGGTTCCTCATCAGTAACCGGCGATTGATAAGCAGAAAATCAGTGCCCTTCATCTGCATGCCATGCAGGCTAGAATTGCGAAACATTATTGGATAATTCGCTCTATTCGCGTTTGATGTGAACACAGCATAATGAACAGGCTGCGATGTCAAGATTGCAATGCTGGAGTGTGTGTGTGTCCGCGCGCGCGAGAGAGAGAGGCACGAGAGAGAGAGACACGCGGGCGCGATCGAACAGTGGAGACATAAAAACATACTCCGTCATTTTGTTAATACAGGACATCAGTCAGTCTGCAAAGTGTTTACAATATTTGTGTAGGCCTATACTCGCAATAAAACACAACATTGTCCTTTTGTCACACTGTATTTCTTGTCAAACTGTAGCCTACAACTGTACACACCGTTTTAAAAGCAAAACATATTTATCCAACCCCGTTGTAAAACAGTCTGTGTTCCATCTTTTGGACATTCATCATATGGCATTGGTTTTCATTTCTTGCCCTCAAAACAGAGCACTAATCTGTTTATTTTGAAGTTACACATTGATTAAAAAAGAAAATTAAATTTGTTGGTAGTATTATTTTATACGGAAATCAATTATTTATAATTCTGATGAGAATAAAGTTAGGGTTAATTAAAATTAAGGAAAACAAATATATTGATCTGAAATATAGCAAATTAATTTTAAATTCATTCAGGTACAATTACCAAACATATCTCATATCTATCTTTTTATTAGTTTAATTAATAAACCAATTATATAAAACTATTATCAGTGCACTATAAATAAACTGGTTCTATGCCTTTATTAATAAAACTTATTTAAAAAATACAAGGCTTAAGACATTTATAAAAATGCCTTCTATATTTCTGTTTTGCTTTTCACTCCATTGTACCGAAATCGTACCGAACCGTGATGTCTAAAAAAAAAAATCAAGCAGGGGGCACGTACGATCACAAACCCCCACCACCCACGTCCCGCCGCGCCACTGTCACCTTTTTTACTCTGAGGAGTTTGCAGGTCTGATTGTGAATTTAGACTTATGTTTACATTTTAATTATTTGAGTTTTCCATGGTTGTGTTGACATTTCTGTCTTGGGATTGTAATCAGAGGAAGGTTAAGTTTAAAATAAAAATGTTTAAATGTAATATATTTTTTCTCCTGGTCCTTATTTTAAATGGGTCATAAAAAAATCAATAATTATCGATATCGACCGATATGAAACACTGATATCGTGATACAGTTTTCAGCCATATCGCCCAGCCCTAGGTCAGTCATGTATTGTTTAATGGTTTCTGTAGATTGCCATGGTTTAAAATGTGATGGTATATTTGATTTGTCTTGAATTGGATCAATAACTGTGTTAAAGTCTCCCCCGATTATGATGGCTGATTGGGAAAGGTTGGCTATTGATGAGAAAAAAATATTGAAAAATTGGGGGTCATCTGTGTTTGGTCCATAGATATTAGCAATGGTCAGTATTTTATTGTTAAAAGTTATATTGATAATAACATATGGTCCTTCTGGATCACATATAGTTGAGTGATTAATAACTGTTATGTTTTTATTGATTAAAATAGCTACACCTCTTTTCTTCGAATTGTAAGATGCAGAGTATATTTGTGTTAATTGTGTATTTGTTAATTTCTTGTGTTCTGGTTCCAAAAGATGCGTTTCTTGCAATAGACATATATCTGCCTTGAGTTTTTTAATGTGGCTTAAAATTTTGGTTCTTTTAGCTGCTGAGTTAATGCCTCGTACATTCCAGCTTACTAATTTTAGTTGTGACATTTTTGTTCTACTACATAGTTTTGTTCCATATTTATTATCCGTACCCTATTATATGATATAGATATAAAATATACATGCAGTACATATTCAATGACAGACAAACACAACATGTAACAATGAGAACGCTTTTTTTCAAATGAATATACAAATAACATGTTTAATAGTCTACGTGAAGTAGGTGATTTTAGCTGATCTTATGTTGCGTTCATTGGCGACATGTTTCTTTTTTTCTTTTTTTGGTCCCTCCGATCTTCCTTTCACGATGTATTATAACCAGTACATAGTATCGTCCCTGTAAAGTTGCCCATCAACATATAGTCGGTCTACCGTGAGGACGGCTTTCCTTCCGTTTTGGCGAAATTGTTTCATGACGGGACTAATATTCGCCGTCTGTCCTGAATCTCCCGTGGAAATTGATCGTTAAGTCCAAAGGTAGTACCACGTAGTTCTTTGCCCTTGCTCTTGACCAGTTCTTTCTGATTGTAATGTTCAAATTTTGCAATGATGGGACGCGGTCGTTTAGTGTCAGCGTTTTTATTCTTGTTAGATCCGATGCGGTGTACGCGGTGGAAGGTAATGTTAACAGTCTCTTTTGGTAGTATGAGAGAAGAATGCATGAAGTCTTGGATTGCTTGTTCGGGGTTATCCTGGATTTGTTCTGGTATACCCGAAAATATCAGGTTGTCTCGCATATTGCAGCACTGGATGTCTAATAAAGATTCTTTCAATAGTTTATTTTCGTTTGAGAGACTTTTTATTGTTGTGATTTCTGATATTTTTGTATGCATTTCGTTGTTATCTTTTTGCAATGATTCTATCTGGGATTGACTGAATTCAAGGCTGATTTTAAGATCCTTGATGTCTTGATGGAGTAGTTCCAGAATTGCCAGTTTATGGATTCTAGAAGACCCACCTCTATTGTTGTGGCAACGTTAGTTCTATCCTCTGAGTCTGCTGAGTATTCCCGCCGCGGTTGTTTCTTTTGTGGCTGTGGCATAGTGGTCAGATTGTTAAAGTAGTAATCTATGAACTTTTCCAAGGATTCCACGTTGATTCTAAATCCAGGTCTGGTGTTTTAAGGTGATGGAAGTTGTAATAGTAGATAACTGTAGATAAGTAGATAGTAGAGAACTGGGGAGCAGATCGGTTTGTTTTTACTTTAGCTGCATTCAGAGCGCCGCCATGTTAGATCGCACCCGGTGTCTCGCGAGAACGTCACAGGCGAGACATCCCTCTCACACAAAAAGACTTCTTAAAGTCTGAAGTTTTGCCTTTCTGAAAACTTTATAATTGAAAATCGAATACTCTTGGTAAGTGAAGAAAATACATTCTCAGTTACTGAAGTTTTTTTGTGTGTAAATGTTTGGTAAATGGTGTTCAAATATTAAATGCAGATGTGTTACGCAGTTGTAGGCATGTAACACCAATAAACTAGAACTCGCCGAGCCTCAAAAAGATCTTATCGACCTAACATCCCCTTTCTGCGGAGAAAGGAATGCCAGGTGGGCGAAAGAAAGCTCCTTCCATGACGCACACATACACGAAGCTTTAATTAATTTCCTCATATAAAGACATTTACTAAGAAATATTTGATATGTTTTGATGTTTGGCTGATTGTCCAGGTCATATTGGGGTTTCTATGATGTTATCATAGTATTCAATGAATTATAAATGCTTGCAATTATGCATTGAGATGTAACTTTGCAGTCCTACACTTGTTACATGCCTTTTCTGATACCTTCAGAATCCCCTGGGTCTGACCAATCCATATATATACATGAACATACTGTAAATGTCATGATTCTGCCATCATGTTCTTGATTTTCCTAGTCTTGTGGCAGGATCATGGCAGACCCATGTTTTGTGTACAAGCGCATGGCCTGTTGTTTGGGCCATGTGCTTGTGTTGTCTCGTTAGATACAGATATGAGTGTTAAATTAACACGCAAGAGTGTTAAAGTTAATGAGATAATTAAGTGATTAATTTAGTGATGATTGAGCATTATTGAAGACACCTGATGGTAACAAGCAGAATCACTGAAGAAAATCACAAATTGTAAGCCACCGTTATGGAGATCAGTGTTTGCTTTAGTTGGACTCTTGACCAGGGCCTGAAATTAACACCCGACCACCTGCCAAATGCGGGTGAATTTTGCTATTGGCGGGTAACACTGTCAATCTACCTGCCACATTGGCAGGTAGCCAATGAGAATTGAGTGATTCATTAGGTTTTTTTTTTTACGTTTTCATTTTCATTGCGTTGGACCTTAGCTATAATGTGGCGGCACATTACTGGGGTAAAAAGGCCAGCTGAAACAAACAACCAACAAAAAGATGAGGATGAGTCAAAGAAAAGTAAAAGAAGACATTTTAATAAAAAAAAAAGTCAATTGGCGACAACGGCAAGGTTCGTGAGCGGCTCATTTATGACAGCCACTCTTGTTTCGTAACGTTTATGCGATCAGAAAGAAGATGAGGCCCTTTTCTGACTACGTTTGGATGTGCGAATATTAAACTGTTGGTGAGATGGGATGAGATAATGTAACGCTGACGTAGGCTCCAGAACAATGACAGTTGCACAGATGTGTGCGTGTGCAACTGTAGTACATGTTGGGAGTTGGGAACCGGTGAGAAAATGTCCGGTACCCGGTAACTTTACCAGTAATTTAGTTCTGCTTAACGGTACCTGAACGCTGTAACTAAAAGCTGTCAGGACCTAGCTGTCTACGTGACTAAATCAGCCATCGACACAGCCGCGGGTGATTTGTTTACATACGAGCTGCGATAGGTCTATAGATCTGTTATGCGTGTGTGTCAAAATCAATGAATAAAAAGATTTTTTAAAAATGTATATTCTAAGAGTTATTATTACTTATATTGATTTCGTTAATAACTTGACAGCACTTAAATGTGTACAAGTTAAAGAACAATATTGTGAAATTCCCGTTTTTCACCTTTAGGCTGTGAGGCAAAAAAAAAAAGGCTGGTAAAAAGTCTCTGTGGCAGGTGAATTTTGATATCCACCTGCCACAGTGGCTGGTGGCCAAAAAAGTTAACTTCAGGCCCTGCTCTTGACCCTTATACTTTAATCTTTAACTTTTGTTTGTCTGCTGTTATTGATTTATAAATGAACAAAGAAAAGTGTATCTGATAGTGTTGGTTATGTTATGGCATAATTATGCTGTGATCTGAAAAATGAAACTTATTGTGATAGTTTGGTTTAACTCGTTAGTAACAACTTTGTGATTCTACGGCATAAGATTATCAGTATTTTTCTTATAATCCAAAATATTCAATAAACATTGCTCTAATCAAAACACTTTCAAATTTATTTATTTAGAAACACAGACATCAATAATCAGCCTGTGAATCTCAACAATGGTGACAATAATAATGCATGTTGCAGTGGCTGCCACCAATCACAACTCATTAATGGCTCCCATCATGCATTGCGGTATGAATAAATTATGATCTAAATTGTCTATGTAATTTACTTTTCCTAATAGAATATTCTGCTTGTCACCATTGTTGAGATGGATTGACTGAATCTTAATGTTTGTGTGTGCCTAATAGAAAGAATTTTTTTATAAAACAACTTTTACAAAAACCTTTATATTATATCTAAAATTATGGCTATTTATGCAGAATCATATTTATGCTGTAACCAACAGCATAAATCACAAACATAAAGATCAAATGATGATTGTCATAATGTAACCAACACCATTAGATCACTTTTTTCGTTGTTCATCTAGCAGTCATAACTCAGATGCAACAAACAAACTAAATCTAAAGTTAATAATATAAGGGTCAAGAGCCCAACTAAAGCAAACAATGATCGCCATAACGGTGGCTTACAATTTGAGATTTTCTCCTCCTTTAGATGCTCATCATCACTCAATTAATCACTTAATTTTCTCATTAACTTTAACACTCTCTTGAGTGTGGACTCATATACACTCCCAGGAGTGTTAATTTGACACTGGAGTTTTTGCTGTGTACAAAGAGCCGTAGTTAACTGACAAGCTGAGCCATATCGCATTAAATATCGCTGGCGATACATCCGCGATATTAGTGTGATATGGCTCAGCTTGTCAGTTAACTACGGCTCTTTGTAGTAAATACCGCTCCATCTGAAAGCAGGTGAAGGCGATTTACTACTAATCAAGGAACCGGCTTTACTGACGAGATGCGCATAACAATATTTGTTGAACAATATCGTGCGATTTATCGCCCAGCCCTAAAATGAACAGTGTCGAGTCCGATTCTCCTTCGGGGAGCTCAGTTTCCGGGTCCGATGCCATGAGCCTGGCGCCTGTTCCTGCTCCTCAACCGTCTGTTTCACCCCGTCTTGTGTCCTACGCCTTCGCCTGCCTTGTTCCCCGTCAGGAGTCCCGTTTTGTCTTCCCCTGTCTCCTCTGTCTGAGACTGTTGCTTCTGCTACCAATGCAGCATCCCAGTATGTTTCCTCGGCCACCCCTGTCATTACTAAGCCCTTGA
This sequence comes from Rhinichthys klamathensis goyatoka, assembly GCF_029890125.1. Lineage (NCBI taxonomy): Eukaryota > Metazoa > Chordata > Actinopteri > Cypriniformes > Leuciscidae > Rhinichthys > Rhinichthys klamathensis. The sequence goes on from NW_026606599.1 coordinate 2,349,490, forward strand.
CTGTTTCCCCGTTCGTCCCTGTCTCCGCAAGACACCGGACTTCTAAGTCTTCTCCTCGTGTGTCTCCGTCCAAGCCACTCCTCGTCCCCAGTCCTCCTCCCATGGACCCATGATCCCTTGCCTGTCGACCCTCCCGGAACCTCCCCTCACGAACTCTGGCAGACCCCCTATGGACTTTGTGTTTCCTCCACCCCCTCTGCCTCTGTTTTTGATGTTTCACCCGAACCCTGTTGTAGTTTATTCATGTATGCCGTTGTTGATGTTCGCTATGTTTTGTTGGTTTTTGTCCATGGCTCGTTCTGTCTTGTCTTGTGCTTAGTGTCCCTTTGGGGAGCGTCTGGAAGCCGCTCCTTAAGGTGGGGGTTCTGTCATGATTTTGCCATGTTCTTGATTTTCCTAGTCTTAAAGCAGGATCATGGCAGAACCATGTTTTGTGTACAAGCGCATGGCCTGTTGTTTGGGCCATGTGCTTGTGTTGTCTCTTTAGATACCCCTCCCCCTTGTTATCCTCGTCTTGTCATTATTACCTAGTCTGTATCACCTGTTCCCCTCATTAGTTTCTCCCTATTTAATCCCCTTGTGTTTGCTGTCCTGTGTCGGTACATTGTCAACTAATGCGTGTAACTCTTTGTGAGTACTTTGTCTGAATCTCGTGAAAAGTATTGTGAGTTTGTGTAGCTGTTTGTTTCTTTTGTTCTAGTCTTCAAGTCAGTATCTAGTCTTTATTTATTATCTAGTCTTTGTCTTGCTTGTTGCCTCTAGTCTTGTTTTGCCCCCTCGTGGGTTTTGTTTTCTCTGTTTTGTCTTGAATAAATTGTGTGCAGAGTATTCAGTCTGCTTTTGGGTTTGTTTATCTGTACCCTCATGACAGTAAAATGTATGATTACATGTATAACCTTTCTCCGAAGGAAAAATTACCACTTCTAACCCGGTCATAAAACATGCAAATGAACGAGCCTTGACAAGACAAAGAAGACTGACTCGCGCCAAAAACTGAGGAGTCTCATTGGTTGGTTCCTCCCAAAGGAGGCGTGAACTCTTTACTTTTAAAAGTCAGGATCTTGTGTTTGCAAACCCTCTTACCTCTCTCTTCCTTCTTCTTAGGGTGGCTTCATTATGTAAGAAATTTAGCTCAGGTTATAGGGGAATATGTATGCAATACTTATTAATTCATAATCAACAAATATTGGATACGGGTGAACCAGATAACCATACATAAAAATCACCCAAAGAGGGGATTATATAGTCCACGCGTCTGCTTCAGATGTACATAGGTAATTAAACACAACGAATTATACACAGCAAAAACTCCAGTGTTAAATTAACTCTCCTGGGAGTTTATATGGCTCCAGACTCAGTGTTAAAACATGAGTGTTAAATTAACACTCAAGAGTGTTAAAGTTAATGAGCTCATTAAGTGATTAATTGTGTGATGTTTGACTAATATTGAAGACACCTGATGTTAACAAGCAGAATCACCAAAGGAGAAAATCTACTTTTTTAAGACACCGTTATGGAGATCAGTGTTTGCTTTAGTTGGGCTCATGGCCCTTAAATCATTAAATTCAGTTTTTGTTTGGCTGTTGTATCTGAATTATAACTGTCAGATGAACAAAGAGAAAAGTTGACCAGGTGTTGTTTGTTATGTTTTGACATAATCATAATTTGACCTGAATATCAAATCTCTATTGGAGAGTTATGTCTACCTTGTTGATTACATCAGACCTGTGATTCTACAGCAAATGATTTTTAGTATTATCAAAATAATCAAAAATATTTCTTAAAAATTGTTCTGATAAAAAGACTTGGGAGTTTACTGTAATTAGACACACTGACATCAAGAATCAGCCTGTGATTCTTAACAATGGTGACAATAATAAAGCATGTTGCAGTGCATTCTGGGTGCCACCAATCAAAACACATTCATGGCTCCCATCATGCATTGCGGTATGAATAAATTATGATCTGAATTGTTTTAGTAATTTCCTTTCCCTAATTGAATATTCTGTGTCACCATTGTTGAGATTCATACACTGATTCTTGATGTCTGTGTGTGCCTAAAAGAAAGATTTTGTTTTAGCAGAACAACTCTTAAGAAATCCTTTAGATTATTTAGAAAATTCTGGATCTTTTGCTGTAGAATCATATTGACGCCGTAAGCAACAATATACATTAAAGTCAGAGATTAGACTCTAAATGAGTTCAGTGATTCAGATCAAATTATGATTATGTCAAAACATAACCAACACCACCTGATAAACATTTTCTTTGTTCATCTGGCAGTTTTAGCTCAGATACAACAGAGAAACAAATTTTAAAGTTACCAGTTTAAGGGTCAAGAGCCCAACTAAAGCGAACACTGATCACCATAATGGTGCCTTAAAAAAAATCGATTTTCTCCTTTGGTGATTCTGCTTGTTAACATCAGGTGTCTTCAATAATGGTCAATCATCACTCAATTAATCACTTAATGAGCTCATTAACTTTAACACTCTTGAGTGTTAATTTAACACTCATATTTTAACACTGAGTCTGGAGCCATATAAACTCCCAGGAGAGTTAATTTAACTCTGGAGTTTTTGCTGTGTAATTAATTAAGAATATACATCATATGCAGACCGGCTATATTGATTTTCAGAATACCTTAATAGAATTAACCGTACTTCAACCAATCAGTTCGTCCGCCGAACTGTTTTGTCTAATACTCTTTATCAATTCTCAAGAAGGTTTCTTCTTAGTATAAGTTTTACTAATCAAATTAGTTTACTTAACAATATCAGCTCGTAGCTTAAGATCACACAATAAAGAGGCTTTGTTCTATGATCAACAGACAGAGACAATCAAGCGTATAATGGAGTTTAATAAAATGAACTAGGATATATCACTACATCTAACAACAAATGGAATAACAAAAGTAAAACAGGAAACAGGTAAATGGAAACACAGGAAAACACAATTGCTAGCACAGCTGACCCTTAAGAGACAACAAGGAAAATACATAGTTTAACGCATTTAAATTTAGATGGAACAATACTTGCAAATGGACCTTTGTGTCGCTGAACAAGAAGGTGCGTGTGTGGATGTCCTCGGAAGATGTAGGCGGTCTTTTCGGTTCTTGCAGAGCGCGTTTTGCTCGCGGGAAGTTCAAAGATACGCTGTGTGGAAGAGTCCCTTTTCCCGGAGGTTAGAGGACCGGTTAGAGCGTATAGTGCGTGGTTCGGTCCGGAGACGAGAACTTAGCACTAAGATTGAGACTGAGCTATGCGCAAAAATAAAACAAAGACAAGTAAGACGAAAGACTAAAACAATAAGACAAGGCTTAAAGTAACACTAACAGGAGGGTACACGAAGAAGAGAGAGAGAGGCCAGTGTCCCGATCTTTTAAAGTGAAAGTTCACGCGCCTTCTACTGGGAAAACAGACCAATCGCACCTCACAGATTTGGGCGCGCAAGGAGTTCTTTGTTTCCCTTTGATGACCTCATTTTTCCCATTAATTCTCCCCAGACGAGTAAATGAACTTAGCCTGAATTGTTTCTTTGGTAATTTACGTCAAATACCTTTAAACCTTCTTTGAAAGTGCGCACTCCGGACCATCCACAGGCCACGTGACGCTCCCACGGAGCACACACGACACGAGGCCGCTCACCCACGCAGCCGTGTTCAGCAACATAAGAGAACCATATATGCAAGTATATTCGTGTTATCGAGCTTTCAGAGCATTAAGATAGTGTTTTTCCGTGTTGTCTCTCAAAGTTTTTAAGGTCTGTAATTTGCCACTTCCAGATTCTCTCTCTCTCTCATTCTCTCTCTCTTTATATATGCATTCTCCTTTCATTGTCGTTTTGTTATTGTCTGTAAATACATTTTATTCCTTGTAACGTTAGTAACCGTATACGTAGTCTTCCTTTATTAAATACCTTATATTCATTGGATTGACTGTCTGTGTCGCTCATATACAAGTCCTTTTAATGTACGATCCAAAGCTACGAGCTTTAAAAGTATAAAATTACTTTAACTAGCAGGCTATCTTTGTAAAACAGGAAGGTTATCTTTACGGCCAGAACGATTGCCTTTCCTGCGAGTCTCTAAGATAAGTATTGATAAACAATTGAGCTAATTTTAACCTGTCTGCAAAATATAGGCTATATATGCAATTAATTATAATCCTTTGTGGTTAATTGTCTAGGTACATATATGAATGCAGATGCAGGGAACATATTATCCCTTTTTGGGAGATTTAATAATGTAAAGTTTATCTGGTTCAAACCCGTATGAATAATTATTAATTATTAATTGTTGAATACATATTCCCCAAATTGGCCAGAGTGACTCTACAAAGGAAAGACCACAAACTCTTAGGGCCCTATTTTAACGATCTGAAACGCAAGTGTCAAAGCACAAAGCGCAAGTAACTTTGTGGGCGGATCCTGGCGCTGTTGCTATTTTCCCGGCGGGATAAATGCCTCTTGCGCCTGGCGCAAATCTAAAAGAGGTTGGTCTGAAGTAGCTTCATTATTCATAGGTGTGGTTTGGGCGTAACGTGGAATAAACCAATCAGAGCGTCATCTCACATTCCCTTTAAGAGCAGGTGCGCATGTTGCATGGCGGATTGCTATTATAACGGCGGATTTACCAGGCGCGCGTCAGGAGCGGTTCACAGCCGAGGAGACCGACGTTCTTGTCAGGACCGTGAAAGACAGAGAAGTGACGTTGTATTGCGTGTTTTGCGTGCCTGTAAACTATGGCATAAACCCTCATGCAGTAACACCCTCAGAGGGCACTGTTTATTGACTGTCTGAAGTAGAATGCATGCAGAAATAACAAGAAATTCAACGTTCAAATCAGACTTATCTCTCTATCTCTCTATCTCTCTATCTCTCTATCTCTCTATCTATCTATCTATCTATCTATCGTTCGTTTCTCCCATCCCCATACAAATCAGCGTCGGTTAAACAGGCGTGGGAGGAAAAAAACTAAATTTTCATGGACACCACAATGATTTCCCTCATGTGTTAATATTTTTCCTTGTTATAATGTATGATTTGCAAAAATAAAAACTGCTGCATCTGTGTTGATGAGAGAATCAAAGTGTATGCGCGTTGTGCACACGCTACATTATGGCCAAGCATGCGCGCTTAAAATAGCATAATGAACAACGCGCAATGCGCCACTGACTTTAGACTAGTTTTTTTCTGGTCAGTGGCCCAATTGTTTTATAGAACAGCAAAATAGCATGAGGGAATGTTTGCGCCGGAACACGCCTCCTCTTTGCGCTGAACCGCCCCGGGGAGCGCAAGTGTATTTCTTAGTTAACCGACGTGCGTCTGTGGAGGGAAAAGTCCGCTTTGCGCGGGTGCAAAATAGGAATGATACATGCGTCAGTGTACAAAGTCATTTGCGCCGAGTGCAAGATAGAGCCCTTAGACATACCCCCTCACATAACAGTATAGTTAGGTCAGTGTAGAAATAATTTAAATAGTGAAAACTAAAAGAGAGTAAATTACATCTACAATGTACAATGCACTTAACTAAAAGCTAGGTTAAAAAGATACGTTCCCCTTCAGGGACTACCGCTGCGTGTAATCGCAGTGGGAACGCCCCCAGCGTGACGCGTCTGAAGCATGAATGAAATCAGTCAATGGAGAGAAAGAGCGTACGGCGAGTGACGTCATAGACCAGGAAGCTATAAATATCCCCTGAGCACACAACACGCCAGCTTTTGTCACTTCAGCAGCTCTGTGCGTGTGTCTGAATCTGTCGATTGTGTTTGTCTGTTCTGTCAGGAGTTTATCACTATATATATATATATATATAAAAAAACCAATATGAGCGAGCAGTATAGAAAGTGTGTTCCCCCCTGTACTCGATACATCACGGGTGGGGATTCTCACGAGTTATGTGTGGCTTGTTTAGGTGTTCAGCATGCCCAGTCGGCTCTCGAGGGAGTCGACTGTCAGCATTGCGAACGCTTTCCTCTTAGAACTCTGCGCTCGCGGCGATCGCTCTTTGAGGAGAGTGGTTTGCTGCGAGCTCCCCAAGGCTCGGGTCCCGCTTCTGTTGAGGCAGAGCGGCGGCGCTTGACTTGGGGTTCGCAGATGGATCTCACCGGCGATGTTGAGACGGGCCCCGCCCTATCTCAGCTTTCTCCGGCGGGATCCGGTGCCTCTCACCCGGCTTCGGAAGCACGCGCTGCGGCGGTTACTTCTGCCCAGGTGGAGGCATATGATGATGTTGAATTGAGATTATCCAGTTCTGAGGATCTGGATGTCGAAAGTTTTGCATCAGAGGGTTCTAGTGTGACACATTATACTGCAAATGAAGAAGATTTGATGGATGTGTTATCTCGGGCTGTTGAAAGGCTCAGTATCGAGTGGCCAGCTGATAGACAGGATTCTAAAATCAAAAGCAAACTAGATGATAGATTTCTGTCTGCACGACCTCAACCTTCTCGCCGGTGCTTGCCGTTCTTCCCAGACCTTCATGCTGAAGTTTCAAAGACCTGGGTTAGACCGGTTTCTAGCAGGATTTACACGAATCAGTCAAATGCTTATGGTAACATTTTTGGTGCTAAATCTGCTGGTTATGTGGCGATGCCGAAGGCGGAGGAGACGCTCGCGAGCTATCTCTCTCCTGCTTCTTCGGTTTCACTTAAAGCGCCGGCTCTTCCATCTAGACCACTAAAGAATACCTCTGTGCTGGTGGGGAAGGCTTACTCGGCGGCTGGGCAGGCGGCTGCGTGTTTGCATACGATGGCTATTATGCAGGCTTATCAGGCCGACCTGCTCAAAGATGTTTCTGAGGGGGGTGAAATTTCGGCTGATATGATTAGCGAACTTAGGCAGACTGCTGATCTCACTCTGCGTGCCACCAGAGAGTCCGCTAAGTCTATTGGTCGATCTATGGCAGCCATGGTGGCCACAGAAAGGCACTTATGGTTGAGTCAGACATCGATGAAGGAAAAAGATAAGTCTCTCCTTCTAAATGCTCCTGTTTCGCCTGTGGGCCTCTTCGGTGACGCTCTTCACTCGGTCACGGAGAGGTTCCAGGAAGAGAAAAAACAGGCGGCTGCTTTTTCAAAATTCATCCCTCTCAAAGTACGTGTCACTGGGGCTGCTGAGCGAAAAGGGCAGTCCCAGCCGTCGAGTTCTTCCTCCTCAAGAAGAGCACAGCAGAAGCGGAGTGTCGCGTCTCGTGCCCCCCCGCAGGGAAACTGGAGGGACGAGGCGGGGCGCTCCCCGGCGCGGCCCTCTCGGGGCAGGACTGATCTGAGGACAGTCATTGTCGCCAGGAAGGCCGCGTCGAAAAAATCCTGACGGGCTGAACGTCAGGACTCTGAGGGTGGTCCCCATCGGGAGAGACTTGAGTTCACCGCACAAGAACACGGTGCCCTGTCTTTCCCGATGCCCTCAGGGGTCTGTTCTACTAACCCTGCCTACACAGGGCGTAGAGAGACTCGGCGAGCGATTTCCCGAGGGACGCTCGCCCCCTCCGAGGAGGGTTGTGGAGTGTTCAGACCAGCTGTTTCCTGCCAGTATGTTACAGGGCGCTGTGTCTGTCACTCGGGATGTTCATCCAGAGGCCAGCCTCGAGAGGCTGGTTCCCTTAGTAGAGTTCCTGGCGGAATGGGAAATGCTTCCCAATGTTTCTCAGTGGGTCCTGAATATTATAAAGAACGGGTACGCTATTCAGTTCAGAACGCGTCCACCTCAGTTCAGAGGGGTTCTGCCCACGGTGGTGGGCCCCGAGCAGGCTCTGGTATTAGAACAGGAGGTAAAAACTCTGCTGCAAAAAGGGGCTATAGAACGGGTTCCTCCACCCAGCAGGGAGTTAGGATACTACAGCCGGTACTTCATCGTTCCGAAAAAAGATGGAGGGCTGCGTCCCATTCTAGATCTGCGTGTCTTAAATCGCACTGTAGGAAAGCTCAAATTCAAGATGCTCACTCTCAAACAGATCGTGTCACAAATCAGATCCGAGGACTGGTTTGTCACGATAGATCTAAAGGACGCCTACTTCCATGTATCTATCCTCCCTCAACACAGGAAGTTCCTGAGGTTCGCTTTCGGGGGCGAAGCGTACCAATATCGGGTTCTTCCGTTCGGCCTAGCACTGTCACCCCGCACGTTCACGAAGTGTATGGATGCAGCTATAGCTCCGCTCAGGCTGCAGGGCATCCGTATTCTGAACTATATAGACGATTGGTTAATCCTAGCTCAATCGGAACAACAGGCGGTTCGGCATCGAGATGTCGTTCTGGCTCACATCAAGAGGTTGGGGTTGAGACTCAACGCCAAGAAGAGTGTTCTTTCTCCATTACAGAGAACCACTTTTCTCGGTGTAGTGTGGGATTCGACGACGATGCAGGCACAATTGTCACCTGCTCGCGTTGCTTCGATTCTTGCCACAGTAGATCAAGTCAAGCTAGGCCGGTCATCCACTGTAAAACAGTTCCAGAGACTGTTAGGTCTCATGGCAGCTGCGTCCAACGTGATACCTTTTGGCCTCCTGCACATGAGACCGTTACAGTGGTGGCTCAGAACCAAGGGATTCTCCCCGAGGGGAAATCCGCTTCGCATGATCATGAGTTCGCGACGGTGTCATCGCGCCCTGGTTATGTGGAAAGATCCTTGGTTTCTGTCCCAAGGCCCTGTGTTGGGAGCTCCTTGTCGTCGCGTTATGCTAACGACAGATGCCTCTCTCACGGGTTGGGGGGCGATCATGAGTGGTCGCCCGGCTCAGGGTCTGTGGGGGGACCATCATCGTCTATGGCACATAAATTGTCTAGAGATGTTGGCAGTGTTTCAGGCCCTGAAACATTTCCTCCCAGACCTAAGAGGCCACCATGTTCTTGTCCGGACAGACAACACATCGGTGGTCTCTTACATCAACCATCAGGGGGGTCTGCGTTCTCGCCCGCTTTACAAACTGGCACGTCAGATCCTTCTATGGTCCCAGGGGAAAATTCTCTCTCTCAGAGCTATTTATCTCCCGGGGTATTTGAATCAGGGGGCAGACATCCTGTCGAGGCAGGGGCCGAGGCCCGGGGAGTGGAGTCTTCACCCCGAGGTGGTGGAGCTCCTATGGGGACATTTCGGTCGTGCCGAGGTAGACCTATTTGCGTCCCGAGAGACATCACACTGTCCACTGTGGTTCTCTCTCAGCCAGCCAGCCCCACTGGGGTTGGATGCTATGGTACATCCGTGGCCGAGGTCACGCCTGTACGCTTTTCCCCCGATCGCTCTGCTCCCAGGAGTTCTGGAGAGGGTTCGCCGGGACGGGCTCAGTCTCCTGCTTATAGCCCCGTTCTGGCCGGCCCGAGTATGGTTTTCGGACCTAGTATCTCTCCTCGACGGTTCTCCCCTAGAGATACCGATCAGGAGAGATCTGCTCTCTCAGGCGAGTGGGTCGATCCTTCACCCCCGTCCAGAGCTATGGAGGCTGTGGGCTTGGCCTCTGAGGGGGCCCAGCTCATAGATTCTGGTCTCTCGGCTGAGGTCGTTGAGACCATCCTCCAATCCAGAGCTCCCTCCACGAGGAAGTTATATGCCGCGAGGTGGAAACTTTTCACCTCTTGGTGTGGAGAGCGCCAGCAGGACCCAGTTAACTGCCCGGTTGGTACAGTGCTGGATTTCCTGCAGGACCGTCTCTCCACAGGGTTATCCCACTCCACACTGAAGGTGTATGTGGCGGCCTTAGCTGCTTACCACGCCCCTTCAAGTGGAGGTTCCCTCGGGAAACACCCACTTATATCTCGCTTCCTTCGTGGCACCCTGAGGCTGAGGCCTGCAGTTCGCACAAGGGTACCAGCTTGGGATCTGGCCATCGTCTTAGAAGGTCTCTCCCTTGCTCCTTTTGAGCCCATCGAGGAAGTTTCGGAAAAGTTTCTTACTCTTAAGACTATCCTTCTTCTTGCTATTTCATCTCTAAAAAGGATTGGTGATATTCAAGCACTTTCGGTGGCTCCCTCGTGCCTGGAATTTGCTCCTGGTATGGTTAAGGCCTTTCTCTGTCCGAGACCAGGTTATGTTCCTAAGGTGCCGACTACTTTGGTTAGACCTATAGTTCTGCAGGCTTTCTGTCCTCCGCCTTTTCTGACGTCAGACCAGAGGAAACTTAATTTGCTGTGCCCTGTTAGGGCTTTAGATGCGTATGTCCACAGAGCTGCTCTGTGGAGGAGATCGGAACAACTGTTTGTCTGTTTTGGGCCACCTAAGAGAGGGTGTCCTGCATCTAAGCAAAGGATGAGCAAGTGGGTGGTCGAGGCTATCTCGCTTGCTTACGGTTCGGCCCATCAGCCTTCACCTTTGGCTGTAAGGGCTCATTCCACCAGGAGTATGGCTGCCTCTACAGCTCTTCTTTCAGGAGCTTCTCTTCAGGACGTTTGTGATGCGGCAGGCTGGTCCTCACCGCACACTTTCGTCAGATTTTATTCCCTTGACCTTAGCTCCACTCCCGGGGCTCAGGTTCTCTCGTCGGCTTGTGTCTCCTAATGACACACGACGGGGATTTGGTCGTATGGGGATGTGGGTATTGCGTTCCCACTGCGATTACACGCAGCGGTAGTCCCTGAAGGGGAACGTCCCGGGTTACGTATGTAACCCTAGTTCCCCGAAGGGACGGACGCTGCGTGTCCTGCCATACTCTCGGCATCCCCTTGGGTCGCTGCTTCAGTGACTTTTAAGCTGGCGTGTTGTGTGCTCAGGGGATATTTATAGCTTCCTGGTCTATGACGTCACTCGCCGTACGCTCTTTCTCTCCATTGACTGATTTCATTCATGCTTCAGACGCGTCACGCTGGGGGCGTTCCCACTGCGATTACACGCAGCGTCCGTCCCTTCGGGGAACTAGGGTTACATACGTAACCCGGGACGTTTTTAATTGAGACTTAAACATTTCTATGGTCTGAGCTAGCCGGATTTGAGAGGGAAGACTGTTCCACAGCTTGGGAGACACAACTGAGAAAGCTCAGTCACCCTTTGACTTCTTTTTGGAATAAGGGACTGTCAGCAGAAGTTGGTTCGTTGATCTTAATGTCCTGCCTGATTTGTATGATCCTAAAAGTTCAGCAATGTAGTTTGGGGACATGTTATGCATCGCTTTAAAAACCATTAATAAAATCGCATACTCAATCCTGTAATGAACCGGTAGCCAATGAAGACAGCGTAGTACTGGAGTAATGTGGTCCCTGTTTTTTTAGTGCCAGAAGCCTGGCTGCGGCATTCTGATATATTTGGCAGTAGCTTCCACGCTGCCAGAAAATCTACTAAGGGGACCAGTCTCTCGAGACTGGCCTCTGGTATTGGTCAAACAGCCACTTCGGTGCCCTGTAACGGCGAACCGGCAGGGAAAACCGAACTGACTGTTCTACGACCCTCCTCGGAGGATCGTTTGGGTACGCTGACACCTTGGTGCCCTGAAATGGCGAACCAGCAGGGAACCAACCGAACTGGCAGCGCTGCGACCTTCCTCAGAGAGTCGCCCCCCAAAGGGCGCCGAGGAGACACGGATTCTCGAACCCGTCTCTGCCCGGAGGGGGCCACCCTCAGAAGCCTGATAGCCTCGGCGTCAGGACTTCTTCTTAGTCGAAGCCTTCTTCGAGATAACGACTATCCTCAGATATGTCTTATCCCAAAATGACAATGGCTGAGACTACTAAAAGGAACCAGCCTCTTGAGACTGGTCTCTAGTATAGCTTGAGAAGCCAATCCGGCGTCCTGAAACGGATGACCGGCAGGAAATAACCGAACTGACCCCTCTTAAACCCCTAGAACTAGAACTCGCTGGAGGGCACCGAAGGGAGATGGGCACCATATAATGAGGTGTTATCCATTTCCTCTTGGGAACAACCATTTATTTCCTCAGAAATAAATGACTCCTCAAAGATCAGATGAGTACATATTTAATTTCCTCAATTAAATACAGCCAAATATCAACCAGACAAGTAAACACGGTCTGGATGAAAAAGCTGAATAGTATATTAATACAGACATCTAACTCCAGGATAAGATGACTACATATTTAATTTTCTCAAAAATTAAATGCAGCCAAATATCAACCAGACATGTAGAAACGGTCTAGTTTAAAGGCTGAATATAGTGTATTAATATAGACCTCATATTATAATCTCAAACAATAAAGAATACAAAATAAGTTTTCAAACAATCATAAGAGACCGAGAGAAATGGAAATTTCCCGTTTACTCAGTTCCCTGTGCATATTAGCCTATACATTGCGGACCATTATCTACACGTTGCCTCGGCAAACGTGAGAAGAGCCACTTTTATTATGCAGACCCATAATCTATGAGCTGCCTCGGCAAACGCGAGATCCGAGCCACGACTCGTATGCAGCCTGCAATCTACGCGCTGCCTCGGCAAACGAGAGAAGAAAGCCAACAGGAGCAGAGCTAAAACTCTCGATAGTGCATATGTTACACGTCTGGAATTTATGAATGAACACTGTCAGCCCCAATTTACTAGAGCTGACCGTGCATGCTCCACTCCCAAACAAACAACACATGATTCGCGTGTGTCCCCACTCGTAATGAAGCGAGGGCAGGGACGAACACACGATCCAAGTCTGTTTGCTCTCCATACTCCTGTCTAATATATATATATATATATATGCTTGTGGACAAACAACAATAAATAGACAGAGACAAGATCACACAGAGCGCTTGCTGAAGGCACAGAAGCTCGCGCGGTCTGTTCCCCTTCAGGGACTACCGCTGCGTGTAATCGCAGTGGGAACGCCCTCAGCGTGACGCGTCTGAAGCATGAATGAAATCAGTCAATGGAGAGAATGAGCGTACGGCGAGTGACGTCATCGACCAGGAAGCTATAAATATCCCCTGAGTACACAATACGCCAGCTTTAGTTACTTCAGCAGCTCTGTGTGTGTCTGAATCTGTCGATTGTGTTTGTCTGTTTTGTCAGGAGTTTTCACTATATATTTTATATAAAAAAAACAATATGAGCGAGCAGTATAAGAAGTGTGTTCCCCCCTGTACTCGGTACATCACGGGTGGGGATTCACACGAGCTATGTGTGGCTTGTTTGGGAGTGCAGCAATGCCCAGTCGGCTCTCGAGGGAGTCTATCGTCAGCATTGCGAGCGTTTTCCCTTGAGAACTCTGCGCTCGCGGCGATCGCTCTTCGAGGAGAGTGGTTTGCTGCGAGCTCCCCGAGGCTCGGGTCCCGCTTCTGTTGAGGCAGAGCGTCGCCGCTTGTCTTGGGGTTCGCAGATGGATCTCGCTGGCGACGTTGAGACGGGCTCCGCCCTATCTCAGCTATCTCCGCCGAGATCTAGTGCCTCTCACCCGGCTCTGGAAGCACGCGCTGCGGCGGTTACTTCTGCCCGGGTGGAGGCACATGATGATGTTGAATTGAGATTTTCCAGTTCTGAGGAGCTGGATGTCGAAAGTTTTGCATCAGAGGAAACTAGTTTATCACATTATACTGCAAATGAAGAAGGTTTGATGGATGTGTTATCTCGGGCTGTTGAAAAGCTGAAAAAAAAAACAGTATCGAGTGGCCAGCTGATAGACAGGTTTCTAGAATTAAAAGCAAACTAGATGATAGATTTCTGTCTGCACGACCTCAACCTTCTCGCCGGTGCTTACCGTTCTACCCAGATCTTCATGCTGAGGTTTCAAAGACCTGGGTTAGACCGGTTTCAAGCAGAATTTACACAAATCAGTCCAATGCTTATGGTAAAATTGTTGGTGCTAAATCTGCTGGTTATGTGACGATACTGTAGGCGGAGGAGACGCTCGCGAGCTATCTCTCTCCTGCTTCATCGTCTTCACTTAAAGCACCGGCTCTTCCACCCAAAAAAAAAAAAATATATATATATACCTCTGTGCTGGTGGGGAAGGCTTACTCGGTGGCTGGGCAGGCGGCTGCATGTTTGCATACGATGGCTTTTATGCCGGCTTTTCAGGCCGACCTGCTCAAAGGAAAATCTGAGGGGGGTCCCCGCCGAGAGAGACTTGCGTTCACCTCCCTTAAGGGTGCCCTGTCTCTCCCGGTGCCCTCAGGGGCCCGTCCTACTAACCCTGCCGAAACAGGGCGTAGAAGGGTCTGGCGAGTGCTTTCCCGAGGGACGCTCGCCGCCTCTAAGGAGGTTTCTAGTGTGTTCAGACCAGTCGTTCCCTGCTGGTGCGCCGTTACAGGGCACTGTGTCTGTCACGCAGAATGTTCAACCAGAGCAAAATCTTTCGTCGAGTTCGTCTTCCAAAAGAGCACAGCAGAAGCGGAGTGTCACGTCTCGTGCCCCCATGCAGAGAAACTGGAGGGACGAGGCGGGGCGCTCTCCGGCGCGGCCTTCTCGGGGCAGGACTGATCTGAGGACAGTCATTGTCGCCAGAAAGGCCGCGTCGAAAAAGTCCTGACGGGCTGAACGTCAGGACTCTGAGGGTGGTCCCCATCGAGAAAAACTTGAGTTCACCGCACAAAAACACGGTGCCCTGTCTTTCTCGATGCCCTCAGGGGTCTGTTCTACTAACCCTGCCTATACAGGGCGTAGAGAGACTCGGCGAGCGATTTCCCGAGGGACGCTCGCCCCCTCCAAGGAGGGTTGTGGAGTGCTCAGACCAGCTGTTTCCTGCCAGTATGTTACAGGGCGCTATGTCTGTCACTCGGGATGTTCATCCAGAGGCCAGCCTCGAGAGGCTGGTTCCCTTAGTAGAGTTCCTGGCGGAATGGGTCCCCCACCCAGCAGGGAGTTAGGATACTATTTCATCAAAAAAAAAAAAAATCCTGACGTGCTGAACGTCAGGACTCTGAGGGTGGTCCCCATCGTGAAAGACCTGAGTTCACTGCACAAGAACACGGTGCCCTGTCTTTTCCGATGCCCTCAGGGGTCTGCTCTACTAACCCTGCCTTCACAGGGCGTAGAGAGACTCGGTGAGCGATTTGCCGAGGGACGCTCGCCCCCTCTGAGGAGGGTTGTGGAGTGCCCAGACCAGCTGTTCCCTGCCAGTATGTTACAGGGCGCTGTGTCTGTCACTGGGGATGTTCAAATCAGATCCAAGGACTGGTTTGTCATGATAGATCTAAAGGACGTTTACTTCCATGTATCTATCCTCCCTCAACACAGGAAGTTCCTGAGGTTCGCTTTCGGGGGCGAAGCGTACCAATATCGGGTTCTTCCGTTCGGCCTAGCACTGTCACCCCGAACATTCACGAAGTGTATGGATGCTGCTATAGCCCCGCTGAGGTTACAGGGCATCCGCATTCTGAACTATATAGACGATTGCTTGATTCTAGCTCAATCGGAACAACAGGCGGTTCGGCACCGAGATGTCGTTCTTGCTCATATCAAGTAAGGCGGTGTTTCGGGGCTGAGGCTCAACGCCAAAAGAGTGTTCTTTCTCCATTACAGAGAACCACTTTTCTAGGTGTAGTGTGGGATTCAACGACGATGCAGGCACGATTGTCACCTGCTCGTATTGCTTTGATTCTCGCTGCAGTAGATCAGGTCAAGCTAGGCCAGTCATCCACTGTAAAACAGTTCCAGAGACTGTTAGGTCTCATGGCAGCTGTGTCCAATGTGATACCTCTTGGCCTCTTGCACATGAGACTTTTACAGTGGTGGCTCAGGACCAAGGGATTCTCCCCGAGGGGAAATCCGCTTCGCATGATCGTGAGTTCGCGACGGTGTCATCACGCCCTGATCATGTGGAAAGATCCTTGGTTTCTGTCCCAAGGCCCTGTGTTAGGAGCTCCTTGTCGTCGCGTTATGCTAACGACAGATGCCTCTCTCACGGGTTGGGGGCGATCATGGGTGGTCGCCCGGCTCAGGGTCTGTGGGAGGACCATCATCGTCTGTGGCACTTAAACAGCCTAGCGATGTTGGCGGTGTTTCAGGCTCTGAAACACATCCTCCCAGACCTAAGGGGCCACCATGTTCTTGTCCGGACAGACAACACATCGGTGGTTTCTTATATCAACCATCAGGGGGGTCTACGTTCTCGCCCGCTTTACAAACTGGCACGTCAGATCCTTCTATGGTCCCAGGGGAAAATTCTTTCTCTGAGAGCTATTTATCTCCCGGGGTATTTAAATCAGGGGGCAGACATCCTGTCAAGACATGGGCCGAGGCCCGGGGAATGGAGCCTTCACCCCGAGGTGGTGGAACTCCTATGGAAACATTTCGGTCGTGCCGAGGTAGACCTATTTGCTTCTCGAGAAACATCACACTGCCCGCTGTGGTTCTCTCTCAGCCATCCAGCCCCGTTGGGGTTGGATGCAATGGTACATCCGTGGCCGAGGTCACGCTTGTACGCTTTTCCCCCGATCGCTCTGCTCCCAGGAGTTCGGGAGAGGGTTCGCCGGGACGGGTTCAGTCTCCTGCTAATAGCCCCGTTCTGGCCGGCCCGGGTATGGTTTGCGGACCTAGTGTCTCTCCTCGACGGCTCTCCCCTAGCGATACCGATCAGGAGAGATCTGCTCTCTCAGGCGAGTGGGTCGATCCTTCAACCCCGTCCAGAGCTATGGAGGCTGTGGGCTTGGCCTCTGAGGGGGCCCAGCTCATAGATTCTGGTCTCTCGGCTGAGGTCGTTGAGACCATCCTCCGATCCAGAGCTCCCTCCACGAGGAAGTTATATGCCGCGAGGTGGAAACTTTTCACCTCTTGGTGTGGAGAGCGCCAGCAGGACCCAGTTAACTGCCCGGTTGGTACAGTGCTGGATTTCCTGCAGGACCGTCTCTCCACAGGGTTATCCCACTCCACACTAAAGGTGTATGTGGTGGCCTTAGCTGCTTACCACACCCCTTCAAGTGGAGGTTCCCTCGGGAAACACCCACTTATGTCTCGCTTCCTTCGTGGCACCTTGAGGCTGAGGCCTGCAGTTCGCACGAGGGTACCAGCTTGGGATCTGGCCATCATCTTAGAAGGTCTCTCCCTTTCTCCTTTCGAGCCCATCGAGGAAGTTTCGGAAAAGTTTCTTACTCTAAAGACTATCCTTCTTCTCGCTATCTCATCTCTGAAAAGAATTGGAGATATTCAAGCACTTTCGGTGGCTCCCTCGTGCCTGGAATTTGCTCCTGGTTGGTTAAGGCCTTTCTCTTTCCGAGACCAGGTTATGTTCCTAAGGTTCCAACTGTTTCTGTTAGACCTATAGTTCTGCAGGTTTTCTGTCCTCCGCCTTTTCTGACGTCAGACCAGGAGAAACTTAATTTGCTGTGCCCAGTTTGGGTTTTAGATGCTTACGTCCACAGAGCTGCCCTGTGGAGGAGATCGGAACAACTGTTCGTCTGTTTGGGTCACCTAAGAAAGGGTGTCCTGCATCTAGGCAAAGGATGAGCAAGTGGGTGGTCAAGGCCATCCCACTTGCTTATGGTTCGGCCCATCAGCCTTCACCTTTGGCTGTAAGGGCTCATTCCACCCGGAGTATGGCTGCTTCTACAGCTCTTCTTTCAGGAGCTTCTCTTCAGGACGTTTGTGATGCGGCAGGCTGGTCCTCACCGCACACTTTCGTTAGATTTTATTCCCTCGATCTTAGCTCCACTCCCGGGGCTCAGGTTCTCTCATCGGTTTGTGTCTCCTAATGACACACGACGGGGATTTGGTCGTATGGGGATGTGGGTATTGCGTTCCCACTGCGATTACACGCAGCGGTAGTCCCTGAAGGGGAACGTCCCGGGTTACGTATGTAACCCTAGTTCCCCGAAGGGACGGACGCTGCGTGTCCTGCCATACTCTCGGCATCCCCTTGGGTCGCTGCTTCAGTAACTTTTAACCCGTTTAATCCCAAATTTTTTCTTGCAACTTGAGTACATGCATTTTACTCCTTAGACCTCCCTAACACTCAAACGTTATGCTTTTTTGGATTTTATGTTGGCTAAGTTAGTGAAATATTAGGTTTTATACTCGGTCACAATAGTGACCGGTGGGAAACAACATAGTCAGAATTCATTCAAATTCTTCAATTAGACCTATTGACACAATTCATTCCAAGACATCCAATATCTCGTTTTGTCATTTCGTGAAGAAGGCTTAGTGAGGTGAAAAGGTTGTCCTGTACAAAGTTACACCCTGGAGGAACTTCTGCTTGTTCGGCTAGACCCGTATGGGCTAGACCATGACTACACTTGGGCCCTGTCCTAGGCCAGTTTCAGGGAGATGTGTGTGCACTCATTCAGTGCACTGAAGATGGGCCGTACGTTGTAGAAAGGGTTGTTTGTGGTCATGTGTGGGGCACACCAATTGGTTCTCATGAACATCTGCCCAATCCTCCAGATAATTCACCTCTGCATCGCCATTCAATAGTCTACTTGGCAAATGGGCTGTTTCACCCTGGTACTCCCTATCTGAGCCATCACTACAGTCACTTTCAATTTAGGGTGGGGGTGGGGGTGAAGGGGGTCTCGTACGTCAAGAAGGTCCAACACATTGACCATTTCTGGGACACTCATCACTACACTGAACAAAATTATAAACGCAATAATTTTGTTTTTGCCCCCATTTTTCATGAGCTGAACTCAAAGATCTAAGACCTTTTCTATGTACACAAAAGGCCTATTTCTCTCAAATATTCTTCACAAATCTGTCTAAATCTGTGTTAGTGAGCACTTGTCTTTTGCCAAGATCATCCATCCCCCTCACAGGTGTGGCATGTTCAGTGTAGGATTGCCAAAACCTGCCAATACCAGCCAATACCTGTGTTTTCTATTGAAGCACTGTGTTATACTACCGGTCACAATTGTGACCGTAAACAAATTTACACGTCTTACGAGCAAAATATATATGCAGGAGTATAATTCTCAAAATATATCAGTAGTAGACCCTTTAAAGAATACATGTACAAAATATGATAGTTCTATATGTAAATTAAGATGTTTTATATACTACTTTTTGTAGTAGTCTGAGGAAGACATCTTCTAGATGTGCAAGCAGGAAGTGAACTGATCTGGTCATGTGACCTTTCACACTAGTCACATGACATTAATTGATTTTAATCAAGACAATCTATTTTGTCATTTAAAAGTTGAATTTCTTGCCCAAAGTCAATAACAACATTTTTAGAGCTTCCAGAAATAAGAAAAAAGCTGCGGTCACAATTGTGACCGGTGGGATTAAACGGGGCGTATTGTGTACTCAGGGGATATTTATAGCTTCCTGGTCGATGACGTCACTCGCCGTACGCTCATTCTCTCCATTGACTGATTTCATTCATGCTTCAGACGCGTCACGCTGAGGGCGTTCCCACTGCGATTACACGCAGCGTCCGTTCCTTCGGGGAACTAGGGTTACATACGTAACCCGGGACGTTTTCAGATGTGCTTTATAGTTTCCTGGTCGATGACGTCACCCACCTATAAATCACGCAGGGGCGTTCCCACAGCGTCTCGACGCAGCTCGAGTTCCCTTTACAGGGAACTGCTGTGCTATATTCATTTAAAGGCACAATATGTACGATTTTTAGATTAAAATGTCCAAAAACCACTAGAACAATGTATTTTGTCTACTTGTATACTCACATTCTCCCAAATGCAATTTTAACAAGAACTCGGACTGTGTCTTTGCGTTGCCTGACAATATCCGCGTTACACTCGATTTCCCATTTTACTTTCATAGAAACCATGTAAACACCTAAGACACTTTAATATATTATGTGTTTTATTAGCTGCTGTGAGTGAGTGGAGGCGGGGCTCATTTGCATATTCATATAACCGCGCATACTATATGAGGCAAGGGTGTCGAGTTATATTCAAGCTATTTTAAAGGAATAAACTTATGTCATTTTGGTGATCAAAGATGAGATTTATGGGATAAAGTTGTTGACTACAGCGGCACTTTAACCATGTAAAACAGCACCATGTTACACCACATACATACACAACGAATAGAGCGGAAGTGGCCGACTGTGGCATAAGCATAATAAAAGCTCCGCTGAACTCGAGACCGGTGTGCATCGCTGGTGTATCTCATTAGCATTCGCTCCAGCGTACTCGTTCCACTCCCACGGCTCTCGGCCCGCTCTGCTTCATACCACAGTAACGTTATTAAACTTTAAGAAATTGGCTCAACCATGAACAGGATTTCTGCCCAAGTCTGTTGAATTCCTTTCCATCGGCTGTGGAGGTGAAGATGACAACTCCCATGATTCCACGCTCATTTAAGGCATCATCAAGCTACGCCTTCCTTTTTTTAAATGGCAACTTCAAGCGGGGAAATGGAAATATGATTCCCTGAACATAGCGAGGATCAATAAATATCAAAAGTATATCAGTATGGTGTGTTCAGCAGCTGCTTTAACTGCAGCTGATTTGCCTGTTCTTGTTGTGAGATGTTACTCCACTCTTCCACCAAGACACTAGCAAGTTCTTGAACACATCTGGGAGTGCATATGGACACGTGTTGGCACTGCAAGGATGATCAGCTCTCCTTCTGTTTCCCTGTTGCACTGTCTCAGGCGTCTTACATTTCACATCTGCAGCAGGTCTATGGCATGTTCATGCAGGTGATCTGGGATGTAGGAGTCAGTAGTAATGTAGATGTATTTCAGGCTGTCACCAGGTGGGGGCAGTATGTGCACAGAGGGTTTTTAAACCGGTGTTTTACATGTAGGCATAGAGTTAGAAGGCTTGGTGTGGGAACGCATACATTTTTTACCACACAAACACTGGAAGCTACAAGTTGGATGTCCATTATCACCATCTAATGTATTTAACTTTTTGCATTTTGTTCAATCAAAGAGTTGAAATCAACTATAAGACTGTTGGTGTGTGTAAAGCGTATGTTGCATAACTAAGCCTGGGCGCACACACCGACACGCAATGAGCGTCTGGCGACGGCGCACCAGGATTAAAAAAAGAGAACTACAAAACAGCATTTTAACCCTTACATTTTGGTGTCAGCGCACAGCAGGCCTATAGCCCACCATCAGACAACACACACAAGGCAATATAAGGATTTTAAAAATAATAAATAAATGAATAGTTTACCTTTTTAAGGGGGTGCTTACTTGTATTTGTAGACAAAGTCCATGCCTCTATCCCTCTGGACAAATATGTCAATTACTTTGTTGTAAAAGTCCTCTTTGTTGGGTGTATTTCTCAATTTCACGAGTTTCTCCTTTTCAATGGAAATAAGAGCCAAGGAGGAAAGTCTGTTCTGCTCCATTCTGTTACGGCTGTAGGTTTTTATGCGCTTTTACGCAGAAAAGCTCCTCTCCACAGATGCGGTAGTAGATGGTATAGTTAAGACCAGCTTCAAAAGTTTTGTGGCCTCAGGAACAGTCTCCTGCAGATCATGCGTCAAAAAAGTAAGCAGCTGCACAGGAGTTATTCCTTGGACGGTTTGTGAACAGTATAGGCCCACCAAATCAGACTTTAATCTAATCTGATCAAAGAATTTTGCATATGTGGACAGGCTCTCTAATTTTTGATCATCAAATTTACCTGACATCTCCGTGAATGTTTTGCAGTCAACTAAGCCAAGGAAATTCAGCTCCTCCAGATGGTCAAATCTGCTTTTCATTTGTACAGTGATGTTGTCATGAACACTAATCTTCTCCACTCATCTCTGACAGACGTCTGGTGGCGCGTCTCCTTATTGATCAGTTTTAGATTGTTACTTTTCTCTTCAAAGCGATCATAAAAACTGTCAAACTGCTC
Organism: Rhinichthys klamathensis goyatoka; assembly: GCF_029890125.1. Classification (NCBI taxonomy): domain Eukaryota; kingdom Metazoa; phylum Chordata; class Actinopteri; order Cypriniformes; family Leuciscidae; genus Rhinichthys; species Rhinichthys klamathensis. The sequence continues at coordinate 2,371,113 of NW_026606599.1, forward strand.
TCGCTGATCATTCAAAGCACGCAAAGTGTCTCTGATGCACACAGAGCATATGCTAATGTCCATTGCCTTGTTTTGAAGCGCACACATTTACTGGATGATATTGTGAAATGTCGCATCCCTAAAGCATCATCTGTCAGGTGGAATTCAAATTCTAGGTTGGTACAGACTATCCTCCAACACCTACCAGATCTCTGCCAATTGTTCCAGAAGATGAGGGATAACTCAGATGACTGGGATGGAGAGACCCTCGATGGAGAGACCCTCCCAAAAAAAGTTATATTTTTTTGGGAAAAAATATAACTTTCCCAAAAAAGTTATATTTTTGGGAAAATGTAAAGACCCTTTCACACCAAAAATGAAATAAGCCTCAGGCTGAAGGAAATGCACATTCACGCATGTAGAGGGCGCTCAACAGCTCAAACAAACCCTTCAGCTGTGCTGATATTCTGGATAATGGAAGAATAGATGCAGGAGAAACAAGTTTAACACTTACTTTACCAATAAAAATCTAAATCACTTCACCAATACAAAAAAAATAATTCTAAAGTCATTTTGCGTATGGTTTAATTGAATAATCAAAAGTCAGCAGCAGCAAGTACATTGATCAATAAAGTGAGATTAAATGCATATTAGTCTATGTTTACACACAACACTTCTGCACTTCATCAACATGAGGACAGGAGAGTCTTTAGTCTTTAATTATGGCATGTTCACAATTTAAGAGAGTTTCTGTTATTGTGCTGAAGAGTAAAGAACTAAGAATACATTTTATTATTATTTTTATTTTATATATATATATATATATATATATATATATATATTTTTTTTTTTGGTTGAAAAGTTGGAAATAAATATTAAAATAGCAGCATAATAAAAATGATTATAAAAGTAAACCGTGAAATATATCTTTACCTGTTACTCAACATGATGTGCTCTTCATCACACACACACTATAATAATAAATAATAATAACAAGTTTATTTTATATAGCGCATTTCAGAAAACTCAAGGTCGCTTTACAATAAAGTACAAATAAACATGAAATAGATGTGGGAAGATTTCTTTGTAAAGGACCCTAGCTGCGGAGTTCTGAATATACTGGATCTTATTTATAGATGAGTTGCGTAAGCCAGAAAAGAGAACGGCAGTAGTCAAGCCGTGAAGTGATGAAAGCACGAACCAGGGTTTCAGCATCGCTGATATTCAGAAATGGACGTAAGCGCATGATATTACGAAGGTGAAAGAAGGCAGACTTAGTGAGCGAGGAGATGTGTGGAAAAGAGGAAGAGAGGAATCAAAGATTATACCAAGGTTTTTGACAGTGGTGGAAGGTTGAACCGAAACTCCAGCAATATTAACATTGTCAACACAGAAACGGGATATAATTTGAGGTGAACCAATAAGTAGATCTGTTTTATCAGTGTTTAAGAAAATTACTGGTCACCCAAGCATTTATATCAATACAGGCTGATTTGGAATTTGTATAGTTGTGTGTATAGTTGGGTGTCATCTGCGTAGCAATGGAATTTAAAGCCATGATGACGGATGATGTTACCTAAAGGCATGTAGATGATGAAGATAAGAGGCCCAAGAACAGAACCCTGGGGAACACCGTGTGGGACAGAGGCAGTAGTGGACATAACCTGGCGGAACTGATGCAATCTGTATTTTATGGGGAGATTGAGAGAAGAGGAACAACCATCTCAGTTACTGTAAACAGCAGAGACAAGAAGCTGGATTGTCCAGAAGAAAAAACAATGTTATAATCTAATATAAATGTTAATGTAAATAATGCTTGTGAATTCACAACATTTGCTGAAGACCAAAGTCAATTATGCCATTAGAACGGACGTTTTTTTAAAATATAAAAATATATATTTTTTATTAAATATGAAATACAACTGCTCTTTTCACAGACAATATGTGTAGTTCTTAAAAAAGCCTTTGTGTAGGGTTGAGCGGACTCGCTCTACTTTGAGCTGGTGTATTTGGTCACAGCCTTTGTGCCCTCAGACACGGCGTGTTTGGCCAGCTCTCCGGGCAGCAGCAGACGCACGGCGGTCTGGATCTCTCTCGATGTGATTGTGGAGCGCTTGTTGTAGTGAGCGAGACGAGACGCTTCACCGGCGATGCGCTCGAAGATGTCGTTGACGAAAGAGTTCATGATTCCCATCGCCTTGGAGGAGATCCCGGTGTCGGGATGAACCTGCTTCAGGACTTTGTACACGTAGATCGCGTAGCTCTCCTTCCTGGACTTTCTGCGCTTCTTTCCGCCCTTGCCGGCGGTTTTAGTGACGGCCTTCTTCGAGCCCTTCTTGGGAGCAGACTTCGCTGGTTCAGGCATGATGATGATTACATCAAAGGGCTTTCATCATGACTTTTAACAGAAAGTGTGCCAGTCCCCTATTGGCTGAAGTCTGGACACATCATCAAGCCAATCAGTGATCTTCCCTCCAAACCCACTTTCTGCTACTGACACCGTACACGTCACGCAGTAGCAGACTACTCAGTCGTTTTAATGTATAGTTGCATTACGTTTTAACTTACTTTAATTTATTTTATTTCTTAATGCTTTATATTTATGTTCATTTTTAAAACAGAATGCTTTGAATTACCATTGTGTATATACCGTGCTATAGGAATAAACTGACTTTTCATTACTTCATTCTGCATTTGGCTACTAATATTAATAATAATGATGTGTGACTATTCTGCTTCAAGTTTGATTTGTTTAGATTTTAGTTTAATAGTTTACTGGAATAAACATGTTAACATCTCTGCAGACAGATACTTCAGATTTCATCAATAAAATATTCTCATTTTCATATCAGTATTAACATAGAAATGTATTTGCTCAGTAACATAAAGGGCACATTATTCTGCTGTCATGGCAACAATTCAGAAAGCCAATGACGATCAGTTATAGTCAGACCCCATCGGTCTGGGGCCGCTCACAAACCAAGAGTTCACTAATGGGTCCAACACAGTAGAGACACCGCAGGCAGAATTCCACCAAGATATACTGAGTACAATAGAAAACTACAAATAGTGTCTGCAGAGCTGGACCCACTACTAATTAAAATGAAAAAACGAGACATTCAAATTCATGCCCATCAAAAAGCGATACTAAGACCCTGCATCCCAAAGCTCTACTGTATCTGAGCGCAGAGAGAAGACCCTCGATCATAACTCAACAAATGTCAAACATGTTAAACCCTAAAACAAATCCCTAAACACAACAAATCAAGTTATTATTACATGCACAAAAAAACAATTAAACTGGCCAGAAGCAACAACTTAAAGTAAATTAGAATGTTTTCTGTCCTAAACAGAGAATAAATTGTGAGTTTGAGTTGCTTGTTTAACTCTCTTTAACTGTTTTCTTCAGGTTTTTAGCACTGCTGAAGCTGTTGGTTCCTCATCACATGTGGTTTTACACGTCCGAGTGTCACTTTGCTTTTTGTTTTGTTTCCAGGACATTGTAACCACATGTTTTAACGTACAGTAACAGGGTTCTGCCCTGACGCTGAGTTTGAGAGTTTGGGGTCAGTATCTTCATCAGCTTCTGTACATCCACTTCCTATATGGATATTTGAACACTTTCTCCAGTACAAGCCTGGAAATAAACATTTACACTTTACATAATTTATCCAAATAATATTTTTTTCCATGTTTCTTTTTATTGTCTGTTTAAATGTTATTTAATATATTTGTATGTATGTGTATTCAAAACGTAGATGTATCATGCATGATACATTCATCTGGAATGGTACCAGTTTTGAGCATCTTTAGATGTATTGAAATATTTATAACTCAGTTCAAAATGACGCCTCTTTTTTTCACAGTGTCTGCTTATGAGGCGATATGATTTCAACTCTTTATCAGCTGTGGTATATGAGTTTTACCAATTTAACCAACTTTATCTTTGTGTTTTCTGCACTGATAACACTAGGGTTTGTACCACTAAATACATGAGCTTGCTGTTCATCTGAATATCGTGTGTGTGTGTGGACTCTTCCTTAAAGCAAAAGTGACCAAAAAAATTTGCTCAACAAAAAGACTCAGGTTTATCAATCAAGTAATTTATTAATACAAATAAATAAACCATTTGACAGAAAAACAAGTTTAATGAACAACACAATTCATTCTCTCTCAAAGATGTTAATAGCCAAAAAACACTCCATGAACCCCAACAAAACAAAAAACATCTTCACGCAGATTAATACAAATTAAAGAAAATAATTACATAATAATAATAATTCATTACATTTATATAGCGCTTTTCTCGGCACTCAAAGCGCTTTACATAGAAGGGGGAATCTCCTCAACCACCACCAATGTGCAGCTCCACCTGGATGATGCGACGGCAGCCATATTGCGCACCACACACCAGCTTACTGGTGGAGAGGAGACAGGGTGATGAAGCCAATTGGTATATATATATATATATATATATATATGGGGATGATTAGGAGGCCATGATGGACAGAGGCCACTGGGCAAATTTGGCCAGGATGCCGGGGTTACACCCCTACTCTTTCGAAAGACATCCTGGGATTTTTTGTCACCACAGAGAGTCAGGGCCTCGGTTTAACGTCTCATCCGAAGGACGGTGCTCAATTTACAGTATAGTGTCCCCATTACTGTAATAGGACCCACAAAAGACCACAGGGTGAGCGCCCCCTGTTGGCCTCACTAACACCTCTTCCAGCAGCAACCTGGTTTACTCAGAAGGTCTCCCATCCAGGTACTAACCAGGCTCAGCCCTGCTTAGCTTCAGTGGGCAACCAGTCTTGGGCTACAGGGTGATATGGCTGCTGGCTACATGACTAAACCCCCCAAAAAACACAAAGTACAAAAATCACATCATATATAAAATAGAAGACATTTACCAGAAAACCTACTCCAAATCAAATGAATTCGACAGTAAACATAAACTTCATACAAATGAAAATTTCACGTGTTTCAAAGCGTCGGGAGTACGGAGGTTGGCTCGAAACACGAGGCTGGGATCGGATATACAAAAAAAAAAAAGCCAAAAAAAGAGAGAAAACATCAAATGCCCCGCGATCCAGTCCCGTTTACAACGGCCATAGAAGCCACCAGCAAAGCTAAATCAGGCCTGGTTAACTGCTGAGATGAAATGAGATCTGACCAGTGGCCTAACAAACCATCCATAATGTTTGCTTCTGCATTAAATCACAATACCCTAATTTAGTGGAACAAAGCTTGTAAAACAAGAAATAAAATGATTGATATTCACTTAGCTCACCCAGATAATGTCTGTGCAAAAACAAACAAGGAAGAGCTATCGGACAGAACGCTTCAAAGCATAAGACAAAACCCGAGCTGTGTCCCAATCCAGAGGCTGCGTCCTTCAAAGGCCGCATTCGAAGCCGATCGTGTCACTGCGGTGCGACGAAGGCCGTTTCAATTCGAAGGCTTCTACAAATCCTGCCTACAAATGTGTCTCCCGTTTCCCGTGAAATGAAGGATACAACAGATGGACTGTGTCCCAATCAAAGTGATGCATCCTTCGAAGGATTTGGACTTCAAAGGCCTCGCGTTGTCACTGCTGCGCAGGGAATTCTGGGGTAGGAAAGGCTAGTGATGGGACTGTTGATCCCGGGGCTCCGATGCTCCAATGCAGTTTTCAACAAACTATTGTATCACACACTGTACTGATGCTTGTATCGAAACGACAATACCACGTGATTGATGATCTTTGAAGCTTCGAACGTCATGCAGAATCTGAAGGTCGGGACAGATGGTTTGAAAAAAATGGGCGCTTCGCAACCTCATCTGATGATGCATAAAAATGGAAATGATTATTGAGGAGATAATGTAATCCAGCTGTTCTGGATTAGTGGGAGTGGCTTGCGGAGCTGTGCAATGTGGTGCATTCTGGGAGTTGTTGTCTTGCATACAAATGTGCCCTAAAGTTATTTTCTGTCTTTTCTCGGTCAAGAGGGCACCAAATTCAAAAATTATTTTACATTTCGACTACATATATGACCCACTTTCAATAAAGATTAATTATGAAATGGGTGAAGTGCTCCTTTAAGAGGCCTAATAATAGAGTTGAGCTTATAGTTGTGGTTTGACTTCTGCTCTGTTTCTGTTCTGTGGGTTTAAACAGAGTAGAGGAAATATTTATGCCTTTTTTGCATCTTTAGTTTCATAAACCTCAAAATATTACCATAAGAGCACAGATTCACAGTAAAATAACGTGCCTGTCTTTCATTGACTTCCCCATCAAATCCATCTGTCTGTGTTCAGGAAGGCCAGAATGAAGCACTTCTCGTTTCTAAAAGTAGTCACTTTCATTGTGCTACTCACCTTTTAGAGAAGAAAAGAACATGTTTAAATACATGAGAAAGTAAACAAAGAGATACATTTAAGATATTTCAATTATTTTGCTACTTTCAAAATATCAGAGAACACAATGAACACCGCCTACAAATGAAAGTAAATACTGTTACACAAAGTGACACAGATAAAGTGATTTTGATTCAGGTCACATGGACTGATGATCGGCCGCAACAGGTTTTTAAATAGCAACAATCAGACTGGGCTTGAAATGTAGACAAATCACTGCAAGTCTTCTGTGTGCAATATGATGATGCATACAATGACAGCAAAGCGGTAGAAGATTTGTATCTGATAATTTTACAGAAATAATGACAAACACATTTGATAACTTGTTAATTATATAAATCTTCACGTTATTGCAGCAATATTTCAAATCCATCCACTTTTTTAGCAACAAGCTATTCGGTAGCGTTATTTGCCTTTGCAGATCAGTGCTGGTCACACAGAGGTGAAAGGTGTTCGACTCGACAGCTCTTTTCTCCCTGATTTCAGCCACTCTTTCTTCTGCTTTCAAGATGAGGCCTTTGGCATCTGAAATGACTGTAATTACAATGGCTTCTTATCATTGGGGTCAGACACAGGTTTAATCTAACATGTTCACTTAATATTGCTTTATACAGAATAGCATTTATATAAATTCTCCACAGTGATAATCTCATACATTGTGATCTGCTTGCGATGTGATTAGCTTGATGCTAATTGTAGCTATAGTGCATCTGTTACCCAGCTGCAGTTGTGTGATGTATTTGGTCAAAACAATTCTAGTAAACAGCATTATAGATAGTTTGTGTTTCTGGTGTAGCAGCCAATGTACAAAATGCCTTTAATGAGTCAAACATGTATAATTAATCTGGAAACATTACTTTTTATGTCCAGTAGTTGGCTATCCCTCAAGGTCATTGCAAGAATACATCAGCCTGTTTTTTTTTATTTTTAATTTTTTTTTCAAGGGGACGAGGTTATAAAGCCTATATGGAAAAACTTATGAGATACATACACAGGGGGAAATGTATTATTGGTCAGCACCACCTATCGTCCAGGCGTTAATTACGTTTAGCAATTTGCATTCGGTGTTCGGTGTGTGTGCGTCACGCTCGCTCGGTGTGAAAGGGCCTTTACAACAGTAGTCCTAAACTAGATGTCACGTGGTGATTTCACACATGTATTCACTGCCTGTAGTGTCTGTCTGTAGTGTATGGCTGTGTGAAGTGTGAAGTGTGAAGTGCGAGAACAATTACTGGAAAAACGTTTTCAAGTAGCTAGATGAACAGAGCTGTAACAACTTGCATACACCAAAAGAGAAGCTAATAACTCAAAATGGCTCTCTCTTTTTCTTTCTCTTTTTTCATGTACTTCTGTGTAGAGTTTTGTCTCCTCCTCCCTCCTTTCTTCTTGAAGTGTGAAATGACTGTTTAAACACAGGAAGTGTGTGTTTTAGCACACAGCGCTGTTAAATCAGTCTATTAATGTGTCAGTATGGGCTCCAGTGCACTGCCTCTCATCTGTGAGTATTTCATCATATTCTTTACTATCTTCTTTTTTTCTGTTTCTAATGCAATGTATTCAGCTGAAGATGGGATGATATAATGATTGTTGTGTAGGAGAGTCTATGAGTTCACAGCCTCACTGTATTCTTCATTGTTCAAATTCATTGTGATGATATGTTGCGTGTTGATCAGACAGAGAGTTTGATGATGCATTTATCTGTGTGATAATGCTTGTGAAAGATGGAGGCAATGTGTGCATGCATTTTTGCTTATTTTTGTTGAAATGTTTCCTCCTATTTCAAGTAGTTCAGCTAAATTAGGGGCCATATTCACAAAACATGTTTTCTTACGACTAAGAGTTCTTCTAAATAGCAGTAAAGATTCTTAGTTAATAGTTTTCTCTTAAAACCTATTCACAAACCTGCTGAGATCCACTTTTACTAAGGAATAGAGAGAGAGAAGAAGAAGAGAAAGGGCGGGATTGACCTCGTTGCTATGGATGATGTCATCACGCTTAGCTACTAACTATGACCACAGTGATTGGCTAATAGGGAGGGGTCTCTGTCAGTGATAACCACATAAATATTGTAAGAACGAGCCAACGAGGTATCATGTTCCCATATTCAAATAAAGATGTTAAAATAAAATTGTTGCCATATTCAAATAGAGATCTTAAAATATAGGCTAGGGGTCACTATTAACATGTTCAGCTAATTGTGAGCCTCTTCCATTTCTGCATCTCTAGAGATTGCTGAATTCAAGCAACAAATGATTCTTTATAAACAATTCAGTAAGAGCATGTTCAAACGGTCTATCTAATCATTTCGGCAGGAGGATATGCATACACACACAGCCGACTCAGCTAGTTACCTCGACAGTTTTCTGCATCCCTCCGCCACTCGACTCCTCACTCTCGACTGGTTCCTTTTCCCAGTCGGGATACGGGGCAGTACTCTGGGTTTGGGATAAATTATGAGCTCGATCCCCTCGGACAGCACACCAAAATACACTTATTTTACTCGTTTACTTTTTCGTCTTCGATCATTTGTGTACATAGAAAAAGTCTTAGATCTTTGAGTTCAGCTCATGCAGAATGGGAGCAGAAACAAAAGTGTTGCATTTATAATTTTGTTCAATGTAGTTATCAGTATCCCACAAACTATACTACAGTATCCCCCCCCCCCCCCCCCCCCCAAGTGCTGTGTGCAGCAAACAGAGGCAAATGAAAATGACTGTGATAGTGATGGCTCAGATAGGGAGTACCAGGGTGAAACGGCCCATTTGGCAGGTAGACTATTGAATGGTGATGCAGAGGTGAACTATCTGGAGGATTAGGCAGATGTTCATGAGAACCAATTGGTGCGCCCCACACATGACATAATAATAATAATAATTCATTACATTTAGCGCTTTTCTTGGCACTCAAAGCGCTTGACATAGAAGGGGGGATCTCCTCAACCACCACAATTGTGCAGCCATATTGCGCCAGAACGCCCACCACACACCAGCTTACTGGTGGAGAGGAGACATAGTGATGAAGCCAATTGGTATATATATATGGGGATGATTAGGAGGCCATGATGGACAGAGGCCACTGGGCAAATTTGGCCAGGATACCGGGGTTACACCCCTACTCTTTCGAAAGACATCCTGGGATAACCACAGAGAGTCAGGGCCTCGGTTTAACGTCTCATCCGAAGGACGGTGCTCTTTGACAGTATAGTGTCCCCATTACTATAATAAGACCCACAAAAGACCACAGGGTGAGCGCCCCCTGCTGGCCTCACTAACACCTCTTCCAGCAGCAACCTGGTTTTCCCAGAAGGTCTCCCATCCAGGCACTAACCAGGCTCAGCCCTGCTTAGCTTCATTGGGCAACCAGTCTTGGGCTACAGGGTGATATGGCTGCTGGCCACAAACAGCCCTTTCTACAACGTAGAGCCCATCTTCAGTGCACTGAATGAGTGCACACACATCTCCCTGAAACTAGGACAGGGCCCGAGTGTAGTCATGGTCTAGCCCATAGGGGTCTAGTCGAACAAGCAGAAGTTCCTCCAGGGTGTAACTTTGTACATGACAACGTTTTCACCTCACTAAGCCTTCTTCACAAAATGACAAAACTAGGTATTGGATGTCTTGGAATGTGTTGTGTAAAGAGGTCTCATTGAAGAATTTGAATGAATTCTGACTATGGTGTTTCCCACAAGTCACTTTTGTGACCGAGTATAAAACCTAATAATTCACTAACTTAACCAACATAAAATCAAAGAGGGCATAATGTTTGAGTGTTAGGGAGGTCTAAGGAGTAAAATGCAAGTACTCAAATTGCAAGAAATAATTTGGGATTGAACGGGTAAACATTTATGGACGTTTTTGCTTTTTTTAGGACAATGGCAGGAATCAAAGTGGGAGAGAGAAAGGGTGGGGGGGATCGGGAAAGGTTCACGAGCCGGAACCCGAACTCGGGTCAACCGAACTTCCCACAAGGCTATTGATGCAGACGATGGGGCAATGACTACGTTTACATGTGCACCAATAATGAGATTATTTATTCTTAATCGCATGTTTAAAAACATATTTAAATGACACGAGCAGAACTCTTAACTCCAGTTTACATGCAATTTTCATTATTCTGATTATTCATTTAATAAGTATGGTTATACCACACTCAGATAGGTATTCAGTAGGCATGTTAATCTACTCAAATCAAATTCAAAATAAATGTTTATGAACGTACCAGATATTATTTGGCGGCGTGATGAACATGGCAATGCCGGGTATGCCTTCACTGCCGTCGTGTTCTTCACACCGTCTGGATGAAGATACGGACAGCGAGTGTTGCCAGAGTTTAGCTATTTGGAGAAGGGAAAACTTCAGAATAATGTCACGAGTTTATTCATAAAGTTGTGTGAACAACACACAGCATCCGGGTAGAACCGAACACAAGCGCACTTTGGTCAGAGCGGTAATAATGTGATTAAAGGAAAGGAGTAGTTCATTTTAAAGTGAAAATTATCCCATGCTTTACTCACCCTCAAGCCATCCTAGGTGTATATTACTTTCTTCTTTCAGACGAATATAATCTGGGTAATATTAATAAACCCTGATGCTTCCGAGCTTAATTAATAAGGTGTTTATTAATATAACTTCGATGGTATTCGTCTGAAAGAAGAAAGTCATATACACCTAGGATGGCTTGAGGGTGAGTAAATCATGGGATAATTTTCATTTTAAAGTGAACTACTCCTTTAAAGGGACACCAGGCAGAAATCCCGTTTTTGTCAAACAGTGACCCCTAGAGTCGCTGTGGAGAACTTGTATTTAACGTTAATGTCGTAAATACCACTCACGCAGAGCGTGACGTGTTACATAGTATACAATAGTAGCTACATTGTGTTTAATTTGTCGTTTATTGAGATCTAATATATGTTGTTAGTGGTGAGAATTTTCACGTGATTAAATACATAGATCCGACAATTATCCCCATGAACTTTAATAGTCCAGAGGCAGAACTTTTGCCAAGTGTGTCAGAGGTTCTGGGTTCTAATCCGTACTAGTAGTATAGTTTATTTTCCTCATCAAAACCGATTGTTTATTAGTGATTGTATATCAAGCATGGACAAGTTTTTTGTGCATTAGGTTTTGTGATTTCACCGTAACAAATATAGAGAGTCTCTCAGTTCCTGCAACGGATTGAGGCGCGCGTCCGTGTGAAGACTATGCGCGTCACAACAGAACACTGTATCCACGCCACTGATCGCAGTGGCAACAGTCTATGAGCGGCAAGTACATTGGTCACTTGATTTCAAAAACAACACATATCTGATCGCCTCTTGAACGAAATGAATGCTCTACTAGAGTTAACTGGAGATGTTTTATTTGTTTGTATTGGTACATCCGTGCCGCGAGATGTTTCAATGGGGACATTTCACACCCGCAAATTACGCCAATGCTCGTGTCTGACTCCTCGCTCGGTCAGTCTGCCGTTCCCTCTTTCTCTGTTCCTCCGACAATGCTTTCCTAGCTTTCTGCATCTTATATGCCGGCTCAGCCATGCCGATAGTGTGACAAACTCTCCATCCCTCTCTACATTGTTCCTGGATGGGGGTGTGTATGTGTGCAGTGCCGTAAAGGAAAAGGTTACATCGCGAGAGCTGATATCACGCGATACTTCCTGACGCGGCCCGCCGCACCAAAGTTGCAAGTGGGATTTTTCCGCTCACAGGCACCAGGGGGGGGCGAGACGGCCATCATTCAACCCGAAAGAAGTCATATAACCATTTCAATAACTCTGAAGCTGTTCAGTTAAGCTAAAAAAAACTGCATAGAATCCCTTAAAGGTGTTTACATGCCTGTTAATTGCGATTTAAATTAGCGTACACCACATAGTTTACTACGATTAGGATCTTAATTGCATTAGTTTGATCGAAGTATTGTTTACAAAGGGTAAAGGGTAAAGTTCCATCAAATAACACTCAAGCTTTTCTCAGAACTAACTTCTCTTTTCTGAGACACTTTACAGTTATTTTTTAACAAGCTGGTCTCAGTTTTTTTTTTATTGCTTGTATGAAGTCAGTTCAAACTGGCAGAATAACCACAGCTGTGTGTGAACATTTTAACAGCATTTTGTTTAATATTTTGAATACTTTATTTTGTGAAATGTTTGGAGTGAAAACTGTTCTTGTGCTATATTCCTTTAAATATACACTGTAAAAAAATGCTGTAGTTATGCAGCTGTTTGCCAGTAACTTACTGTAGATTTAAATTGATTTATATTTACTGGCAACAGTTTGTTCAAAGTTAAATGAACATTAAACATTAACAAGTCTTTGTCTTTACAGAATAAAATTATAAAATAACAATCTAATGCAAAGCATTCTGAGAACCAGAAATCTTCATCAACCTTTTTCTGGGTTTTTTTCCTTCAGATTTTGCTTCCCAGAATGCTTTGCATGAGGCTGTTATTTTAGCTTTATTCTGTAAAGATAAAGACTTGTTAATGTTTAATGTTCATTTAACTTTGAACAAACTGTTGCCAATAAATAACATCAATTTAAAACTACAGTAAGTTACTGGCAAGCAGCTGCCAGTAATACTGTAATTTCTACAGATTTTTTTTACAGTGTAGATATATTTCATGTTTATCAACAACCTAAATGATCTCAGATCATAGGAGCCGATCCCGTTTAAAGGTGCCCTAGAATGTTTTTTTTAATTTTTTTATAATGTTTCCTGGGTTACCCTTATAATGTTAGTATGTTTTTTAGATAAAAAATAATCATAATTTAGAAATAAATGGCATTTTTCCTAGCCTGCTTTTAGCCTCTGATTTGAACACTCTGTTTGAAGGGGCGTGTCTGCTGTGGGATTCAGTGTAACCGCGGCCACTGCTGTGATTGGCCGACATGCTTGCATATGAAATAGCAACGCATTACATGTGAAACTCTCTCCCGAATACTTTTACTACTGCTATTATACGTTTTTACTATTACAGCTATCGGGATTAACGAATCGTGAGATGTTTTCAAGTATTTAGATCTATTCCCATCACATAAAATGTTGCCGTGGTGAGCATTGAGCAGATGACAGTGTGTTGATCGCGAGAATGAAGATCTTATCATTGCAAAGCAGTTCCTGCACTCTCTCTGCTTTCACCAATGCAAACACGATGATGTAAATACAGTAAGAGCTTCGTTGTGCAGTAACGTGCGTCATTGATTTCATAACGAGTTTGGCAAGTGTCCAGATAAACTCGCGCTGTGTGGAAAGATTGTTCTTTGATCGCTTTCTGTATATAATTTGTTCACAAATTAAATACGATTATTTTCATCCTACTAAAAGAAACGATGTGAAGCTGATATTTTAGTCACTGGCTTGACTTACTGATGCATAAACAGTATTGAACGATTTTGAGAGAAAGATTACCTGTCTGAACTTGAACAATTACTCATCAGAAAGTGTTGCTTGGTAGCTCGATCCGAGGCCAGCTCTGTATTGCCCCAAGTTGAGGAAACACTCGGTGAAATGTTTGGAAATTTCCAGAGAAAATAAAATTAACCCATTGTTTCTTCAGAGGCCCAGATGAAGGAACTAAAAAATACTTTTGTGTTCATGTGTACATCCACACTGAGCAACTGCCATGCTTCGGCTGCGCAGTTCCGCCTGGCATTGAGGGCTGGCATTATGCAAATATTTGGAGGCGTACATATTAATGATCCCGACTATTGCGTCACAGTCGGTATTGTGTGGAGAACCGACCGTTTTTCAGGGGTGTTTTTCATAAACGTGAATTAAATGAGAACGCGAAAACAGTCCAGTTTGAGATTCACTCTATGTCATGTCCATGCACTGAACTCTTGTTATTTGACTATACTAAGGTAAATTCAATTTTGAACTATAGGTCACCTTTAACCTCGAGCCCCGGCAAACACACAAGATATTCTCCATTCATTCTATCTAGAATCTATCCAATCAAAAGATTCGGGAACCTCTCTCTGATTGGTGGATCTCATATAGAGTCCCGGCTCATCATAATACACACACACTAATGCAGTTATATTTAGCATTATATAACCTGATACACAAGATTGTGCTTTCTGGGTTTTTGTTCCGCACAATGATGAATTACATTTTAACTATCAACAGCTAGAGAACAACTCGCGACAACACTCATGGAATAATATGGGTTTTAGTTTGGTTTGTAATGTACTTGGAGTCAGTGTGTTTCTCTTCACGAGACACAAATAACTTTTGTGTAATGCAGAGTCATGCTGCCTGCACAAGTCCTGTCCACTAAACCCCCAAACACAGTAACTATATACATAAACTATATTTATAACTATAAACAGAACACCAGACCTGTTATCCGACAGTTCCTTACCCGACCCGTTTGACATAAAGACTGTGACCCGGACCGCACCTGCTTTAAGATACTGTTGTCTCTCCTGAAGCTCTGCAGTGTTTAGTGTTGTTGGTCCTCTTAACAGCATGAACAATCGTAGAATCGGGGCAACCACCGGCAGAAACATACATCTATGTCTCAGGACCCCTAAAAGGACCCATAAATAAACCACTCAGGCCACCTCATTTTCTGTCCCTTTATTGTGATCCTCAAAAGCACTGAGGTCATGCACTTGGTTCTCTTCCTGGTTCTTGTTAAATGCCAGTTTACACTAACAAACACTGACCAATGCGAGCAATCACAAGATTACAGTAAGTCACTCCTCAGACATTTAATAAATCCAAAAACAAGCGCTGACCAATGCCAACAGAGACAGAGAAACACATTGATCCGACAGAAACCGACTGAGTCTCTGTTGCAGTTGGTCGTCGATATCGGTACAGTGTGAATTGGCCTTAACTGAACTGGATTTGGTTCATTTAAGTGTAGTGTATGTGAAACACACTAAGTGTCCAAATTATTTTTGCAGCCACTATAAAGTCACAATGAAGTTGATGTTGCCAGCGTCAAACAGGAAGTGATGTCGTGTGTCTCAAACACTTTGACCTAGTTTGGTTTGGACTTCTGAAGCTTGTTTTGTTCCAGTGAAGAATCAGTGATGTGAAACCTTAATTGCATTAATTTTTGCTTGGAATGTATACATGCAAGTGTCTTTTAAAACACACACACAAAAAATATTTCTGTAATGTCATAGTGGCATGAAAAAAGTATGATTCTATGTTATTTATATGCTTTTCATGTTTTACAAAAAATAAGCAAACACAAACAGGGGTACGGAGGGTATGATACAAAATTGATATGGAACATGAATAGTTAGAAAAGCAAAATACAAGAGGGAGCAAAACAAATATGAAACTTCAGAAACAAACAGAAAACAAGCAGAGAGCAAAAGAGACAGAGTTACAGAGATTCACTGATTGATCACATTTATTGAAGAGAATAACATCATATGTTGTATGTTGTGAAGCTCAGTGGTTCAAACCGCTTCTTTATTGTTGAGCATCAGTGAATCAGTGACTCCATCAGTGACTCCATCAGTGAATCAGTGACTCCATCAGTGACTCCATCAGTGAATCAGTGACTCCATCAGTGAATCAGTGAATCTATCAGTGAATCAGTGAATCTATCAGTGAATCAGTGACTCCATCAGTGAATCAGTAAATTGACTCTCACATCAGTTCACAAGTCCTGTGACGTCATTGTGTGTGATGATATTAAAGGGTTAGTTCACCCAAAAAATTCTGTCATTAATTTCTCACCCTCAAGTTGTTCCAAACCCATAAGACTTTCGTTCATTTTCGGAACACAAATTAAGATATTTTTTTAAGAAATCTGAGAGCTTTCTGACCCCACATTGTCAGCAACGTCATTGCAACATTGCAAGGTAGTAAAGACATCAATAAAATAGTCCATGTGACTAAAGTGGTTTTACCTTAATATTATGAAGCGACAAGAATACTTTTTGTGTCCAAAAACCCCCAAAAATAACAACGATCTGACTTTTTTTTTTTTTCGGACGACAACTATCTTGATTAATGTCGACTTACCCTCCTATCTATCCATATGTGCAGACTTGTTTAGACTTTATGTTCTCTTAGCCAATCAGAAGTATCCAACATGTATGCACTGATGTCATGCTTGCCCTTGGAAATGGTATAACTGGTGTGAGATTTTGTGTAAGGTAGAGTCTCCGGCCTACGAGCTCCTCGTGAGACTTTGAAGCCTGGCTCTACCAATGAAACTGGACACTTTTCTTCAGTAAATTTTTATCTATTTGATTTGAACCTCACGACTCCTGGTCTTCTTTCATCATATCTGGTCCTGGGTCTTAAGCTGTTACCGCATAACAGTTTTACCCCATTAACAGTTTTGAACTTTATTCAACAATTTCTTCTCTTCCACGTAAGTCTCCTCTCCTGTTGGCGTAGTGTAAACAGTGCAGCGCTTCCGGGTTCTACATCAGAACGCCGGCTCATTATTGGCTAACTCCTGCGTCAGCATCACACGCATGTGTCGCGGTGATCATGTGACCAGCGTCGGCCACATGGACTATTTTATCGATGTCTTTATTACCTTTCTGGGCCTTGAAAGTTTCAATGACGTTTCTGGCTATGTGGGGTCAGAAGCTCTCAAATTCCATCAAAAATATCTTAATATGTGTTCCGAAGATGAAGATGATTTTTGAGGGAACTAACCCTTTAAATGCTGGAGAATAATCCATCAGTTCCCACCTTTATGAGCATCAGAACAGAAAAACACTTTCAGTTCATGTAGAATAAACTCTAGACATGTTTCAGTGTGTGATTTACATTGTGTTGAATGAATGGAAAAGCTTCATCGGTGTTTCTTCTGCTTTTAGTGCTGATGTCCCTCGTTCACTCTGGACGCACTGACAATGTGATGGGTGATGAAGGTACTATATATGCATTATTACAGTAATACCGGGGACACACTTAACGACTAGTTGAAATATTCTAAGACTGAACTGAACACACTTACAGACTGCCGCAGATTTTAAACACCTACTGTGAACTCTGACTGAAAGTAACTGTCTCGGACTCAGCCCGTTTGGGCATGATCAGTCATAAGTATCAAATTACATTCATAATCGGCCTTACATTTATGTGTGTCCCCGGATTAAATTGTATTTACAGTATTTAACCAATGTGGATTGTGTTTTTTTTTTTTTTTTTTATGTTTTATGTCCAAATTTTGCAGTCACACATTTTCACACAGCATCATCTGTGAGACGGTTAGTAGCCTAACAGCAAGCAAATAAAAAAAAATTACACGAATTAGGCTATATGTAACACAGTAAACATATCTGGCCGGTGCTAAAAATGTGTAGAAAAAAAATCCACATTTATTTGTAGTTTAAAAATTTACACAACATTAGAATTTACAGCATTTAACACTGTTTGTGTAGTAGACTGATGTGCTTAACACACACGTTATTTATTTTAAATGCGTTATGTAAATTATCTAGTTGAACTGAACAGAATCCAGTCAGCTCATATAGTCTGTTAATGACATTGACTTGCCATTTCATTGTATATTGTTGTAAATAAAACATATCATAAAAAAATAATATACAAATAATAAACAATCCTTAGGAAAACAATAGGGCCTTCGCCCTTTCAGGGCTTGGGCCCTAATAATCATACTTCATTATGTCAATCAACTACCCTCGCTGACTGCTAGTAAGATTTTGAAATAATCGGTTTACTGTATTTACAAAACAATGAAGGAGAGAACGATTGATTGCTGCTGTGAAGGTATTATTTATTACTTTTTTACACAACAGCTATCGCCTTTTATTGTCGTAAAAGTAGTGCATATTTACACACACATATACATATATATACACACACACAAAATAAAGTGTATTGTATGTCTTATACACTTTGAAAACGTAAGTCACTTTGGATTATAAATCAGTTTCAGATAATAGAAAAAGCTCATAGTCTGAAAATACGGTATAGCACATTATTTCATGGACCCCCTGGTTATTGGTCACTGACCCCACTCTGAGAACATCAGCCACGTTTACAATTAGGAACAAATATGTCAAGTTATTCCGACACATATTTCATTATCCTGTTTAAAAGGCCACGCACAAGCCTATATGTGTGTGTGTGTGTGTGTGTGTGTGTGTGTGTGTGTGTGTGTGTGTGTGTGTGTGTGTGTGTGTGTGTGTGTGTGTGCACAATACTCCAGAGTCTGACCATCTTTTTATTAAAGAGATGCAATAATGAAATTCAAACAACAGAATATCACATTACACAAGGTTAGAATTAGACAAGGTTATACATTCCATAAAACATTAATTGTGAGTAAAGACAAATTAAACAATAATTATATTCATATTGCTATACTTTACGCCCGTCCTTCGGATGAGACGTTCTGGCGCACTATGGCTGCCGCCACATCATCAGGTGGAGCTGCACATTGATGATGGTTGAGGAGATTCCCACTTCATATAAAAGCGCTTTTCAGTACCTTGAGAAACATTATAATGCAATATTATTATTATTATTTATTTTTCCAATACAATCATTAATATATCCTAAATCAAACTGAAGTCATTCAAATAAAATAAAAAAAGATATTTACAGCCCAGATTTGATTATTCAAAAATAACTGTGATCATCTTAAACGAGTCATATCTTCCAGGTTTGAGAGCAATTGACAACATTATATCATATACAGATTGGAGATTAATCATAATAAACATGCGGCTACAACAAAAACAACAATAATATTAAAATTAAATGTTAAAACTGTGTATTCCGATTATTCCTCCAGCAATAACAGTGTGTAGATCCTAGAACAATTAAAGACCAAGCAAATACGCTATGAGACAGAGTGACTTAAATACACACATCTAAATGAGACACATATGAAACCTGATAAAACTAATCACAAGTTGAGTCAACAGGGCATGAGAGCATCATGAGGACCTCTAGAGGCCAAAACATGACACAACAAGCAAAACACTGACACGTGTTGAGCATCTTTTATGCACTTTTGTAACAAATAACTCAAAGGTATTTTTTAGACTGTAAGGTTATATATGTGTAAAGGGATTTACAGTCAAAGACCCAGAACCAGATATGATGAATGAAGACCCGGAGTCAGTGACTCATTAACAGTAAAGGAGTTAAAATGAACACGTGGTCCAAAACTGACCCATTAAAGTGTAAGAAGTTAACACGGGTTGTGTCATTTTTAACATATTTTTCTAAGAGTGTGTAAATAACATTAATAGGCAATTTTAAATCATAAGACAACTTAATAGCCTTATTGAAAATGTATTTAACTTATAGAGTAAATATTGAAATATTGTACAAGCTGCAATTGGAACGTCCTTCTGAGTAATTCAAGGAGCATACATGTGGGCTAACATAAATATCAATATTTTATTTAGTTTTAACAATAAATGCAAACGTTTTTAATGTAATCAACACAAGCAAACTCTTTAATTTAATAGTCTATTTCTCAAAGTTTTGAGTTCATGACAGTTATCTTGATACCAGGGGCGTAGCACAAGATCCCGGGCCCTATGTATAGGCAGTCCTGATGGGCCCCCATGTTCCAAATAAAATATATTCCAGACTTTTCAAGGGCCCTCTCTCCCCTTGGGGCCCTGGTAATCAGTACTGGTTTTACCCCCAGTCCGACGCCCCTGCTTGATACTGCAATACTTTTTCAATTTTAACACCAGCAGGGACAGAGAATCAAGATCCGCCTCAAGCAGTCACTCTCACATGTGACATACAGAGAGAAGACATTCAGTGGACATACAGCTGGATTAAAGATGGTTCAGTCATCTCACACACTGAGAGAGTCCTCAACATCACATCTGTGTCTGATGGTGGTCAATACAGCTGTAAAGCAACGAGATCAGACTTTAGTGCTGGTGTTACAGTAACTGTATCAGGTGAGTCTTCATATTCAACTGTTTTTAATGATCATTTAAAATCCATATTTGTGGTTCAACACTTTTCGTATGCTCTTCTGTATCAGCCACATCTGTTCTTAAGACAGCAATTCACTTTTAGTCATGATTCTCTCAGATGCAGAACTGCTTACTAAATACAGCTCAGTATAAACTGTTTTCTGCTTATTTCTTTAAAGCCCCATTATGCTTTTTCAAATATTACCTTTCATGATGGAGCTGTTTTTTAATGTAAAAGGTCTGCAAAGTTTTAAAGATCAAAGTGCAGATAAATAAAGTTATTGTCTCCTAAAGAAATATATTCTGAACTGCAGAAACGAGTCGTCAGTATTTCCAGTCTCACTTCAGTAATTTATCTACACAACAAAGTAACTAATTTGCATAATACCAGAATATGATTTTCATTATCTGCCCGTCAACAAAGTCTGATTTGACACTCAAACACTTTAGTTCAGGGGTCAGGATCCTTTTTGACTAAAGAGCCTATTTTAGGATACTTTGCTCGTCTGTGTTTCACTCGAAGCGCTTACACAGAAATCACAGGCGTAACTATCGGTAAGCGCTGCACACACACTTCAGCCGGTACAACTTTACATGTTTCATTATTCTAAACTTTATCAACTTTGGTACATAAAAAATAATAATCTTGTAATTGGCTGCTTTTTCTGCAGAAAACTGATCTCTAGTGATGTTAATTTTTTTTCATTGATAATTTGTTGGCAAAGGGTGAGAGATCAGACCACATGATTTTTGTCAAAGAGCCAGGTGTTGCTCATGAACCACAAGCTGTAAATAAAACCTGAAATAAGAGAAAATAGCTGTCTCATACAGTAATTTTCCATCAGAACGCCGGCTCACTATTGGCCGACGCTGGTCACGTGATCACCACGACACGTGTGATGCTGACGCAGGAGCTGTCCAATAACGAGCCGGCGTTCTGACAGAAAATTACTGTATGTTTATGATCCTGGTCAACTTTGCTGCAATACTCCACAATATACACAATAATACACAATCTTACATGGCTTTTGGCCCCTTATTGATATGTCATATTGGTGAGTAAAATGCCTTTTAATAAACTAAATGAATAACTTTTATATTTTTAGTAAGGCTGCTCTTTTATGGCAAAAATCATAATCATGATTATTTTGAATATTGAATATGTCAAAATTGAAATCAAGATAATTTAACACGATTATTGGTGGGAGATATGATCAAAGTCATGATATGATACAAGTATTTCATGATATTACTTTTAGATATCTGTAAAATTTCCCAATTATCGATAATTAAGTGACACAATAATCATGTTTCAACCTGGAAGCTCTTCACTGTTTACACTACGACAACAGCAGAGGAGAACGATGTGGGAGAGAAGAGATTGTTGAATAAAGTCGTTATTTGTGTTTGTTTTTTTGTGCACAGAAACTATTATCATCGCTTCATTAGTGTGCGTACAAAGTTCGCTCTCGCCGCCCTGCCAACGACGCCGTAGAAAGATTCGTGGACGCTCTACCGTAGATCGAATGCTTGGTCTTTTTTTAAACTTTATTTCAAGGGGCCGTAAAGCAAACAAGCATGTTGATCGTTATTTGTGCAGACTGACCAAGGGTATAAGTTAACCTCATAGAATCTTTTAAATGTGAAAGTAAGAAATTAAACGATGGAAAGAACTTAACAATTATAGTGACATGTTTGCTAACAAAATAATCGAATTAAAAGCATTGTGTGGTGTGGCTTTTGTGTTCATGGTTAAGTGCTAATAAAATTTGCATTCCAGCTGAAAAACAAGTGTTCTAGCGCGAAAATGTTGATGTAGATGCAATCTGATCAGTAAAAACCAGCCCATTCTCATCCCAAGGCGTCATCTAACTGACGCTTTTGACCATGCGTCAACATGCCGACGCACATGGTACCCCTTAAGCGTCAATATGAGACGCGCCTCCTAGTGGTCTAACCCTACCCCAGACCTAAACCTAGCCATAACGGAAGCGTCATCTAACTGACGCTAAAGGGTGCCATGTGCGTCGGATTTAGACGCATGGTCAAAAGCGTCAGTTAAATGACGCCCGAGGATGAGCGTCTTAAATTGACGCTTAAGGGGTACCATGTGCGTCGGCATGTTGACGCATGGTCAAAAGTGTCAGTAGATGACGCCTTGGGATGAGAATGTGTTGGTAAAAACTAGGGCCGGGACTCGATTAAAAAAATTAATCTAATTAATTAGAGGCTTTGTAATTAATTAATCGAAATTAATCGCATTTTAATTGCATAAATATTTGACCTGAGAACAGTGAGAAGTAATTTTTTTCACATGGATTTTTAGTATACCATTGAATAATGACAATACATAAGCTTAATCAACAACATATTGTTTATTTTTGTTCAACCAAGTCCAGCAGACCAGTGCAATTTTTGCCATTAAGTGTAGCAATAGCTACACTAATAGCAATGGCAAATTCCTTGTTGCATAACTTGCACACAACCATGCTCTTATCGACGCTTCCATCCGTTCGTTTTTTATAACAAAATTCCCCATCCACGGGGCCAACCAAAGCGATCTAGGCGATCTATGAAGCAAGCGATCTCGTCAGCTTCTTCATCATGATCGCTAGTTGGTGCTCCAGTATAATCGGTCCGCCGAAACTCATCCAGTGAGAAACGTTCCGCGGTGCAAAAATAAGTGCGATTAAAATAATTTTTTGTGTAAATTAACGCGTTAAAGTCTGTAATTAATTAATCTTAATTAACGCGTTAAAGTCCCGGCCCTAGTAAAAACGCATGAAGTGACCAGGTGTAAACAGGCCCACACACACACACACAGATGACTGCTAATAGCTACCAAACAAAACCATAAAGTTAAAGAAAAATACTTTTAAGGAAAATTTCATTAAACGTTTTATAGAAAAACACTAATGTATTACCAATATATCCTGGATTATTGTGATCAAACATTATCTGTAATATGTAATGGTCTTGCAGTTAACTGTTAGCTAGCAATAGCATAGCACACATGTATGAGTTAATGTATTTACAACACAGTCACGGCCTTTAAAGCAACATGCCACATATCATCAGTGTTTGTTGGTCTTCTCCTGGACTCAAGCACAGGCTCTCTTCAGCACAACGGTGACCCACAAAACTCAGACAACAGAAACACTTTAAATCCCAACAGAACTTTAAACACTAACCGATCTCTCAGATCTAAGCATCTTCACTTATTACAATCCAGTTGGACAATTTCTTTCATACAAAAGTTCTTGTTGGATTTACAAAAGTTTAGTTGTTGTTGTTTCATTGAAAATAATAAATATAGGCCTATTGCCATTATAGTGATCAGTGTCTGCTTTAGTTGGGCTCTTGCCTTTTTTCACATTCATTTTTGCTGCTTTGAGTTTCTACAGCACATTTGTTATGGCAAAAAATGCAAGAGAAAATCTGAAGAGATGATCATGCAGACATGCAGTGGTCTAATTCACTGGTTTTCAAACCTGTCCTATGGACCCCTTGCCACTGCACATTTTGCATGTCTTCCTCACCTAACACACCTGATTCAACTTGTCAGCTCATTAGTACAGTCTGCAAGACTTGAATTTGGTGTGTCTGATGAGGGAAAATGTGCAGTGGCAAGGGGTCCCAAGGACAGGTTTGAGAACCACCGGTCTAATTCACTGATCTCATTATATTATATTGTTTTATTCTGAAAGTTATTAATTTCACATTGCTTATATAGCTCTAGAATACAACTCCTTAATGTTCTGCTTAGATATTTTGACATATTTAATTAAGTCATTATGCAAAATAAATATTTTGACAGGATCATGTAGACTCCCACGTACATCAAGAATAACCACATGATTGTGACAAAATCAATATGTAGATTAACAGATCAGCTCTGAATGTAACACAACAATATACTAAAGTCACTAAAGGTTTTTATTTATTGCCACCATTGTTGAGATACATACGCAATGTCTTTGTCTCTTGGGGCCCTATCTTGCACTCGGCGCAAATGACTTTGTATACTGACGCATGTATCATTCCTATTTTGCACCCACGCAAAGCGGACTTTTCCCTCCACAGACACATATCGGTTAACTAAGAAATACACTTGCGCTCCGCGGGGCGGTTCAGCGCAAAGAGGAGGCGTGTTCCGGCGCAAACTTTCCCTCATGCTATTTTGCTGTTCTATAAAACAATTGCGCCACTGACCAGAAAAAAACTAGTCTAAAGTCAGTGGCGCGTTGCGCGTTGTTCATTATGCTATTTTAAGGGCGCATGCTTGACCATAATGTAGCGGGTGCACAACGCGCATACACTTTGATTCTCTCATCTAGCAGCAGTTTTCATTTTTACAAATCATACATTATTACGATAGATAGATAGATAGATAGATAGATAGATAGATAGATAGATAGATAGATAGATAGATAGATAGATAGATTGACAATTTATTATAAAAGCATACATGTAGCTTACACATTTACCCAAATTATCATACGCATGTTTAACAGAAGTTAATTTGGGTGGGTTTCTCCATCCCCAATGTCACTTCTCTGTGTTTTACGGCCCTGACGAGAACGTTGCTCTCCTCGGCTGTGAACCGCTCCTGGCCCGCGCCTGGCAAATCCGCCGTTATAATAGGGATCCGCTTTAGAACAAGCGCGCCTGCTCTCAAAGGGAATGTGAGATGACGCTCTGATTGGTTTATTTCACGTTACGCCCAAACCACACCTATGAATAATGAAGCTACTTCAGACCAACCCCTTTTAGATTTGCGCAAGAGGCATTTATCCCGCCGGGAAAATAGCAACATTGCCGGGATCCGCCCACAAAGTTACTTGCGCTTTGCGCTTTGACACTTGCGTTTCAGATCGTTAAAATAGGGCCCTTGGTGTCTAAAATACATGCTCAAAACATTGTGTATAATGAATTCATATCTGATTGTTATACCTTTGATGGCATGATATCACAAAGCTGTTGTAAATAATGTGAAATTAACAGCTATACAAAGAGATGAGACTCTGGATGTGATCAATAAATTGGCCACTACATAAGTTAAATAATCATAAGCAAATCCAAATCCTGTCTCCACAGTGACCCCTAGTGTTCAGAACAGTGTAAATGCAAAAAAAACCCAGGCAAAACATGCATAAAAACACCTTTTACAAATCTATTGCAATTTTTTTTATTTGTATACATATATCTCATGTAATCGCTCAATCAGTGTTTCAATATCGGAAAGACATAAGTAACAGCTTGTAGACAATATGCCATGTAGACATTTACCTCAGGCAAGTCCATCAGTGTCTACAGCTTGTTAGTCAGCTAGAGAAATTAACTCTTCCGCTAAATATATGCACTATATTATACATTCATTTTATTTTATCTAACCTGTTAGTGATGTCTTCATTATATAATGTTGGCTATGCTTAAAATATTTGTCATGAAAATGACAGCCACTGTAAAAGATTATATTTCAACATTGAATTGGAGTAATTAGATTTAATGAAAAAGTTAATGCAAAAAACTGCCTTATGTGCACTTTACATGTTTGAATACAATGTGTTATTCGAGTATTATTGTATGTAAAAAAAAAAAAAAAAAAAAAAAGAAGCTCCCGATTGTTTACAGCGCATTAGCAGAGATATATATTTTTTATCCTTAAGATACTTTTAATTATAACTGAATTCATTTAAAAACACAGAGACACAATTTGTTCAGTAAACCACTGTTTACTAAAAAATATATATTGTTAGAAAAAATGATGTGGACGTCGAAGATCTCAAAAATGAAGTTTATTACAGCATAGCAGTGGCAAGGTACACAAAGCACCTTGGGTTCACCGGCGTCAGAATGAACCCAGAACATCTAAATCTCAAACCTTTTATCCTGGTCTTACAGTTTTTCTCGATTGCTTAAACACATTTCTTGAAACTATGCCTCGTATTCTCAAAACAGTAAACACAAATCCATAACGTCTCACCCAATTCCCCAAACATCCTATTTTCAGGTCAAAATGAAGCTCTACACTCAAAACCATTCACTCTTGCTGAAAAACCAAACTTTGCCCTCAGACATCACACACAACCCCTCACACACACACACACACACACACACACACTACAACATAGTCTTACACACTGGTGCAATAAATTCAAAACAACACTGGTAAGTTATGTTGCTTGTGGTTCCCCCCCTCACAAACCTTTTCACATGATGAACACAAAAGAGACAACCAATGGATACACTGGCACATTTTTTTATTCCTTAATGTACTGTACAGTACAATACACCAGAAAATAAATAAATACATACATATATACTCTGCCAGAGCATCCCGGTCTTTGGTCTGGGTCAGGCCAGAGAACCTCGTCCGCATCACAGGCTATATTGGCCCTTGCCAGAAATCCTCGTGCCTGTTCCCCGCTGCCACACTTCAACTGGAATATTTGGCAGGCTTCTTCCATTTCATCGTCTCTATGTCCTAGAAAAATAGAAGTACTGTAACTGTAACACATCTTTTTTACAAAATGGAAGCATTCAGAAAACTCGATCTGTATGTGATTTCTTTTTATTACAGTAGTATAGGGCAACAGCTCCAGTACATGTGTGTGTGTGTGTGTGTGTGTGTGTGTGTGTGTGTGTGTGTGTGTGTGTGTGTGTGTGTGTGTGTGTGTGTGTAACAGCACAGTGTACTGCACTCAAAAGTTACGGTAGAGAGCAGTCTGAAGTGCATCTACTGTACCTGTTTTTCTCCATGAAGGATCGTATGATCAAGGAGACGGTGAAGCGACTCAAGTCTGGCTGTACTCGTTGCCCAGCCTCCCTCATAGTCATACCATGGACTAAGACATGGGCAACTAGAGTGGCAATGCTTGTCTCTTTGGCCTTGCCCTTCACCTTCCTCATCCTCTTCCTTCACCTCTTCCTCTAGTCTCCTCCTCCTCCTCCTTTTGACTCGTAGTGTTTCCACTTGGGTAATTGTGTGCTAACTGAGCTGAAGCTGTGCTGACTTGAGTGAACAATATTGAATACTAATGCTTTCTAAATGACAACATGGTGTAGGCAATGATAAATTAAGGGATTTTTGTGTAGAGGTTTTCAGTGACCGTTCAACAAATCTGACTTGTGTGTCAAAACAGGGGAATGGCGTTATAGTTTAGGGAAAGGGGTGTGCTTTTTGATAAATGGCATTATGGTTTTGAAATTTTAGTTCAAAAGTCTGGTTATAGTGTTTAAGCAATCAAGAAAAACTGTAAAGTTGCTCTTGTTGCAACAGCTGTGGTCTGAGACACCCCACTGTCTGATAAGGTTCTCTGTGTCCCACACCCACCCATTCTACAATTGACTACCATTTGCTCAGGATGTGATCAACCCCCAGTGTTCTTTAAAAAATACAACTTGACTTTCTTTCATCTCTATGATAATGAAGCCAACACTTTATCTCATGCTCTGTGTGCTGGAAGAGACTATATCCTTGCACCTGAGCAGGAATTTTAATATTTAAAATCTTCATATTTGTCATTTAAATGTCTACATATTTCAACAAAGAATGAATGATTATATGATATTATGATACACTATTTGGAGAAGAAATTCGTAACGAAACATTGAACACAGCAGTTCTTTCAGATTCATGAGAAACCATTAAGAAACTTACAATTTGCCCTTCATTCAAGTCAACTGCTCGGTTCATGCAGAGTAACTGGAGTGTTAAAGGGATAGTTCACCCAAAAATGGAAATCAGCCCATGATTTACTCACTCTGAAGTCATCCTAGGTGTATATGACATTCTTCTTTCAGACGAATACAATCTGAGTTATATAAAAAAATGTCCTGGCTCTTCCAAGCTTTATAATGGCAGTGAAAGGGCACACAAGTCCATAAAAGTGCATCATATCCATCATAAAAGTGTCCCAAACGGCTCCAATGGGTTAATAAAGGCTTCTGAAGTGAAGCGATGGGTTGGTGCAAGAAAAATATCCATATTTAAAACTTTATTGACTAAAATAACTAGCTTCCGGCAGACGGCCGTACGCCGTGAGGGTACGCCGTGAGGGTGGTGATGGCACAGTGGATAAGACACATGCCTTTGGTGTGAGAGACCCGGGTTCGAATCCACTGTGAGACACCAATGTGTCCCTGAGCAAGACACTTAACACCTAGTTGCTCCAGAGGCGTGCGACCTCTGACATATAGGCTATAGCAATTGTAAGTCGCTTTGGATAAAAGCGTCAGCTAAATGAATAAATGTAAATGTAAATGTACGCAAGTCGACTTTCGCCAGAAGAGTAACTATACGAGCGTATGGGACACTCAAGGGGTACCGGATTAATGCAGTCAAGACGGTGTTGTGTGTTTCCGGTAAGAGAAACACGAGATGGAATCCCAGTTTAACTGATTTATTCAAAGGAGTTTTGCATATGTTACTTCACAAATGTGTGGTCTATAATAAACAAAATAGAAACAAAGAAAACATTTGTCATTATATATCAGTAAATGATACAAACATTCAGTTGTTAAGTAATATATAAATTAACATACATGGGTTAACTGTGTGCTGATTATAATAATATAATAAAGTGAACAATGACACGCAGATTGCACGATCGTTGCGTATGCTCAATATTACAGCAGCAGTAAACATACAGTGTCAAGTTCGACATTTTCAAACAATATTGAACAAACCGGGTGATCTGTTACTAGGAAGTGAATATAATATCTTATAACCTAATATAACAATCATTTATAGCTCAAAGTCTAATATGAAAGCGTTTTGGTTTCACTTTGTGACGCAGTTTAAAATGCATTCAGTTAATGAGCAAACCTCGACATTCAGAACAATAATATCAATAACAAAGACGAAATATATATAAGAACTCACCCGAATTAATTTACGCACTGAGAAAAAAACATATACATAGTTGAATAAGAGACCAGCCGGCCTGATTTGTAACTCAGCTGCCGATTTTGCATGTCCACACCTTCCTGATCGCTGTATTAAGAATGAGTATGTGACGTCACACGCGTTGAATTGTGGGAAGGCGTCGCCATCTTGGAAGGACACGCTATCCGTTGTCATGGTTACTTCGACAGTGAGACCAAGAGAAATAGCGACAGAGAGAGCAGCTTGATATTTGTTTGCATTTTTTGCGATAAGGCACAGTTTCTTGGGAATAAATGAAGAAGGGGGAAGCAAAAGGAAAGGGGCTCTATCGGGCGATACCAAATAACAACATCAAGCAGCGTTATTTAGAGAAACTACTTGACATCAACAACATGGACCCGTACGACCTGCCACAGAATGGACGAAAGACCCAAAGCACTACCACCTTTCACATACCCTGACATAGTCAATTGGATTATGGTTTATGGTGTCAGTGCCTAACGTTACTGCATACACAATGCAAGAGTTCAGAAGCTTTAAGTCATTAGAAGCTTATGAACAATTCTGCTGCGGCTGGGTGCAGGACGTAGAAACCCCCAAACCTGTAACGTTAAACTGCAAGAGTTCAGTCATACCTGATGTTTCAGACCTCATTCATATGTGGAAATAAATCTGATATGAATCAGATATGTGCATTTGCACCTGCCGTGCAACGTCAAGCGGACAGATCGGACATTCCCCTGTCAATGCGAATCGTACGTCATTAAAAAAAGTCTTTTTAAAAAAAATCGCGGTACAGATATATCTATAACAAATTAAACGAGTAGTATGAAGCTGCAGACTCGGAGACCTGCATCTACAGTCCCCCTGCACCCAGAGTTCCGCATTCTCAGACCCCTCGTTTTTCGAGACAGCGCCTCCTATCAAATTGTATCGGATAAACATGTGAAGAACTTAAGCCAAAACGTGAGTAGGCTATCTTCAATTTTATTTAGCAAATCGTAGTAGCCTACTCGTTTGATTTATTTTTTAATAAAACTAAATTAGCTCATCGATACAACATATGAATAGTCCATTTAATGTTTGTAAAGATAGTTTGTAACAAGATTTGAGCCCTTAATTTATGTTTTTTCGCCCTCTTCCCCCCGAAAATATTTTGATAACCGTGGACTTTTTGTAGATGTCATAAATGTAGTGATTTTCACTGCCCATTTTGTGCCCGCATATTTCAAACCCACAAAGTTGTCCAAAGTTCAAAAACATCTCAAGGGACACTTCAACAGAGCAGTGCAACTATACTCTCATTCCTGCGTAATAATCAAGAAACTTTACTGCCGTACCATGAGTGCAGCAGGCGTAATGATATGACGCAGCGCCTGAAAATAGTTCCGTTGTGTTGACGGAGGGTGGCCTATTTTCAGGCGCTGCGTCATATCATTACGCCTGCTGCTCTCATGGTACGGCAGTAAAGTTTCTTGATTATTACGCAGGAATGAGAGTATAGTTCCTAGCCATATCAGCCTAGAAAATCGCAACTTTACATTTTCCGTCGGTCTTAGTGCACGATGTAACTACAGAAGAGTCAAGTTTTAAACAGGAAAAATATCGAAACTCTTTGGTAATTTTTTTTGAGAAATGCTAATGGTCTTGTCCACTTCAATGATGTATGCTAAGCTATGCTAAAAGTGGTACCGCCAGAACCGGAGATCGGCTGAATGGATTCAAAAACGGTAAAACTCAAGAGTTTAACTCTGGGGGAGTTGTAAAATTAGCCTATTTCCAAAAAAAGTGGAGTATCCCTTTAACCCTCTATGGTACGGTGTTGCCTCCAGGCAACATAGTCTATTTTAGCTTTTTTAAAATAAAAACTAATACAATTTTATTTGTCAATGCTCTCTAAGGGGAGGGGAACTCAAATACTAACCAATGAAAGTGCAAAAGAGTGGACACATGACCCACAGGGGTCCATTGTGTTCCCTCTTTCAGCACACGTGCACATGTCACATGGCTCCATATTTTCTCCACTGACAAGGGCATTTTTCACTAATTTCTGTCCAGATAATCAACTACAAAAAATCTTAGTCACGTTCATTGGTTAGTAAAGAAGTATTTTCAAAAACATTACATTATATATCATCAAATGTATCATAGGGAATTACATAAAACTGCATGTTGCCTCGAGGCAACATTGTACCGTAATGGAATCACATAAGGCCATACCAGGCATACTAGGTTTGAATACAAGTATAGTTTAATTGTAAGGAAAAGAGTTTGAACTATCTAAATGTGTCTGGATTTTTACAATCTGAAAACTCAGCATGGTTCGACAGTCACTATTGGCCACTATAGTGGGTAATCGGGCAAATAGTGGATTCGTGGGACGGGCGTGTGGCTTGTGAGTGGTCAGCGGGGGTTGACGGGACATTTGGCCACTATAGTGGGTAATCAGGCAAATAGTGGGTTCGTAGGACGGGCGTGTGGCTTGTGAGTGGTCAGCGGGGGTCGACGGGATATTTGGCCACTATAGTGGGTAATCGGCAAATAGTGGATTCGTGGGACGGGCGTGTGGCTTGTGAGTGGTCAGCGGGGGTCGACGGGACATTTGGCCACTATAGTGGGTAATCGGACAAATAGTGGGTTCGTGGAACGGGGCGTGTGGCTTGTGAGTGGTCAGGGGGGTCAACGGGACATTTGGCCACTATAGTGGGTAATCGGACAAATAGTGGGTTCGTGGAACGGGGTGTGTGGCGTGGGAGTGGTCAGCCGGGGTCGATGGGACATTTAGCCACTATAGTGGGTAATCGGACAAATAGTGGGTTTGTGGGACGGGGTCGTGGCTTGTGAGTGGTCAGCGGGGGTCGACGGGACATTTGGCCACTATAGTGGGTAATCGGGCAAATAGTGGGTTCGTGGGACGGGGCGTGTGGCTTGTGAGTGGTCAGCGGGGGTCGACGGGACATTTGGCCGCTATAGTGGGTAATCGGACAAATAGTGGGTTCGTGGAATGGGGCGTGTGGCTTGTGAGTGGTCAGGGGGTCAACGGGACATTTGGCCACTATAGTGGGTAATCGGACAAATAGTGGGTTCGTGGAACGGGGCGTGTGGCTTGGGAGTGGTCAGCCGGGGTCGACGGGACATTTAGCCACTATAGTGGGTAATCGGACAAATAGTGGGTTTGTGGGACGGGGTCGTGGTTTGGGAACGTTCAGTGGGGTCAACGGACATTTGGCCACTATAGTGGGTAATCGGACAAATAGTGGGTTCGTGGAACGGGGCGTGTGGCTTGGGAGTGGTCAGCCGGGGTCGACGGGACATTTAGCCACTATAGTGGGTAATCGGACAAATAGTGGGTTTGTGGGACGGGGTCGTGGCTTGGGACCGTTCAGTGGGGTCAACGGGACATTTGGCCACTATAGTGGGTAATCGGACAAATAGTGGGTTCGTGGAACGGGGCGTGTGGCTTGGGAGTGGTCAGCCGGGGTCGACGGGACATTTAGCCACTATAGTGGGTAATCGGACAAATAGTGGGTTTGTGGGACGGGGTCGTGGCTTGGGACCGTTCAGTGGGGTCAACGGGACATTTGGCCACTATAGTGGGTAATTGGACAAATAGTGGGTGACTGGGATGGGGGCGTGTGGTGCCACACAGGATGAAGGCGGCGCTGCTTCTGGGATTTTCGGATTTTGGGGTGCTCCCGTCGGGCCCCTGGGGAGGCAGGCCCCCCTGACCTCACACGGGTCATTAGGTCGGCCTGGGAGGTCTTCCACATGTTTGATCTTGCTGTTGTTCAGGCCTGGCCTTCATATTAGGAAAAGGTTATGGTGATTGTTAATGTTTTACCCTGAAACAACACCGATTGTAATGTTTTGATATGATAACTTGATATGATGGTTTGTAGTACTTGCGTTCCACGATGGTACAATGTTGCCTGAGGGCAACAGCTGGATAATAAATGTTACTTTTTATTAAATATGAAATGTGTAATTCATTAAAAACTTGATAAATGTGTTTGTTCAAGTGTTTAGTTAAATAAATTGATGTTTTCAATAAATCTATCATTTTTTTCTTCATGAAAATGTCAAATGTTTCAATTTGTCTATTGTGGTACAATGTTGCCCTGAGGCAACAAACTTTTAATTAATAAATAAATTAAAAAATAATGATAATGTTTATTGATATTGTTATAGTGTCCAATTTTAAGCAGGAAAAACATAACAAATAATTTTTTTCTCACTGATATCATATTGCGTACCATAGAGGGTTAAAGGTCCCGTTCTTCATGTTTTTTTGAAGCTTTGATTGTGTTTTCAGTGTGCAATATAACATGTGTTCATGTTTCGCGTGTAAAAAAACACAGTATTTTTCACACAATTTACTTATCTGTATACTGCTGTTTTCACTGTCCAAAAAACGGCCCGATGACTTCCCTGTTCTATGAAGTCCCTCCTTCAGAAATACGTAACGAGTTCTGATTGTGCCAGCGGTTCCAGTGTTGTGATTCGACAGCAGCTTATCGCCAAGGGGGTAATCCATCGACCGGAAGTTGAAGCCGGCCGGGTGCCGCCATCTTGTAGCAGAACTTCATTTGCGTTAGCATTTCCATTGACTCCCATTCATTTTGGCGTCACTTTGACCACGAATAACTTTACATCTGAGGCGTTTAAAGACTCCATTTGTCCATTATTTATTTCTAAAGAAACACGACAATGTATAAAAGGCTCCATTACTTTGTATCTTACGTTATGACCCCGTAGAAGCCGTTTTTGTAAAAATAGGCTAACGATTGCGTCATAACACGCGACTCTCTGGCGCACACTAGAGAAAATTACCATATAGACAGAAGTAGAAACTCGCGCACAATCGGGGGGACGTGGAGGCATAAAGTCAAGGGAGAAGCCCATAGAGAGTTGTAAAGTTGCTCCTGCTGCGAGCTCATGGACAGCTAATACTCACGATCTCCGGCTCTGCACGTTTCGGAAGGGAACGATTCAGAATGACACAGCTACTAGAAGATTTACGTCTGTCAGACAGGTTGCTCACGTCATCAAGCTTAGTTTGAGTCGGTTTGAGTCTGCGCGTCAGGAACGGAAGTGCTCAAAAATCGCTAAAAATGGGCTTCAACTGCCTCAACTGAGTTCCAATGAGATGGTTCTGTCCACTTCTTATACTGTCTATGCTTATCGCACGTTGCCCGGAAAGGTCACGCCTCATAAATTGGAGATGCATGCGCAGCTGAAGTGCTTCTTCTCCGTGGGCAAAAAGACCACGCCCCCTTTTTGTGTATTCCTGTGCGCGGAGATTAGTCAAAAAACTGTTCTAGTTACGTCATTAAAAAAGGAAGTAGAGGATGTAGTCCAAACCGGCCGTTCGCTGTATGCTTTGAAAGGGGACTTCTGTTAAATAAAATATCTCGCTAGGCATTGAACTTTGAGATTTATAATTTTACAGGTATTATTTATGCTCTAACAGCAACATTAAACTAAAGTTTGAAAAATGGAATCGCGAAGAACGGGACCTTTAACGGACAGCTCTGTCGCTTAATTACGTGCGTCCTCACCGTAAACTGCCCTGTCAATCATCTCGTCACAGTTAAAATTCTCCATTCAATCTAATTTATTTTCCTACCATTTCAGAGAGAAATGTTGTCGCTAGTTGATCTGCCAGTCGTTTTTTTTTTTTTAATCCGGAGACTCTCCTCATGTGTTTGCAATTTGAACATAATGATGCATTTAAAAGCTAAACAAATCTTTACAAATGTTCACAATGCTGCTGCAGATTAAATTTAATGTGGACAACATTCAATAAATACATTTACGTCAGGTTAGAAACTGATACTGCAATAATTCACTCAAACCCCTTTATCTAAACATCTCTACATAACCACCGGACTCGCGTGTCCTCCATGTTTGTAGTTTTTTAACATTCAGTCCTCAGCGCATTGGGTTGTGGGAAATATTAGCCGTTAGAGTTGCCTTGTCCAAATACCCACACTTGCAGTCTTTGCACTCGACCATTTGTCTACTTGCATGACGCATTTCCTCTATTTCAAAAGTTCAAAGAGTTCAAATAGGCGCAAGTGTGTGTAGAACTTTTGATTACTCGATGGGACACACTTTAGTCTTGCAAAACATGCACGTTTTACAGAGCTTTTATTTATTCTTTTTTCAATACTTTGCATTTTAAAATAAACTTCTGCATGTCTGTTCAGTAGTCGCTATTTAACTAACAGAAGACAAATTTAAAATTGTGGTGTTTTTAATTAAGTGATAAAAACAGTTGCAAATGTCGAATAAAATAGGCCTACACACACACCATACTCATCTTTGCACCAATAAAATGTGCAACACTTTGTTTTTCCTACCAAATTAAATGTATCTAATTAATTTAAATTACAGTGGAATGTTTTCCTCGACATCTCGCTATTTCGGGGCACATGAGTTCCTGAATATAATGCATGATGGGCCCGTTCTGAAGCGGTGTTGGAGATAGTGTGGGTTTAGTGTGTGTTGAGGACTCTGAACTTTGGCATTTTTAAGACATGGGCCAAGACCGCAAGTGTGTGTATTTGGGCAAGGCATGTGTTCAAGGATCTGCACTTCGGATTCTGACCGGAAATAGTCCAGGTATCCTTGAAACTCTACGATTTGGGACGTACTAATTCCATTTTCGAATACTATTTAGGACAGATAGTATGCGAATTGGGACGCACTGTGAATATTTGGACGAGTCATTTTCAGACTCTGAGAACAAATAAGGTGATGTACAATGTGTATTATGAGAAAATTAAAGTGCTTTGTGACCGTACATGCATGTAAACCCTAGAATCAAATTAGGAACCTTATAAATAGCATACTGGGGTGCTTTCTGAAACAGGACACATGCGATGATTTAAAGTTTTTTACGTGGATTTTTTACCAATAATTTTTTGTTTTTGTCAGAAACACAAACTAGGTCTTTAATGTCATGCTGATTTTCACATATAAGGACGATAAGGATTTGAGCTACTAACACAGATCATTATTCTGCAATACTTTTTCAATGTTTACTTCTGTTTCTCAGTGAAACCTGTAGTGACGGTGAAGCCAGATCAGCGTGTGTTCAGAGGAGAGAGAGTCACTCTCACATGTGACATACAGGGAGGAGAAGACATTCAGTGGAGATACAGCTGGTTTAGAGATGGCTCAGACATCTCACACACTAAAAAAGACTACGATATCTCATCTGTGCCTTATGGTGGTCCATACAGCTGTGAAGCAACGAGGTCAGACTTCAGTGATGGTGTTACACTGACTGTATCAGGTGAGTCTTCATATTCACATCTCTGTTTAATGATCATTCATTTAGTCCACTTAAACTCTGCATGTTTCTTACAATCGCTTGCATGCTCACATTCAGATTGTCCTCTGTTCTTGAGTGCAACATTCACATTTCAGAAAACATCATTCATTGTGACTTTAAAATATAGATGTGAGTCTTGAGATTTATAAACTCTATAAAGTCACTTAAGTTATGAAATGCAGTTTTCACTTTCCAAATCGCTGATAACTGTCCTATAAAGAAACCCGTTATGCCGTTGAACATAAACAGTAGGCCCCTACTGCCCCTACTGGAGCCCCTGAGGCTGGCCCTCCCCTGAATATAACTACAGCACATTCGCATCAGTTCGCCGCTCAATCGCGAGTTACTGTCAGTACTATTAGTATACAGCCTACAGTTTGCTAGCTAGCTATGCCTTCGTCACGGAAATGCGTACTACCTGGATGCCATCACTTACAAAACAGATCGGTGTCTTTATTTAAATTTCCGAAAAATTATCATACCAAGAACAGCGCATGCCCCCACAGGGGACACGCCCCCACAGCGGACACGCCCCCACAGCGGACACGCCCCCACAGCGGACACGCCCCCAGCCTTATTTTATTTACTTGGCGGCTTTTTTATCATTCAAATTTGGCTGGGTGGCCAATAACACATTTTTCTGTGGTGTGGCAAACCCCGAATACGCATACTTAATTTTGACTTTACAGGGACTTTAAAGACCTGCACCGTTCATAGTTTCATGCCAGAACTATGTGATAGTGTAAGAAATTATAGTCTGTCCTGACTCAGCTTCCACTTCAAGATATGGATTAGAATATGCTCTTTGCATATTCATAGAGTGAAACTCTATCACTTCTAGCTTGGGAGTTGCAGGGAGTCGTCAAGAATAATCCTGTGTTCAGAAGATGAAGGAGTTCCTTCTCAAACAATATTAA
Source organism: Rhinichthys klamathensis goyatoka (assembly GCF_029890125.1). Lineage (NCBI taxonomy): Eukaryota > Metazoa > Chordata > Actinopteri > Cypriniformes > Leuciscidae > Rhinichthys > Rhinichthys klamathensis. The sequence continues at coordinate 2,408,537 of NW_026606599.1, forward strand.
TGATGTGGGAACTGAAGGCTTTCACTTTACTTGTTATCCTCAATTTTCTTCTAAGACAAAACTTAATTTACAGGTAGAGCTGGAAGACGAATGTAATACAGTATATACTAATGTTTGAGCAGAGATTATTCTGGGTTTATTCTGACTCTGATGAACGCAGGAGCTTTAATGCACTTTTACAAAATGTAGTTATTTTACTTTTGCACTGAAAGAGATGTTTGAGTTTGTGTTTCTGTGTTTCTTCTCAGGTTTACCCACATCTACAGTGACTGTGACGCCAGACAGTGCTGTATTCACTGGAGAAACAGTCAATCTGAAGTGTGTGATAAACTCTAATCACAGTAACTGGAGATATGAGTGGTATAAAGACAAAGGCAGTTTAGTATTACAGACGTCTGGGCGTTACACTGTAAACACAGACACTCTCAGTATTGTTAAAGCTATTGACTTTGATCAGGGTCAGTACTGGTGTAAAGGACACATAGATGGAAGATTGGTTTCATCACAAGAAAGCTCTGTTTATCTCTCTGTGAAGGGTGAGTTGAAGATCATTGTCCTCCTAAACTCATTCTATGATCACATATACAATTAAGAGACTGTTCAGATTGAACTACTGTCTTACGTATTACATCTTTGTGTCATGTTTCTATGTGTGTCTTGTGTTTGAGCACATGGCTCTGTCTTTGTTTGTGTTTGCCATGTGCTCCTCATGCCCCGCCCCCTTGTTTCCTGTTACCACGCCCCCTTGTTTAGTCCTGTTCAGTAGTTTTTACTAATCGTGCTCACCCGATCCTCATGTGCTCTTGTCCCTTTATATTGTGCCTCTTCCCCTTGTGTCTTTGCTGGTTCATTTATGTGTTGTTTGCCTTCATTGTGTGCATGCATTCTCGCTTCTGACAGTCAGTGCTAGATTTAGATTATCTGTCAGTTCTAGCTTTGTGTTTGTGTTTGTTTTGTTTTTATTTGATTTGTATCCAGTTTTTTCTTTGTTCCTGATTTGAAGTAGTAACCCAGCAAACATTGGTCCGACGGCAACGTCGTGTCCCTGGCCAAAAATAGTTGCGGCCAGACGTCATAAATCGGTAAAAATATGTAACACAGAACATTTCCTAAAAATGCATTCAGATACATTTGTACATGTCTACAGTGGCATGTATAATTGTTATTTTAACTTTTAGCTACGTGTAGTTATGTTTAGTGTATCGGGTGAGAGGACGTCACCTGGCGACGTCTTTTCCACGTGCATTTATAGTCCATCATGACCCTCTATGAAATCCTTCCCAGCAAACATTGGTCCGACGGCAACGTCGTGTCCCTGGCCAAAAATAGTTGCGGCCAGGACGTCATAAATCGGTAAAAAATGGAACACAGAACATTTCCTTAAAATGCATTCAGATACATTTGTACATGTCTACAGTTGCATGTATAATTGTTATTTTAACTTTTAGCTTGTGTAGTTATGTTTAGTGTATCGGGTGAGAGGACGTCACCTGGCGACGTCTTTTACACGTGCATTTATAGTCCATCATGACCCTCTATGAAATCCTTGTTAAATATGCAAAAGCTGCGCTTAATCCTCGCATGGTTAATACTACAATAATTAATGTAGTTGCCCATGAAGTTTTTAAGAGGTTGTGAAGAAGACGTCCACTGGCGTCCTTTACACGTCTAGTCAGGCTGTGAATACTATACGTCCACTGGCGTCTTTTGCACGTCTAGTCTAGCAAGACAGAAAAAAATTATCAGGATTTATAATTCTTTATAAAATACACGATTTATATACAAATTAATATATATTTACTTTATCTTGTTTTTATAAATTATAATCACAAAATGCCCAGTATAGTCAAGTGATTGCAAAGCCACTGCATTTTAGTCATTATTTTAACCTGTTGTACCTGATGTATTCGTTGTTATTTTTTTATGGAATGTATATACATGTAAAACAGAAATATACCCGGTCACCATTTATGTCTGAGTTGGGTGTTATTACCCAAACCCTCTGCCCAAACCATAAACTGTGCTGCCAAGATGTAGTAACAAAAGATCTCGCGATATTACAAAATCCTGCGATGGGATTATCTCGCGAGATGTTAACGCGTTCTCCCCATAGATTCTGGAACTTTGAACAAACACGAGGAGAGGAGGGAGTTGTGTCGATATTATTAAAAATCTACTGTTGGGTAAGTACATTTTGTATTAGATTAACGTGCTTGAGTTTTACTTGTGTGACATGAATGAACCGAAAGAAATTATGCCCACATTGTCAACTGAAATTTACTGAGTTTGGCTAAAATTAGCCAGTAGGCTAAAAGTAACTTTGAACGTATACAACAACGGTAACGTTATACCAAGTATATTGAATAATAATGATACAGTCATTACTGTAACTTATTAATGTAGCCTTTTGAGAGTTTCTTTCAGAAAGTAAATTATCTGAAATGGAATGAAATGTTTAGCTGGATTTTAACATGTATGTTTTCAGTAACTGCTTTAAAAATAAAAGCAGAACATATTTTATACAATAAAATAAAATGTAATGCATGTTGATTACCTTTTTCTAATGTGTCATTCATGATTCATTCATCTTGTTCCATGTTTTTTTTTAATTTAGCTGTAGACCATAAAAATATTTTGAAAATAAGTGCATATCATTTACCTCAAATTTTAATTTTATAATAATTTTATTTATTTAAATATATATATATTCTCTTCCCTTAGATGCTGTGAAGAGGTGGAGCCCAAATGCTACAGACTCTGAAATTGATGCAGCAATGGCAGAACACCTGAAACGCGCTCCAGGAACAGCTGGTGGATACAAAAACTGAGCCAAACAATGTGGTTTTAAACGGATAGTTTCCCCAAAAATGAAATTTGTCATTTACTCAACCTCATGTTTCAAACCTGTATACCTTTCTTCATTGAATTTTCATTTTTGGGTGAACTATCCCTTTATATAATAATTCAGTATTTTGTAATTGGTATTTTAGTTTGGTTAACAAATGTTAAACATTGAAAAAAATATTAAGATACATTTTGGCTGTTCAAGATCAATAAAATGTGCTAAATCAGAACATGCTTCTTTTTTTCTTATGTCCACAAATAATGTGTTCTTGTTTGTGATGTACACGTGATTAAAACGTTTTATTGACGGTCAGGTCTGACTAGACCAATTTTGGACCTTTTTAGAACCTTTGTCAAGATGTGTAAACTTCAAGACTTGATTGCCTTTCACAATGTTACACAATATGTGTGTGATTATTTTAAATGCAGGCTTATATACACTTAATTATGCAGCAACACATTTAAACACACAAATGACGACGCATTTAGACGTCCAGGGACGCGCTGAAGAGACGTGGAATTCACGGCCAGAAGAGACGTGGAATTCACGGCCAGATGACGTCAAAGACGTCGGTTCAACTTTCATTTTGGAACTATTTTTCAACCATGACGGGACGTGTCGGACGGACGTCTTTTCAACGGTCATTACACGTCCAAATGTTTGCTGGGTTGTTAAATATGCAAAAGCTGCGCTTAATCCTCGCATGGTTAATACTGCAATAATTAATGTAATTGCCCATGAAGTTTTTAAGAGGTTGTGAAGACGTCCACTGGCGTCCTTTACACGTCTAGTCAGGCTGTGAATACTATACGTCCACTGACGTCTTTTGCACGTCTAGTAGCAAGACAGAAACAAATTATCAGGAATTATAATTCTTTATAAAATACACGATTTATATACAAATGAATATTTACTTTATCTTGTTTTTATAAATTATAATCACAAAATGCCCAGTATAGTCAAGTGATTGCAAAGCCACTGCATTTTAGTCATTATTTTAACCTGTTATATCTTTATGAAATACACAATTTATATACAAAAGAACATATATCTACTTTATCTTGTTTTTATATATTATAATCACAAAATGCCCAGTATAGTCAAGTGATTGCAAAGCCACTGCATTTTAGTCATTATTTTAACCTGTTGTACCTGATGTTTTCGTTGTTATTTTTTATGTAATGTATTTATATACAAAAACAGTAATATACCCGGTCACCATTTATGTCTGAATTGGATGTGCCCAAACCATAAACTGTGCTGCCAAGATGAACAAAAAATCTCGCAATACAACAAAATCCCGCGATAGGATAGATTATCTCGCGAGATGTTTTAGCGCGTTCTCATAGATTCTAGAACTTTGAACAACCACGAGGAGAGGATGGAGTTGTGTCGATAGTATTATTAAAAATCTACTGTTTGGTAAGTACATTTTGTATTAGATTAACGTGCTTGAGGTTTACTTGTGTGACATGAATGAACAGAAAGAAATGATGCCCACATTGTCAACTGAAATTTACTGAGTTTGGCTAAAATTAGCCAGTAGGCTAATATTAACTTTGAACGTATACAACAACGGTATACCAAGTATATTGTTTAATGATACAGTCAAAGTTATTACTGTAACTTATTAATGTAGCCTTTTGAGAGTTTCTTTCAGAAAGTAAATTATCTGAAATGGAATGAAATGTTTAGCTGGATTTTAACATGTATGTTTCCAGTAACTGCTTTAAAAATAAAGCATAACATATTTTATACAATAAAATAAAATGTAATGCATGTTGATTACCTTTTTCTAATGTTTTATTCATGATTCATTCATCTTGTTCCATGTTTTTTTTTTTTTATTTAGCTGTAGACCATAAAAATATTTTGAAAATAAGTGCATATCATTTACCTCAAATTTATAATTTTATTTATTAATATATATATATATATATATATATATATATATATATATATATTTCTCTTCCCTTAGATGCTGTGAAGAGGTGGAGCCCAAATGCTACAGACTCTGAAATTGATGCAGCAATGGCAGAACACCTGAAACACGCTCCAGGAACAGCTGGTGGATACAAAAACTGAGCCAAACAATGTGTTTAAAGGGATAGTTCACCCAAAAATGAAAATTGTCATCATTTACTCCACCTCATGTTTCAAACCTGTATACCTTTCTATGTTATGCTAAACACAAAGATGTTTGTAACCAAGATATCGCTTCCCATTAATCTTTCTCAAATAATGGTAGTCAATGGTTGCTCTATTTGCTTGGTTACAAACATTCTTCAAAATATCTTCTTTTGTGTTCAGCAGAAGAAATAAACTCATACAGGTTTGGAACATGAGGGTGAGTAAATGAAAGAATTTTCATTTTTGGGTGAACTATCCCTTTATATAATAATTCAGTATTTTGTAATTGGTATTTTAGTTTGATTAACAAATGTTAAACATTGAAAAAATATTAAGAGACATTTTCGCTGTTCAAGATCAATAAAATTTGCTAAATCAGAACATGCTTTTTTTCTTATGTCCACAAATAATGTGTTCTTGTTTGTGATGTACACGTGATTGAAACGTTTTATTGACGGTCAGGTCCGTCTGACTGGACCAATTTTGGAACTTTTTAAAACCTTTGTCAAGATGTGTAAACCTCAAGACTTGATTGCCTTTCACGATGTTACACAATATGTGTGTGATTATTTTAAATGCAGGCTTATATACACTTAAATTATGCAGCAACACATTTAAACACACAAATGATGACGCATTTAGACGTCCAGGGACGCGCTGAAGAGACGTGTAATTCACGGCCAGAAAAGACGTGTAATTCACGGCCAGAAGAGACGTGGAATTCACGGCCAGAAAAGACGTGGAATTCACGGCCAGAAAAGACGTCGGTTCAACTTCCATTTTGGAACTATTTTTCAACCATAACGGGACGTGTCGAACGGACGTCTTTTCAACGGTCATTACACGTCCAAATGTTTGCTGGGAAGGATGGGCAAATGAAGCCTTATGAAGCACTGAGGCTTTCTCCTGATTGTTCCAGGAAAAGATTTGAAGCATCAAGAGTGTCGAAACAGCGCCGTCTTCTGGCAGGACAAATTTATATCAGCCACAAACCCGAGTGCACAGCGCCGTTGTTTCATCTATTAAGCACAGATAAAAGCCCGACAACGCTAAATGTTCAGTTTCCTGATAATATAATTCACATATTAAAGTGTGGCAATAAATTAAATATAACAATTAATACTAACTATAAAAATACCAACAGAGTTGCTTGATGCAAGTAAATGGTGGTCTTATTATTTTATGGTTTCTATGCTGTTTATAATATGACAGAATATATGATCATGTAACAGGCCATAGGCATATTTAAAAAAAAAAAAAAATGTATAGATATAGTAAATGGACTTAAACTTCCGAAACCCTGTAGCTAGTGGTCTGGGTTCAAATATTCCGACACGCAAAGTGAAGCATTCACGTGACTGGACAGAAAGTGAGGCGTATGTCTGAGCTCACTGTTCATCATCAGGCCTGGAAAGACACTTTACTAGAATATAAGTCTGAGATTGTATCGGCCAGGTCTGATTATTTTTCACAGTTAATTGTAAACTATCAGAGAAACCCTAGACAATGGTTTCATTCCATTAACAAACTGCTCAAATATTACAGTCTCTCAAACAGGGCCGTGCACAGGGGGGTGGCCCGGTGGCTAGAGCCACTGCCCTTCTGCCCTCATCAGCTGAGGTGCCCCTCTCGCCCCCCTCCCTAACCCTCCAGAGGATTTCCATAAAAACGTTATGTTATCGCTCCAGAATTTTCGCACGTTAAAAAATAAATACGACCTCACGTTATGTCAATCACACTTGCACACTGCCTCCGAAACTTTCGTCCGTCATAAAAAAAATCGAATCGGGTAAAAATCTAATCGAACCGTAGCCAGCAGTTTGAATGGAGTTTGAATGGTGTTTTGACAATTCAGAGCCAACGAATCACGAATACGAAAAAACGCAGTGTGCAATGGCCTTTATTCTGTATTTTTTTCTGTGCGTGCACACACACACACACAAACACACACAACCCGACGCGTGCAGCCCTGCACATAGACAGAGCAGCGTGCAAGGACTGAACTGAGCTCTCTTTCGCGTCTGAATGGACAAATACACACAACATTATGTCTAAATGTCCGTTTTGGAGAGTATTCACTTAAACGCAGTCAGTTATGTCTTTACAGAACGTACAGTTGTGAGAATATCGGTTGTGCATCAGTGCAATTGGATCTGCACACTCGGTCTTAAAGTGACAGTGCGTAATAAACCTATAATGCCGTCTGTGCACTTAATATTAATCAAACAACAAAATAAAAAGAGAAAAGCATTCACTGCTCTTTAATAGCTTTAATAAGGATTAATTATATTTAATTCATACAAATAAATATGTCTGCTTGAAAGAATAAAGAATGATGTATGTAAGACTTTAATTTTAAGATATTATTTTATGTCACAGTGCTAAATATGTCTCTGTATTGCATGTTCAAACTTTAAAAATTATGAATATTATCAGGTTAATAGATGTTTTCTACAGGAATATATAATGGGTTTGGACGTTTTAGAGGAATTCTAAATTAATGCATTACAATTTAACACTAAACCCATTAAATTTTAGTCGACTAAATCTACTGTAGATTTAGTCGACTAAAACCTTATTGTATTTCGTCAACTAAAACTAAAACAATTCAGATGACTAAAATATGACTAAAACTAAATGGCATTTTAGTGAAAATTTTAAAATTTCCTTTCAAAATTAACACTAATCTAAATGAATAGTACCTTATTAGCTACTGTAGGTTACAATGGGGCTAAAGGCACACATAACATTTGCTTTTCACATATGATTGCAGAAAAATATATGTTTGAAAATTGATGGAGCAACAGATTTTGTGTGAAAATAAATCATAAAGGTGGCTTGTTAGTTTAAAAATCGTATTAATGTATGTGGTGGCAAGGAGGTAGCCTACACACGGGGTAAAACCAGCACAAAAGACACATAGTATTGATACAAATACTTTAGCTAAATTAATATACTTCTAATAATCCCTAAGTTGATAGTTTATAGGTCAAACTCAAAATGGGGGGGGGGGGGGGGTCACCCGTATGTTGTCAGTCAAACTCCTTATAGTGCCCCCTTTTTTGGTTTAAGCCACTGCCCTTCAAAATGTCTGTGCACGGCCCTGCTCTCAAATGTGTCTGCTTCAACTCACTTTGTAACAGGTTCCTTGATTTCTTCAGCTTGAAGATTGACTGTATTTGTAAATGCATTATCACTACTCCATCATTTTTCTGGTATCTCTCTCTCAAATTTCTCTACACTATAGCCTACGTTCATTATCTTAGCAATGATGTTTCACAAATTAAAGCTCCCACTTCCATTGTTGATCCTTTACTGACTTGTCTGTTTCAGTCATGTTTTGCTTCTTTATGTCCTGTTGTCTTGAGTATTATAAATGAGTCCCTGTGCGCTGGTGTTGTGCCAGCTGCATTTACACTTGCTGCTGTAACCCTTGTACCTAAAAAAGCAAACACAGACTTTGATCATCTTAGTAACTTCATTCCCATTTCCAATTTCTTCCCTTGCTAAACTTTTAGAGCGAATTGTTGCTTCTCAATCAATGGCACTCTCACCTTAAACAATCGTTTCGAGCCCCTTCAATCTGATTTCCATAAATTCCACAACACTGAATGATTTATTAATTGTTTTGGATTCTGGCTCTTTCAATTTTGATCCTTGTTGATCTCTGTGGCGCTTCTTACACAGTAGATCACTCTTAAAATCAACCGGAAATGGTCTTTGGTGTTTCTGATACTGCACTAAACTGGTTTATACCTTTCAGAAAGCAGTTTGTTGATGGATGGATGCAGGTCTGAGGTTGGTGTGGTGAAATATTGTGTTCCTCGAGGATCAGTTTTGGACCCTTTACTCTTTTGCATCTACATTTTTCCAGTCTGTCAACTTTTAAGATCACTTGGTCTTATCTTTTCAATTTTACGCAGATGATACTCAGATTTACATACATTCACAACCTGATGATAATGTGGCTGTTGCCTTTCTATCTCAATGTATTTCTGAGATAAAAAAAAAAAATTGGATGTCAGTGACAAGACTGAGGTTATAATCATTGGTTCACCCCACCAGCTACGTAAAGCTGGGTCTTTGACTTTAAGACCTTTATTTTGAAATAGTGATGAACATGAAAATCATGAAAGAATGGTTTAGAACCTCAGTTTGTTTTTCATGCCAATAGTTCAATAGATACCATCCATTAATTTTTTTTTTAGACGAAAAGGTCTGAAAAATGTTTAAATATAAAGAAAAAAATGATAGATTCACCATTTGTGATGTGGTAGCGAGCTATAACGCACATACGTGTTATTTGTATGCATTAGAGGCTGACACTTAAAGGGTTAAATGTGGATGGCTCTAATTTAGTTTCAAACAAAATAAAAAAAAATTGGCGGTGATATTTGATGCTTATTTAACTTTTGATCCTCATATCCAGAATACAGTCAAAAAGTATTTTTTTTATTTTATTTTTATTTTAGAAACATTACCAGACTATGTCCTATAATTTCCGGTGGCTGTTAATTAACACTTTTGTATTTTCTCGCATTAATAATTGAAGCGGTCTACTTGCCGGGGTTTCAAAAGCTACTCTTAACAAATTACAGTTTGTTCAAAATTCTGCCGCCAGAATCCTGACTGGACCAGGACTAGGGATTACATCACTCCTATTTTGTAGTCCTTACACTGGCTCCCTGTCAGCTTGCGTGTCTATTTTAAAATGATCATGCTTACTTATAAGGCTTTGCATGGCCTGGCTCCTCAATATTTGTCAGAACTTTTAATCCCGTACATCCCAGCGCGTGATCTCTGCTCCTCCGAAGCTGGTCTTTTAACAGTCCCGCCAACTCGTTTAGGATCTATGGGCGATAGGGCTTTCTCTTCATTTGCTCTGAAACTGCGGGACTCTCTGCCCGCTGAGATTAGCACACGCAATCTCTGAATGTTTAAAGATTTACTCAGAACATACTTTTTTAGGGTAACTTTTATTTGATTTATTTCATTACTTTTTATTTTCATTACTAATTATTTTTTTCCAATATCATTTTTTTAGGGAACTCTTTTGATAACATTTTATATTTGCATTGTATATGTACTTCTCTTTTATGAATGATTTTCTTTTATATTGTTGTATTTCTCTTTTATATTTTCTTATTTTTGTGAAGCGCTTTGAGATGTAGCTTTCAAAGACGCTAAAGAAAATAAAGTTTATTATTATTATTATAACAGTGATCATGATACTGTGATGCTGTTTTAATCAATATTTACTCATATGTGTATTAATACAGGAAAACCTGTAGTGGAGGTGAAGCCAGATCAGCGTGTGTTCAGAGGAGAGAGAGTCACTCTCACCTGTGTCATACAGGGAAGAGGAGACATTCAGTGGACATACAGCTGGATTAGAGATGGAGAGACTGTCTATCCATATACAACAACAGCAGAGTTCAGTTTCACAGCTGATGTGTATTACAGTGGTAAATACAGTTGTAGAGGAGAGAGATCAGGCTCACACACAGAGTTCAGTAATGCTGTTACACTGACTGTATCAGGTGAGTCTTCATATTCACATCTGTTTAATTATCATTTAATATCCATATTTCAACACTTATGATATTCTGTATCCGCCACATCTGTTCTTATAAGCAATTCACTTTTAGTCATGATTGTCGGTAACACTTTAGAATACGGTTCCTTCGTTAATGAATAACTACACAGGAACAAATGAGTAACACAATATTAACAATCTAGTAACTACTATTAACTAACAAGAAATTCTGATTAACGAATTAGTAAGTAATAGCGCACAGATGAAAGTGGTAGTTCACTATTAACTAATCAATAACTAATGCAGGACAAATGACTAGCACTACATTAACATTAATAACTGCTACTGTAAACGAATACACAAGGTTTATCAATATGTAATAGCAGACTTATGATTTGGGAAATAATTAGCCTATGCTCTCTCCTAGAGAACTATTTATCAACTGAATAACTTTAAAGAAATGGCTTTTTAAATGCAGTTGTCGGGACCTTACTTGTCCTGTAGTGATTCAATGCCAGTCCAGAGGAATGCCAGAAAATTGGCCAGAGTCACGGTGACGGCTGGAACATATTGAGTTATCAGCCATCCAAATACTATCCTCCTGGGACCCAAGAATAGACTTTTGTCCACTGTAGACATTATATTTTAGTGAATTTCTCTGACATCATACATGTCACATGACACAACCTGGGTGTCCTGTAAAGAGCACATTCAGGACTTTTCAGAGATACCAAATGTTTGGAGGTTTCACCATGAAAACAACTTCTCCTTGGTCTTTAAAAATGTCTGACATTAATTTAGTGATCATATGTAGCATTCTTATGGAAATATGATAATATAGTGTAATTATAATATAAATTGGACTACTTTTCAAATTGTATTTCATAAAACAACATCTCAGGAAAATGTTAAGGGGTTTAAAAAAAAACAAAAAACTTTCTGTTACAGAACAGGGCATTGATTTCAAACGTGTCCACTGTAGAGGACATCAGGACTAAAACCATGTTTATCAGGCATTCTGGGAGACACAACAAGTGAATATGGAAATAAATTATACATCAATATTCCTATGAAATGTTAGATATTATTATTAAAATGTTGCCAATTATTACTCCAATTATTACCCTTTATTCTTTCATTAAATGTTGCTCCCAGAACACATTAATGTGCCAATTAGATACAGTGTATAGATACATTGCATTGAATGGGAATATTAACTTATGGCCATTTTACCCACATATTGCAAAAAGTAAAATGGTGTATCAATTCATTCCATTATTTCTTTCATAACATAGTCGAGAATAATCTTTATACAAATTTTGGTTGAAAAAATCCTGAAACCCCAAAATGTATTGGTGATTGAAAAAAAAATCCCATTGTTTTTGCCTATACATATAATTTCATGTCATTTTATTTTTAAACAACTTAGTCCTGGCGTCCACTACAGAGGACATAGCATAACGTATGAATAAAATATTATTTTATATATATGTTTTTTTTACCATTTGTTTATTGTGCTCTAAACAGTGTGATGACATGGAAAAAAACTAAATTCAAAAAACTTTTTTTTTCTGGGTCTCAGGAGGATATACAGTGATTTTATTATTTAACCTACCTCGCAAAAAAATATGTTTTCATTTATGTCTCCTAGCTCATATACGTGTGTGCAAATATCTTGAGAAGGATTAGATTCTACACTTTAGGATTGGATTTTCATGTAAGAATCATGGTAACTAGTAATGACTCAAGTGTTACTACATACTTCTATGGTAATTACTATCTAAAACTTCACCAAAAACCTCAAAAGCTTAAAGGCACACTGTGGAATTTTTGGCCACTAGGGTGCGCTCGACCTGTAATTTTCACGTCTAGTGCCCCTAGAGGCCACAAGCGCTGCAGCATTGTCGCGAAAGTCAACAAACAGTTAAGGTGATGATACACAGGGCAACTTTTAGGGCAATGTTGCTGGGCAATGTTGCCGTCAACGGGCAACCAGATGAGAGACAGGGACCACGACCGATCTAAATTATCCAGATAGAAATTTATGGCCCATTTTCAACGAGAAAGTGCCCAAGCAACAATCGCTCGGCAAGATTGCCCAGCAACATTGCTCAAAAAGTTGCCCTGTGTATCATCACCTTTAGTCTCAGCCTCAGACGTCACGCCCACGGAACGCCCAGCCGTCAGTCTGTGTAATGTATTGTGCTGCCGCTAGAGCGCGCTGTTACGTTGGCTGGGTGAGTTCCCTTTTGTGTAAAACACCAGCAACAGAGAGTTCTGTGTTCTTCAGTAAAAACAGTTATCGTGCAGTCACACTCGCTGTCTTTATTGTCTCCAGTATCTTACATGGTGTCAGAAGTGTAGCATGGCTACCCCACAGTTTGAGCACCCGAAGATTGACTGGGAGGCTGCGGATTTATATCAGGAATTTGATCGTTTTCGGAGCCACGTTACGTTCGTTTTTGATGGACCACTATCCGAACTAACTGCAAAGCAGCAAGCCGGCTGGCTGGGTACGTGGATAGGCGGACAAGGCAGAGAAATTTACAAAACGCTCACCTGGGCTGAAGGTGAGAAAGAGGATCCCGAAAAAGTGCTAGAAAAGTTTGAGAAGTATATTAGACCAAGGAAGAACAAGAGGATAGCACGCCATCGTTTCAAGCAGAGGAAACAAGACGTAAGTGAGAGCTTCGACCATTTCGTTAAAGATTTACGGCTACTGTTAATGGATTGCGCATATGCCGACCCTGACGACATGTTGATTGACGCGATTATCGCGGGCGTGCGTGAAAAACGAGTGCAAGAAAGACTTCTAGACAAAGGAGAGGAATTAACGCTAGCCAAAGCCATTGAAATCCCTCAGCAATATGAGATGTCTCAGAAACAATTGAAAATAGTCCGAGATGATGTTACATGCTCTCAGGTGTCCACTGTAGCAGAAAGTTTTCAACCTAAGCCTTCTGGCCAAAGCAGGAAAATTCGCTATTCAGATCGCAAGTTCACTCAGTCAAAGCCCTCAGCTTTCTGTGCTAGCTGCGGTAAACATCCTGATCACAAATGGAACGACGGCAAGTGCCCAGCCAAGGGCTCAACGTGCTCTTACTGCCACAGACCCAACCACTGGATGGCAGTGTGCCGTAAACGTGCTGTCCACACACTGAATGTAGAGGCGCTGGAGGAGACTGATGATGAAATACTGAACATTAGCCTAACAGACGTTGTGCTTCCGGCAGCTGCATTAACTGTGGACAAATGGACTGTGCATTTGATGATACTTTCACAGAGAGTCCAGTTCAAAATAGATACTGGTGCCAAGTGTAACACTTTGACTCTTGACAGCTACCAGCAACTCGTGCACACTGGTGAATTGAAGCGTTCTAACAAGCTGTTGCGCTCCTACTCGAATCATAAGCTCAAACCAGTCGCTGCCGTAGATTTATCAGTGCACTACAAACAGTGTGCCACTGATGCAGAGTTTGAAATTGTGGATATTGCACAGGAAAGTGTGCTCAGCGGAGCCACGGCTGAAGCTTTAGGTTTGATAGCAAGGTTGAACTCCATACAAAATGCTGCTGAAGCTGAGGCTGACTCGCCTGTGGAGGGCATTCTCGAACAAGACGTTGTTCCTCAAGGCCTTCGTGACTTTCCTGAGCTAATACGCACCACAGGGACTCTACCAGGGAGGTACACAATCAAAATAGAGCCCAATGCTAAAGGTGTTGTCCACCCCGTGCGCAGACAGCCAGCTGCACTCAAGGGACAGATTGTCCAGAAACTGCATGAAATGGAGGAAAATGGCTATATAAAAAAAGTAGAGCAGCCCACTGAGTGGGTCAGTTCAATGGTGGCGGTCTCTCGGGGAGACAAGCTAAGAATTTGCATAGACCCCAGCGATTTAAATAAGGTAATCAAAAGAGAACATTACCCCATGCGCACCGTTGAAGAAGTCGTGTCATCTATGCCTGGAGCACGAATATTCTCAGTCCTCGATGCCAAGTCGGGATTCCTCCAGATCGAGTTAGATGAAGAATCATCATTCCTTACAACCTTCAACACACCCATTGGTAGGTTTAGGTGGTTGAGGCTACCGTTTGGAATAAAATGTGCCCCCGAGATCTATCAGCGGATCATGGATGGCATGCTAGAGGGCATTATGGGAGCAGTGGCCATTATGGATGACATCTTGATTGCGGCCCCCACTGTGAAGATGCACGATGAAATCCTACACAAAGTCATCGAGAGAGCAACAAGCTACAACCTAAAGCTTAATTTCAATAAGTGTCACATTCGGCAGAGCCAAGTTCCATATATTGGCCATTTACTGACTGCAGACGGTCTGAAGCCTGACCCAGCCAAGGTCCAAGCAGTCAGGGGCATGCCGGAACCCGTTGACAAGGAAGGAGTTCGCCGTTTTTTGGGGTTTGTGACTTATCTGTCAAAATTCATACCAAATCTCAGCGAGGAAGATGCGCCGCTGCGGCAGCTCCTGAAAAGCAATGTGGAGTTTGCGTGGCAACCGGCTCAGAAAATAGCTTTTGCAAGGCTCAAAGAACTGTGTTCACACCCCCCTGTACTGAAGTACTACGACCCATCAGAGCCAGTTGAAATTTTCTGTGATGCAAGCAGTAGTGGATTAGGTGCTGTGCTTTTGCAGGATAATCACCCTGTTGCATTCTCCTCCAGGTCTCTGACCGACGCTGAGACCCGCTATGCACAGATAGAAAAGGAGATGCTTTCTATCGTCCATGCATGCACAAAATTTCATCACTATATCTTTGGAAAGTCAGTCACTGTGTATAATGACCACAAACCACTGGAGGACATTTTTAAGAAATCACTGCTTTCCACACCCATGCGCATACAGAGAATGCGCCTGCGCATCCAATGGTATGATTTGACTGTCCGGTACAGGAAAGGAAAGGATATGGAGCTGCCTGACACACTATCCAGGGCGCAACTGTCACACAATACTCCAGAATTGGAACATATGGAGTGTGTATCCATGTTGAACTATGTGGCTGTAAGCGAAGAGAAGTATGCTGAGCTACAGGAATGCACAAAAAAAGAACTGAGCTCCTTACAACACATCATCCAGCAAGGCTGGCCGGAGCACAGGAGAGATGCCCCAACTACTGTTCAGCCATATTGGGACTCAAAAAGTCAACTGACCATATGTGATGGAATAGTGTACAAAGGGCTACGTATAGTTATACCGCCCACTATGAGACAGCACATGTTAAAACTCATACACCAGTCTCATTTAGGGATTGTGAAAAGCAAGCAGAGAGCACGTGAAGTGCTCTACTGGCCGGGCATGAGTGCAGAGATAGAGGAGGTAGTGAAGAGTTGCAGCAAATGTGCCGAGTTCCAAAACAAACTACCAAGATTGCCTCTAAAGCCAACTGAAACCCCAGAACTGCCGTTTGAGCTAGTGGCCTCAGATATCTTTGAATTTGATGGCAAGCACTTCATTCTTCTCGTGGATTACTTTTCAAAATACATTGAAGTGGACGAGCTTAAAGATCAGCGAAGCCGTACTGCCATTGAAATACTGAAATCACAGTTCAGTCGTCATGGGATTCCTACTGTCCTACGAACAGACAATGGGCCCCAGTATGCGTCAGAGGAGTTCAGAGACTTTTGTGAGAGCTATGGCATATCACATCTCACATCATCACCTCACACACCTCACTCAAATGGAGAGGCCGAGCGTGCAGTACAAACAGTGAAAAGACTTTGGAACAAAGCTCCAGACAGACATTTGGCATTGCTGGACTACAGAACAACCCCGCTAGAGACAGTAGAGTTGTCCCCAGCGCAGCTGCTCATGGGCAGAAGACCCAGAAACAAACTCCCTGCAGCTCAACAACTGCTTGCCCCAAAGGCCTACAACTCTTTGAAAGTCAGACACCTGCTCAATAGGTCCAAAGCTTCCCAGAAGTACTACTACGACAAAGGCAGGACGATGCATACTCGCCCTGCGCTGGTGCCAGGTGAAGAAGTCAGAATGCAGCCCTACCCCGGCCACTCCAAGTGGTCTCCAGCTGTTGTCGTCCAGCAACATAGCAGCACACCCAGGTCTTACATCGTAAACTCTGGTGGCACGGAGTTCCGCCGGAACTCTCAGCACCTTCGCAAAAGCACTGCAAGAGCGAATCAGTCCCGTCACCTCATGCAAGATGAGCCTTGGGAGGAGTTTCCCGATGTCCTTCCAGAAGAAGACGAATTGATTCCTCCCCTAGTTGGGACAACAGCATCACCTGCCAAGGAACCCCTGAATGTGGGTCAACCACAGCCCGCTCGGCCCTACACCACTAAGCATGGCAGAGTGGTTAAACCCCCTGAAAGACTGAATTTGTAGTTGCTACCTGTCAGGAGTCAGATGAGTCCAGTAGTGAAGCAATCCAGTTGGCCTACTGTTTGTTGATAGATTTCAATTGTTGGTAATGATCTCAAGTTGCTCCTGAATAGCTAAAGAAATATGTCAAGTGTGGTGCCCTTGTATAATGTCATTAATAAGTTGGAAGGTACCTTGAGGATTGCTTATTTTTGCCTTTAAATTTGCTTGAGAAACCTTCAGTTATTTAGTCTGCTATCTATGGGATCCCCATAAATAAGCTGAAGAAGGGGAGATGTAATGTATTGTGCTGCCGCTAGAGCGCGCTGTTACGTTGGCTGGGTGAGTTCCCTTTTGTGTAAAACACCAGCAACAGAGAGTTCTGTGTTCTTCAGTAAAAACAGTTATCGTGCAGTCACACTCGCTGTCTTTATTGTCTCCAGTATCTTACAGTCTGAAGGTCTGGCTACGCGAGACTAACAAACAGTCAACCTCCCGTGTCTTTATGTGTGTGCAGACGGCATTTGATTTGTATGTTGGAGAAAGTTAATCGATTCACTACTGACCAAAATAATAATATAAATATAAGATTAATAATATAAATCCTATAAAGAAAACAAATTGAATTAAAGTATGCTAGCATACGCAGAAAACAATGTCTGATCAGGTAAGTCGCATTGACAAGGGTTGCCCAATCCTGCTCCTGCCGATCGTCTGTCCTGCACAGTTCATCTCCAACCCTAATCAAACACACCTGAAGCAAACAATTAACGTCTTCAGGATCTCTTTGCAATGGGTTGGAGATGAAATCGAGTAGTCGGGAAATCGTGTAACAAAACTGATATAACTCACTACATATTTCCGTTATTTGTAGTCTTCAGTTTGTTTTTCCTTTTACACAAATACAAACATATATGAGCTGAAAGGAAAAAAAACATTTACATTTACATTTGTATACGGCAGTATGTTGTGACTATCAGTTTTGTTACACGAATTCGCAGTAAATATTACATTATATATACACTTTTATGCCGATGTTTATTTTAAACTCTCCCTTTCTCTTTTTTTGGTCTCCTCTGACAAAATCTTTGCTTTCTTCGCTTTCTTCCGAGTAGCTGTTGATTCAGCCATGACGACAACATACAGACGCCGGCAATCAAACGCGAGTTGAGCTCTCACGTTAGAATTTGAGGAAGTTGGGGTGGTGGGGGAAGTGACGTATGCCGTAAAGCGGTCGAATTTTGTAGTTCTTTTTGTGCTCGGGTTCCTACCCGAACCCCGAAGTTACATAGTGCTAGGAAAAGCGATACAGACACCTTCAGGCTTCGGCAGACGTGTCATTCAACCTATTGTAAGTCGATGTACCATCTCAATGGGTTTTGGTAATATATTATAAAGGTTGAAAAGTTCCACAGTGTGCCTTTAAAAGAATTAGTAATTCCTTGTAGAAGTATGTAGTTGTAGTGACTGTGACATACATAATTCACCTTTGGGTTAAATGTAGTTCTATACATTGTTGGTGATAAATGCAGTACTTTGTTCTTAGCGTTTTTTTCCTCATAACTGTTCAGGGATCGTGGTCCCTTTAAATGTTCTGTATGGGTGATGACGTAGGACGCTTGTCAGCGCCATTGGTTGGCTGTTAGTTTTGTCATACGAAATAAACGACACACGTATTTGTGTGCTCAAAGTGAGAAGTTGTCTCTTGCTAGTTACTGCAATTTCCACACTGGTGACCCCGACATTAGTCTGCTGGACGTATCCAGAGACACGACACGACCATGACCGCGAACGCTGTCACCCTCAAACTCCCCGAATTCTGGGAATCGTCGGCATCTGCATGGTTCGCACAGACTGAAGCGCAGTTCGCGCTGCGTGAGATCACCGCGGATACAACAAAATACTACTACGTAGTGTCGGCTCTCGGTAATTCAACGGCATCCAGAGTGGTGAGCCTTCTAACAAATCCTCCGGAAAACGAGAAATATGCAGCACTCAAAGCCCACCTGTTGAAAACGTTCGGACTGTCGGACGCTGAGAGAGCCGGCAGGCTTTTCTCCCTTCAAGGACTGGGTGACAGCAAACCGTCTGAGCTCATGGACCGCATGCTGGATCTTTTGGGAGAGCACAGACCCGATTTTCTGTTCATCCAGCTTTTCCTGCGTCAGCTGCCTTCACAAGTGAGAGCTGCATTAGCCAACACCACAATCACTGACTGTCGGAGACTGGCTGAGGAAGCTGATAAATTTTTCCTGGCGAGTCACGGACATTGTGCGGACGCGCTTTTTCCCGCGCACATCGCTTCGGTGACACGTGACGACTCCACCTTCGTCGCGGCAACCACTTCTCGGCGGCAGTTGTCTTCTGGCCCCCAACAACTTCCAGGCTTATGTTTCTACCATGCTAAGTTTGGAACCAAGGCTAACAAATGTCGCTCACCATGCAGTTTCGGCGGGTCGGGAAACGCCGGGGCCGGCGCTCAGTAGTGGCCATGAGCGTCGGCCGCGTAGGCAGGCTGCTTTTCATCCACGACAGCATCTCTGGACGGCGTTTTCTGTGCGACACAGGAGCACAGAGGAGCGTCCTGCCTGCATCCCGTTTGGACATGGTGACCGACAGCCACGGCCCTCCTATGGAAGCTGCAAATGGTAGCCCCATCCGCACATATGGAACGAGGTACATCGAACTGTGTTTAGGAGGACAGCACTTCGGCTGGAACTTTGTTACCGCAAAGGTTGCCGTTCCCCTCCTCGGCGCTGATTTTTTGTGTGCACATGGACTGTTGGTGGATGTAAAGAATCGCCGTCTGATTGACGCTGTCACGTTTTGCTCTTATACATGCACGCTCAGCGGGACTGACTCCATACGGCTGTCTAGCATGCTTTCAGCTTCTGATGATTTCCACCGTCTGCTTGCCAGTTTCCCAGCCCTCACTCAGCCCACTTTCTCTGCATCAGCCGTGAAGCATGGTGTGGAGCACCATCTCGCCACCACTGGTCCACCCGTCTACGCCCGCGCTCGGCGCCTCGACCCAACCAAGCTTGCCGTTGCAAAGGCTGAGTTTGCGAACATGGAACGCCTGGGAATAGTTCGCCGATCCGACAGCCCATGGGCATCGCCCCTCCACATCGTCCCCAAACCTGGTGGCGGCTGGCGCCCGTGTGGCGACTACCGGCGGCTTAATGAGGCAACGGCGCCTGACCGATACCCAGTCCCGAACATACAGGATTTTTCAGCACACCTGTCTGGCAAGGTGATTTTTTCCAAGGTCGACCTCGTTCGTGGATATCATCAGGTGCCGGTACATCCACTGGACATCCCCAAAACGGCAGTGATCACCAGCTCGGCCTCTCCACCATTGACTTCCTTGGACACAGAGTCACTAAGGACGGGGCGGTCCCTCTCCCATCAAAGGTGGAGGCAGTCACACAGTTCCCACGCCCGCTCACTGTCAAATCCCTGCAGGAGTTCCTCGGCATGGTGAATTTTTACCACCGCTTCATTCCTCGAGCTGCTCTGCTCATGCGGCCTTTGCACGAGGCCTTGAAAGGTAAACCACAGCACGTTGTGGACTGGACTGAGAGTAGAGACAGGGCTTTTGCCGCCACTAAGGCAGCCCTAGCGAACGCCACCATGTTGGCACATCCTTCTCCAACAGCCCCCATCGCCATCACCTCGGATGCCTCAGACTATGCTGTCGGTGCTGTCTACGAGCAGTGGGTAGGCGGTGCCTGGCAGCCGCTGGCTTTCTTTAGCCGTCAGCTGCGCCCCTGTGAGCGGAAGTACAGCACTTTCGACCGGGAGCTGCTGGGTCTCTACCTCGCCATCCGACATTTCCGTTCCCTGCTGGAAGGCCGACACTTCACTGCGTTTGTGGATCACAAGCCGTTGACTTTTGCCATGGCCAAGGTGGCTGAACCGTGGTCCGCCCGCCAGCAACGTCATCTGTCCTACATTTCAGAGTTCACCACGGACTTGCAGCACGTTGCTGGTAAGACCAACCACGTGGCTGACTGCTTATCACGGGCTGTGGTGGGGGCAGTCCACCTGGGCTTAGATTACAACCGCATGGCGGCCGCTCAGGCCACAGACCCGGACGTGCAACTCCTGAGGACCTCGACTACAGGTCTGCAGATCGAGGATGTAGTTTTTGGCGATGCCGGCACCACGCTCCTGTGTGACATCTCCACAGGTAGTCGTCGGCCAGTCGTTCCCTCGGGATGGAGACGACAAGTTTTTGACGCCATCCATGGTCTCTCCCACCCAGGTTCGAAAGCGTCACAGAGACTGGTTGCAGCTAAGTTTGTTTGGCACGGCCTCAAGAAGGACGTTAGGGATTGGGTTAACATCTGTGTTGAGTGCCAACGGGCCAAAGTCCACCGCCACACTAAAGCCCCGTTAGGTTTGTTCCCGGTTCCGGAGAGACGTTTTGACCATGTAAACGTGGACCTGGTCGGTCCTCTGCCCTCCTCTCACGGTTTCACATATCTGTTCACCATGGTTGACTGGACCACCCGCTGGCCCGAGGTTGTGCCTTTGACGTCAATGGCATCTGTCGAGATGACACGGGCATTTATTAGCACCTGGGTTGCCCGTTTCGGCACTCCTTCGGACATTTCCTCTGACCGAGGCGCGCAGTTCACGTCTGAGCTGTGGGACGCTGTCGCACAGAGCCTCGGAGTGAAACTCCACCGCACGACCGCATATCACCCGCAGGCTAACGGACTCTGTGAACGTTTTCATAGGTCAATGAAGGCTGCCCTGCGTGCCAGCCTCAAAGACAGCAACTGGGTCGACAAGCTCCCATGGGTGTTGCTGGGCATCAGGACTGCGCCAAAGGAGGACCTTCAGTCCTCATCCGCGGAGCTTGTTTATGGACAGCCACTGCGGGTACCGGGGGAGTTTGTCCCTAGTGCCACGGTTCCCTGGTCTGCTACTTTCCAGCGGTCTACTCTACTGGACAATGCAAGGCTTTTCGCACCTGTCCCTACTTCACGTCACGGCCTCCCTCAGTCACACATCCCCGCTGGACTTCAGACGGCTGACTACGTTTTCATTCGCCACGATGCTCACAGGGGACCGCTACGTCCGCCCTATGAGGGCCCATTCCGGGTCCTGGAGACGGGGGACAAACATTTTGTGGTGGACAGAGGCGGCAAACCGGAGCGACTTTCTATCGACCGCCTCAAACCGGCTCATTTGGACGTAGCCAGGCCCATCAACCTGGCCCAGCCCCCACGCCGCGGACGGCCTCCTGCTCTGCCTCCACCCCTTGCTCCTAAACCTCCTACACTCCATGCCCCACACCCGGGTCTTGACGGGACACCGGCTGCAGTGAGGTTTCCTCAACCTCCAGTACAGCGCAGCCGTTGTGGTCGGTTGATACGCCCACCTCCCCGTTGACAGTTTGGTTCTTCGGATACAGTGAATTCTGGGGGGACGTGTGTAGTGACTGTGACATACATAATTCACCTTTGGGTTAAATGTAGTTCTATACATTGTTGGTGATAAATGCAGTACTTTGTTCTTAGCGTTTTTTTCCTCATAACTGTTCAGGGATCGTGGTCCCTTTAAATGTTCTGTATGGGTGATGACGTAGGACGCTTGTCAGCGCCATTGGTTGGCTGTTAGTTTTGTCATACGAAATAAACGACACACGTATTTGTGTGCTCAAAGTGAGAAGTTGTCTCTTGCTAGTTACTGCAATTTCCACATAGTAACACTTGAGTAATTACTAGTTAGTTACCATGATCTTCACTTTAGAATACGGATCCAAATAATTAGTAATTCCTTGTAGAAGTATGTAGTAACACTTGAGTAATTACTAGTTAGTTATCATGATTCTTACAGTGGTTCTCTGGGAAGCATTAAAAAAAAGTAGTTATTGATTAGTTAATAGTGAACTACCACTTTCATCTGTGCGCTATTACTTACTAATTTGTTAATCAGAATTCCTTTTTAGTTAATAGTAGTTACTAGATTGTTAATATTGTGTTACTCATTTGTTCCTGTGTAGTTATTCATTAACAAAGGATCCGTATTCTAAAGTGTTACCTGATTGTCTTCAGATACAGTGCATGTCTTGTGTGTTGCAAATTTTTATCAGGATATTTTTTCAAACATCATGTAAATTGTGACTTTCCAGTGTTATAGACGTCTCCATCTTTGACATTTACTTTAGTCACTGTCACTATGGTTACAGGAGATATTTACTAATAGAAAATATGAGTTTTGTGCTGAAGTCAGAGAGAATGAATGACGTGACCATGTATCCTTCATGTATCTTCTGAACACAGGATTATTCTTGACGTCCCGCTGCCGTTTCACAGTAGAAGTGATTGTTACGGTGTTATTCATTTTGTCATGTTTCTGGTTTGTGGTTTCTCTGTCTTTGGTCTTTTATTCAGTTTGTGCCTTGTTAATTGCAGTCTGTTATCCTAGTCATGTCATTATTAGGTCCCTTGTTTCAGGTGTGTTGTCTTGTTAGGTTGTATGGTCCCGCTCGTTGTTCTGATTTGCCCCATCTGTGTCTTGTTCCCTGATCCCCTCTGGGTATTTATATCCTGTCTTCTCTTTTGTTCATGGTCAGTTATTGAATGTATGTGATTGCCTGTATGTGTACACTCCTCGAGTTTCTCTGAGATCTAAGTTACCCTAGTCTGTGATAATTAAAGTCTACTGCTGCATCTAGATCCGACTTCCGCCTTTGCTTCCACGCAAATCGTAACAGTGATAGAGTTTCACTCCGGTGATATTTACATATTACTGAGATCAGGAGGAATCGTCTCTATGATAATTAAGATCTTTTAGGGAAGAAACATATTCTAATACATATCTTGAAGTGGAAGCCTTTCATTGTTTTCCTCAATTTACTTTTAAAGGGTACATATCATGCTTTTAAATCGTTCCTTTTTACATATAAATCATACATTTTTACATATAAATCAAACACTAACCATTACTGGTTAGCTACCACGACGGGCTGCCGTCGCCCGTCGGTGTATGAATGAGTGAGTGAATGGGTGAATGTGAGGCAAATTGTAAAGCGCTTTGGTGGCCATTGGGTCTGTGAAAGCGCTATATAAATGCAGTCCATTTACCATTTACCATTTACATTTGTAGTCTATATAAAGCGGAACTGCAATGGTTGGGTCTGAATTCATCATTATTATAGCTCCACAGGCCCCTTTTCTGATGTGCGTCTGAGAGCAACTCGTTTTGGTGCGGTCTCTTTAAATACAATTGAGACACTTCATACCCCGCCCCCTCTCCAGGTTGTAGCGGTGACACTCGGTTCCAGTGTTGCCAACTTAGCGACTTTGTCGCTATTTTTAGCGACTTTTCAGACCCCTTTAGCGACATTTTTTTTTTAAAGCGACTAGCGACAAATCTAGCGACTTTTTACACAAACCTTAGTAATCTCCAGATGTTGCCAGTACTGTCCTGCGAGCGCGAGGTCTTGCCTTCTCCCGGCCGTCTCTCTCTCTAACGGCGTCTACCTTGTTCAGTGAATGGCTGAGACGAGCAGCAGCACATTCATGTGTTGAGCGCGCGCCAGTTTTTTTTTTCACGGACTTGTCACTTATCTGCTTCTCTTTTGTTTTATTTTTAAAGAGTTTTGTTTGACCATTTTAATTCCGTTCTTTTCTTGTGCTTATTACTTGTAATACTCACTATCACATAGTTTTCACCCAGTTCCCGAACTCTCTCAATTCAGATAATTTTACACATATAAAATTTTGTCATTTTTTTGTCATTCACTAGATATCATAGCTAGCCTACTTGTTCTACTGTCTGACAAAAAATAATATGAGAACAGCTTTATTGGACATTCATATTATATTATATTAAAATACAGAATGTGAGCATGAATTTAGAGAGAAAACACATTAGGCATGGCAGAACGCAAGTACGACGCGATGACGTCATGAATATGCTAATTAGCGTATGACGTCATCTAGCGACATTTAGCGACTTTTAGGGAGGGAAGGCGTTAGCTACTTTCCTTAGAAAATAGTTGGCAACAGTGCTCGGTTCAACTCCACCCCGTTCGGCCATTTAGTTTGATAGCAGAGATACGATTATCTAGCGGCACAGAAACGTTTTATTCACACGTTATTAACAAAATGTCAACAACGGAAGACTTGTCCAGCCAGCCTTACAATGTTCTAGCCAGAGTCGGAGCCGGAGCGAGATGAAAATGAAGACGACGAACCTGCAGAACAACGTCTTCCTATTAGGGGTGGAACGGTACATGTATTCGTATCGAACCGAAACGGTACGGGCGTCACGGTTCGGTGCACGAATTTACACGGAGAATACACGGTATAAAAATAAATAAAACTCGCGTGCAAATTAATTAATGTAATGCGGAACTACTGTTAGATACGCGGGTTCTTTAGGGACACATAATCTGTATCGGCTTAGCTCTGAACGCGCGTTCACTTCAAACGTTGGCTTTATACGCGCGTCCTATTCGCTTTGGACTAGCGTCGAACTAGACGCGAATTTGACGCTCTATTCACGTTTGGTGTGACCGCATAATGAACAGGCTGCGATGTCAAGATTGCAATGCTGGAGTGTGTGTGTGCGAGAGAGAGAGAGAGCCGCGCGGGCGCGATCGAACTTTGTGTGTGTGTGTGAGTGAGAGCGAGAGAGAGAGGCGCGCGATCGAACAGTGGAAACATAAAAAAACATACTCCGTCATTTTGTACAGATCATTAAACCTGCAAAGTGTTTACTTATATTTGTGTACACTCGCAATAAAACACAACATTGTGCTTTTGTCACACTGTAACCTACAACTAGCCTGACTACGTCAGACTTCCTACTTCCGCTAATTTCATTTCGCTCCTGTACTCAGTCTGAGATAGCAGCCTATCTTTCTGTTTTCCACCGGCCTGAAAACAGCCTGGCCAATCAACGAACAGAGGGCGGGCTGAAAGCCGTGACGTAGTCGGTAAGCGCCGTGTTTAAGATTAGGTCAGGGAAATCGAAAACGACCGCTGATATGGAGACGCGGATGCAATTCGCTCTGTTGTGGAGAATATTCCCGGCATTAGCAAACTGAAGCCCGAACAAGAATTGTGTGTATTAAACATTTTGAATGGAGGTGATGTTGTGGCCCTACTCCCTTTGGGAAAAGTTTAATTTATCAACTATTACCGATCGTCAGCGAGAAACTGGGGAGCCTTTTGACAGGTCAGTGTAGCTTTTCTTTTCCAGGTCTTAAATACCGTAAAACTTCAAATAATAGCCCGGGCTTTTATTTGCCCAAATCGTCGAACTGCACCGGCTTGTACTTGAGATAGACGTCTAACTTATATGAGACAGGCCTTTATAGTTGAGATGTTGTTCATTGAGATGTTGTTCCTAGAGTCTATAATCTCTAAAAATCTCCAAAAGCTCCACGTGAAACCGCGGTCTTCCGACCTCTTACTATCTTGTCGATTGATTTTTATGAATATGCGCGAGGGAGAGAGAGCAAGACAGCGCTCGTGTTGTTTGTAGACGTGGGAGTGCGCGCGCGCGGCCGGGGCTCTCTCTCTCTCTCTCTCTGCTCGTTTGTGCATATTCATTCTATTGTGTCATTGTGTCATTCTATTACATCACTCACAGATCAAAAAAGTCGTTTACAGCCATGTTCACTCGGGTATTTCGCTCGCATCATCAAGTGTTTACAGTGGAAGTTCGATCATAGATTTGAGTTCGATGCATGATGTCTGTGGTTCGATGCGGCTGTGTCGGAGCATAACATACGTCATAAACAAACTTATCTGATTGGCTTACGGGTAACCAATGATTTTAAACTTCAGTACGCGCCCCCTAGCGAGAGAGAAAACACTTCTCTATTATGCTATCCCAGACTCTGTGTACGAAGCAAAGTGAAGTAGCAGAGTCTGGTATTACCAGGCTAACCTACAACTGCCACCCAACCAAAATTACACACAAACACACACACTGTTTTAAAAGCAAAACATATTTATCCAACTCCATTTCAAAACAGTCTGTGGGTCCCATCATCTTTTGGATATTCATCATATTGCATTGGTTTTCATTTCTCGTCCTCGGAGCACTAATCTTACACATTCTACATTGATTAAAAAAGAAAATCGAATGTTTTTAATGGTAGTATTATTTTATACAGAAATCAATTATTTATAATTCAGATGAGAATAATGTTTCATTGTCAATTAATAATGTTAATTAAAATTAAGTAAAACAAATATATTGATCTGAAATATAGCAAAATAATTTTAAATTAATAAAGCACGGCAGTTCATCTACTTTAGACGGTGTAATGAAGCGTGTGGGTTACTACATCCAACAACTGAACATTTTAATTTACCCTCTCGTAAGTTCTGCATCCTTTAGTTTGGACTACAAAATTGCAGCGAGAAATAGTGGATTGCTCGAAGTGGTGGGCCGGAAGTCGATGTCCTTAATTGGCAGTTCCGCTGCAAATTCTGTGACGTAATAGTTCAAAAAACGTCATCGAGAACAGAAAAATCGGAACAGGTTGAAAAATATGACCAACACAGAATATAAAGATATCAACGAAGCACCTGAAGAGAATAATTTAAACTTTTCTGTACTTCTAAACACTCCAAATATACAACAAAATGCATTTAAGGGCTAAAGAAATTGATTTAGCATGATATGTCCCCTTTAAGACAAAAATTGAGCATTGTATAGTTTAGGTAGGCAACGGCAGTCAAGCTTGCATCAGCTGTTTCTGACATGTGTCAATCCAGTTATAACTCATCACAGCGGTTCCTTTAAAACCCCTAATCAATAATTATTCATATCTCTATTGCTTTTCTGCACGTTGCGCCTCCCGCCTCCATCCCCAACTCCACCTGAACCTGTAATCTAATCAATTCTGTTCAAGACTGTCATAGTTCATCTCATTGTATCATCTTTCATGTATTTTGGCTTGTTTACAACACTCATGTAAAGTAATTATGTAGGGGGTTTTACTTGCTGCTCTCCCCGCTTTGTCATGCTGCATGGACAGGCTCGTTTTTCCCCATAACAGATACAACACTAACTGTATGCAATGCATTATTATAATAAATATACATTGGACCAAAGTGACCTTGACTGAACTTAATTTACATGTAGAGCTGGAAGACGAATGTAGTATAACATGTTTGAGCAGAGATTATTCTGGGTTTATTCTGACTCTGATGAACGCAGGAGCTTTAATGCACTTTGTCTCTAAAAAAAATTCATCATTGGGATCTTCAACATCCTCAAAACATTTACAAAATGCTAGCAGTAACAAGCACTCTGAGTTCATTTGAAGATGGTCATTTCACTGTTTTTACTCAATATAGTGAAGTTTCAGCTATATAAAGTATTTAAATGCAGTGACGTTTAATTGTGCATTAAGAATGTTTTGTGATTATCACCTAAAGGTTTTGAAGAATTAGTAAATTCAGAGAAATTCAGAATTTTAAAAGCGGCCGTCCCAGTTCACTTGTCTCCTGTCAGTGACGTAATATCTGCGTTATCCCTGGTTTCCGCTTGTACTGCCATAGTAACCATGGCGACAGACATGACAGACAACTGTGTAGTGCGTAACGTCTAGCGGCACGTTCACGCTGTTGTTGTTTCGTTCAAACATTATGGATCATGGGACAAAAGGAGAACTAAAACAATCAGCGTGGTGTTTTTGAATGTATATCCGTCTTATAAACTTAGACTTGACAGAGCATCACGAGTCAAGAAATGACAGCAACACTGCTCTCGCACGTACTTTTATTACACAAATGCATATAACGTTAAAACAAATCAATGTTATATAGCTCAACATGATCAAATATTAGAATATGATCAGTATGTTATTCTAATGTGATCTAGCTTACTGCTAGTTTCATACAGACAAACTAACACAAACATTATAACTTTCAACACACTCAAATGAAGTTTAGTGTAATAGTGTAGACCAAGTGAAACTGCGCTGCGTTACCTCAAGTTTCTAATAAACTGTCCTGTGTGAGTATTAATTCAGCACTTGCGGGTAGTTCGGTAGAATTAAATGTCCTTATTCCTTTATATCCGCTGATATCTGTCTCTCATTAGCAATCGCGCCCTGCTTCATTCCACAGTCATGTTTTTCCCCTATATTATTTTGCTATACATTTCTTAATAGTATGTGAACTATAAATGATTCAAACTGTCACATGACATCATTACATTGCAAGTTGAATTTTTTACTGTCTAAATATTGTACGACCTGCAGTTGTGTTATATGTGAATACAGAAGAACATAGTCTGGATATTAATATAATTTAATTTTGTCTTTCCAAGAATCACATAGATTTTTATGTAATCAAAATTAAATGTGTTGCATAGAAACGAATGTTTTTCTGCATTATGTGAGCATTTACACTTCACTAGCAATAACGGTCAGTTTTATAATGGTGACTGTCCTGAAATAAGACGTTCTTTATGACGTATGCGGCCGATAAATGTGGCGTCAAGAGGACGAAGCTTCGAAATGAGACGCAGATCCATGAAAACACAAAAAGCAATGGGCGGTTGAGGAATCATTATTATTTAAATAATTTTTCAAATAATCTTTTTTTATTTTTTTTTATTACTGATTAAACTATTGAGAAGATTATTACTGTAAACAAGAATTATATTGTTTTTGATGTTTCCAATAAAATAAAGTAAATTAAAATATCA
Organism: Rhinichthys klamathensis goyatoka; assembly: GCF_029890125.1. NCBI lineage: Eukaryota > Metazoa > Chordata > Actinopteri > Cypriniformes > Leuciscidae > Rhinichthys > Rhinichthys klamathensis. Next base: position 2,438,081 of record NW_026606599.1, read on the forward strand.
TATATTTTATTTGTAATATTACAAAGTTAATGTTATTCACTTATCCGGCTGTCACATAACCTATACAACTATAAACTATAACTAATATTCACTGAACTCACCAGAGACTTTAACATTATTCTTTGAAAGGAATGTCCTTCCCAAAAGACAAACACTCTTTAAATCAAAATACATTACATTTACTGTATAAAAAAAAATAAAGATAAAAACAGAAGACTAGTGAAAATATGAGCAATAACTCTATAAAAGAGCTCAACACTTCATCACTGTTCACTTACAGATAAACCGACTCTGACTGTAAAGCCCCAGAGTTCAGTGTTCCCTGGAGACACAGTTACTCTCAGCTGTGACGTGGGAAGATCAACTGGATGGACGTTTCTCTGGACGACAGACTCAAACCGTGAATCCAGTGATGATGCAGGAACTAAAACTATCAGTTCTGTGACAGTCTCTGATGGAGGAACATACTGGTGTAGAGCAAAGCGAGGAAAATACTACACACATTACAGTAATGCAATACAGATAACAGTGAGAGGTAAGAGCTCTTTCACTTTGTTTGTTTGTTTTTCAGTGAAAGAAACATGAAGTGTGTGTTTGCTCATTTCACAGAGAGACCCAGACCTGTAGTGGAGGTGAAGCCTGATGTCCGTGTGTTCAGAGGAGAGAGAGAGTCACTTTTCTCATATAGAAAGTTAGCTCAGATTTATTTCTCTTCATTATCTTTATCCTCCAGACATGTTCAGTTCATCCATGAGCTTCTGCTCTTCAGATTATCTGAGATGAATGAAACCGTCAGTGTAGCAAACAAGCCTTGAGACTTGATCATCTGTCCTCAGTCAGAGCGAGGTCAGGATAGAAATACAAGATGACGGACACACACAGAGACCCAGCGCTCTTCATATTTGTCCACATATTTAGTGTATAGCAGATCAGAACTGCTCGGATTCACAGGCTACATTGTAATGCGATACATACCGCAAAGGCACAGAAGAAGTAAGACGAGTAAAAAGCTAAAAGCTAACACTTGTAATGCTTACAAACCTGCCGCATTGCTGCATCCTGGACTTTCATGTATATCATGTGTCCTTGCTTCTCATACCTCCATTCATTTTATGTGTTACAAAAGAAAGCAATAAGGATTGTAAAACGGACAGACTAGTATGAACCAACAAATAGATTATTTATTAATTTACAAGCTTTAAAATTGGTTGATTTAGTTGACTTTTATACTGCACAGACCATGTATAAAGCTTAGAAGAATTTACTTCCAAATTGTGTTTAGAGGCTGTTCAAAATAAGAGAAAGTCAGTATCAACTAAGAGGAATGTATATGTTTAAAAAAGTAAGAGCAAGAACTAATACAAAAAAATAGACGCATATCTGTTAAAGGAGTAAATATGGAATAATTGTGACAAGGAATTAAAATTGTGTAATTCGTTTCGGTTGGAGTCAGGCAGGAGACATGGGTGAGGTATACGAACAATGAAATCACTTTTATTATATAAAGACAACACCACATCCAACAAGGATATTCAACTTAGGCAGCCCTGGCGACGGAAATTGGGCCGACGTCACTCAACCCAAAGGGTTCTCCTAAAAAAAGAAACAAAGAAAACCCTAAAAAAAAAAAAGAAAAGAAAGAAAGAGAAAACTACACAAACACAATTGTTAGGCCCAAATGCACAGTGTTCATCTCAGAACAGTACGATAACAAACATATTCTCTTCACATGTAGAAGGATACATTTTTATCAGGATACTTGTATAACATTATGTAAATTGTGACTTTCCAGTGTTAAAGACGTCTCCATCTTTGAGATTTACTTGAAACACTGTCACTATGGTTACAGGAGATATTTAATAATAGAAAATATGAGTTTTGTGCTGAAGAGAGAATGACGTGACTTACAGACACTGATGTGAAATGAGTTGAAGTCTTCAGATAGTCTGATGAAGTTGATTCAGACTCAGTATCTCCTCATATGAGCTTGTAGTTGGAGATCTTCATCTCTCCTTCAGGAGCTTCATTCTGCTTTCTGTGGCGAGTCAAAGGTGTTTGTCTGAGATCGTGACGGAGCCAGAGCCTCAAAATATGGAAGTAAAATAATGCCAAATGTTTTTGAAACAAAAAAGCCTGTTGAATTGCACTACTTGAAAAAATAGGCAGTGCATTAACCCTGCTTGCATTTTAATGTTTTGTATTTTTAGGGCTTGCATTTTGATGTTCTGAAATTCTACGTGGTTGAATATTTAAGCTGTGAATATTTCAATTCAAAACATTTCAAACACATTTTCATTATTACAAATTAAATAATCCATATTCAACTTTCATATTTCACTTCCAAAATATTCAAACTGTTTAAAAATATAACCTATAATAATCAACACGCAATTTTCAGTCCATTTTATTTCGCTTTGCAAATTCAGTGGTTCAAATTCGACAGTAAATTCAACATTGACATCCAGGAGCTGCAGGAAAAGCAGTAGATTACCGAGCATACTCCCTATCTGCTGTTAGTCGTCCTCACCAGCAGGGGGTGCAAGCGCGTGTTGTTGAAGACCAGAGCAACAGTTAGAGCAAGCCTTGCATTCATAAAAACTCATTTACAACAATTGAGCATGCATTACGTTTTTGTGATGATTATCTGGGTCAGTATATATGCAGAAAAGATGATAAAGGACTAATGGACTAATACAGTGATATAAAAGACCAAACTCGCACCTTATGGGGAAGTATGCCTACATACATGTACTGCATTAGATTAAACTGGGAAGGGTCATACTTGCATATTGTTGTCCTATATTGTTAGTTTAACTGTAAGTCGCTTTGGATAAAAGCGTCTGCTAAATGATTACATGTAAATGTAAAATTGGCGTGACATTAGAAGTTCGCACATTTAGGGACCGTCTCTAAAGTTGCTAACTTCAATAGCAAACTTCAATTTATTTGAATAAATTGCACATTATGCCTGACACCAAGTTCATATTCTGAGTCCATCTGCTTACCTGCGAGATCTTTTATATATTACTGTATTAGTCCATTAAGCGTTTTAAATGTCCAGCGGGGAATCCTGAAGTATTGATGGAAACCCTAGTAGCCTAGATTCATCGCTGCAATATAAAGTTACGGCAACTAACACATCTCGTTTTCAGACCAGCACACACATGGACACAAATGCATTTGCTATTTAAACAACGTGGCGCTGGACGTGAAAATGAATAGCATAATTGCTGAAGCAAAAAACACTTGTGTTGACCCTGGCACTGCATTGCACTGGGTGTATGATAGGGCACTGAGTGATAAATGAGCTCAACACTGCATCACTGTTCACTTACAGATAAACCGACTCTGACTGTAAAGCAGAGTTCAGTGTTCACTGGAGACACAGTTACTCTCAGCTGTGACGTGGGAAGCTCAACTGGATGGACGTTTCTCTGGAGGAAAAACTCAAACCGTGAATTCAGTGATTATGCAGGAACTAAAACTATCAGTGCTGTGAAAGTCTCTGATGGAGGAACATACGAGTGTAGAGCACAGCGAGGAAACTACTACTACACACATACACAATACTATACAGACTACAGTGATGCAATACAGATAACAGTGAGAGGTAAGTACTTTTACTTTGTAGATTTTTTTTTTTTTTTTTGTGAAAGAAACATGAAATGTGTTGTTTGCTCTTTTCACAGAGAGACCCAGACCTGTAGTGGAGGTGAAGCCTGATGTTCGTGTGTTCAGAGGAGAGACAGTCACTCTCACATGTGTCATACAGGAGACAGGAGTCTGGAGGTACAGCTGGTATAAAGATCAAGATTACAGCAGAAGAACAGACCAGATCTATTACAGCGCAGGACAAGACCAGATCTATATAATCACATCTGTGGATCGGTCTCATGCTGGTCTGTACAGATGTAGAGGAACTCAGACTGAAACCCCACAGTACTCAGAGATCAGTGATGGAGTTACACTGACAGTATCATGTGAGTGTGTTCATCATTTCATCACTTTAACCTGAAGACATTGTATATAGAAAGTTAGCTCAGATTTACTTCATTATCTTTATCCTCCAGACATGTTCAGTTCATCCATGAGCTTCTGCTCTTCAGATTATCTGAGATGAATGAAACCGTCAGTGTAGCAAACAAGCCTTGAGACTTGATCATCTGTCCTCAGTCAGAGCGAGGTCAGGATAGAAATACAAGATGACGGTCACACACAGTGACCCAGCGCTCTTCATATTTGTCCACATATTTAGTGTATAGCAGATCAGAACTGCTCGGATTCACAGGCTACATTGTAATGTGATACATACCGCAAAGGCACAGAAGAAGTAAGACGAGTAAAAAGCTAAAAGCTAACACTTGTAATGCTTACAAACCTGCCACATTGCTGCATCCTGGACTTTCATGTATATCATGTGTCCTTGCTTCTCATACCTCCATTCATTATATGTGTTACAAAAGAAAGCAATAAGGATTGTAAAACGGACAGACTGTTATGAACCAACAAAAAGATTATTTATTAATTTACAAGCTTTATAATTTGTTGATTTAGTTGACTTTTATACTGCACAGACCATGTATAAAGCTTAGAAGAATTTACTTCCAAATTGTGTTTAGAGGCTATTCAAAATAAGAGAAAGTCAGTATCAACTAAGAGGAATGTATATGTTTAAAAAAGTAAGAGCAAGAACTAATACAAAAAAAAATAGACGCATATCTGTTAAAGGAGTAAACCTATGGAATAATTGTGACAAGGAATTAAAATTGTGTAATTCGTTTCGGTTGGAGTCAGGCAGGAGACATGGGTGAGGTATACGAACAATGAAATCACTTTTATTATATAAAGACAACACCACATCCAACAAGGATATTCAACTTAGGCAGCCCTGGCGACGGAAATTGGGCCGACGTCACTCAACCCAAAGGGTTCTCCTAAAAAAAGAAACAAAGAAAACCCTAAAAAAAAAAGAAAAGAAAGAAAGAGAAAACTACACAAACACAATTGTTAGGCCCAAATGCACAGTGTTCATCTCAGAACAGTACGATAACAAACATATTCTCTTCACATGTAGAAGGATACATTTTTATCAGGATACTTGTATAACATTATGTAAATTGTGACTTTCCAGTGTTAAAGACGTCTCCATCTTTGAGATTTACTTGAATCACTGTCACTATGGTTACAGGAGATATTTAATAATAGAAAATATGAGTTTTGTGCTGAAGAGAGAATGACGTGACTTACAGACACTGATGTGAAATGAGTTGAAGTCTTCAGATAGTCTGATGAAGTTGATTCAGACTCAGTATCTCCTCATATGAGCTTGTAGTTGGAGATCTTCATCTCTCCTTCAGGAGCTTCATTCTGCTTTCTGTGGCGAGTCAAAGGTGTTTGTCTGAGATCGTGACGGAGCCAGAGCCTCAAAATATGGAAGTAAAATAATGCCAAATGTTTTTGAAACAAAAAAGCCTGTTGAATTGCACTACTTGAAAAAATAGGCAGTGCATTAACCCTGCTTGCATTTTAATGTTTTGTATTTTTAGGGCTTGCATTTTGATGTTCTGAAATTCTACGTGGTTGAATATTTAAGCTGTGAATATTTCAATTCAAAACATTTCAAACACATTTTCATTATTACAAATTAAATAATCCATATTCAACTTTCATATTTCACTTCCAAAATATTCAAACTGTTTAAAAATATAACCTATAATAATCAACACGCAATTTTCAGTCCATTTTATTTCGCTTTGCAAATTCAGTGGTTAAAATTCAACAGTAAATTCAACGTTGACATCCAGGAGCTGCAGGAAAAGCAGTAGATTACCGAGCATACTCCCTATCTGCTGTTAGTCGTCCTCACCAGCAGGGGGTGCAAGCGCGTGTTGTTGAAGACCAGAGCAACAGTTAGCGCAAGCCATGCATTCATAAAAACTCATTTACAACAATTGAGCATGCATTACGTTTTTGTGATGATTATCTGGGTCAGTATATATGCAGAAAAGATGATAAAGGACTAATGGACTAATACAGTGATATAAAAGACCAAACTCGCACCTTATGGGGAAGTAAGCCTACATACATGTACGCAACGCATTCTCACCCCAAGGCGTCACTAAAATGACAATTTTGACCATGCTTCAATATTCGACGCTTTAGGCACCCTTTAGCGTCAGTTACATGACGCGATCCTAGGGCGTCATCTTACTGATGCTTTACCTTTAGCGTCAGTTACATGACGCGATCCTAGGGCGTCATCTTACTGACGCTTTACCTAAGCGTCAGTTAGATGACGCGGGTAGGTTTAGGTCTGGGGTAGGGTTAGGATTAGATAGCGTCATCTAACTGACGTTAAAGGTAAAGCGTCAGCAAGATGACGCCCTAGGATCGCGTCATGTAACTGACGCTAAAGGGTGCCTAAAGCGTCGAATATTGAAGCTTGGTCAAAATGATTCCCAAGGCGTCAGTTTCATGACGCCTAGGGATGAGAATGGGCTGATGTACTGCATTAGATCAAACTGGGAACGGTCATACTTGCATATTGTTGTCCTATATTGTTAGTTTAACTGTAAGTCACTTTGGATAAAAGCGTCTGCTAAATGATTACATGTAAATGTACAATTGGCATGACATTAGACGTTCGCACATTTAGGGACGATCTTTAAACTTCAATAGCAAACTTCAATTTATTTGAATAAATTGCACATTATGCCTGACACCAAGTTCATATTCTGAGTCCATCTGCTTACCTGCGAGATCTTTTATATATTACTGTATTAGTCCATTAAGCGTTTTAAATGTCCAGCGGGGAATCCTGAAGTATTGATGGAAACCCTAGTAGCCTAGATTCATCGCTGCAATATAAAGTTACGGCAACTAACACATCTCGTTTTCAGACCAGCACACACATGGACACAAAAGCATTTGCTATTTAAACAACGTGGCGCTGGACGTGAAAATGAATAGCATAATTGCTGAAGCAAAAAACACTTGTGTTGACCCTGGCACTGCATTGCACTGGGTGTATGATAGGGCACTGAGTGATAAATGAGCTCAACACTGCATCACTGTTCACTTACAGATAAACCGACTCTGACTGTAAAGCCCCAGAGTTCAGTGTTCACTGGAGACACAGTTACTCTCAGCTGTGACGTGGGAAGCTCAACTGGATGGACGTTTCTCTGGACGAAAGACTCAAACCGTGAATCCAGTGATGGAGGAACTAAAACTATCAGTTCTGTGAAAGTCTCTGATAGAGGAACATACTGGTGTAGAGCACAGCGAGGAGACTACTATACAGAGTACAGTGATGCAATACAGATAACAGTGAGAGGTAAGAGCTCTTTCACTTTGTAGATTTTTTTTTTTTTTTTTTTTGTGAAAGAAACATGAAATTTGTTGTTTGCTCTTTTCACAGAGAGACCCAGACCTGTAGTGGAGGTGAAGCCTGATGTTCGTGTGTTTAGAGGAGAGAGAGTCACTCTCACATGTGTCATACAGGAGACAGGAGTCTGGAGGTACAGCTGGTATAAAGATCAAGATTACAGCAGAAGAACAGACCAGATCTATTACAGCGCAGGACAAGACCAGATCTATATAATCACATCTGTGGATCCGTCTCATGCTGGTCTGTACAGATGTAGAGGAACTCAGACTGAAACCCCACAGTACTCAGAGATCAGTGATGGAGTTACACTGACAGTATCAGGTGAGTGTGTTCATTATGGAAGTAAAATAATCCCAAATGTTTTTGAATCAAAAAGCCTGTTGAATTGTACTACTTGAAAAAAATATGCATTGCATTAACCCTGCTTGTATTTTAATGCATTGTATTTTTAGGGCTTGCATTTTTATAGGCTGAAATTTAGCATGGTTGAATATTTAAGCTGTGAATATTTCAAATCAAATCATTTCAAACACATTTTCATTAGTAAAATTTCAATAATCCATATTCACCTTTCATATTTCATATCCCAAATATTCAAACTGATTAAAAATACAACCTATAATATTGAACAGGCGGTTTTCGGTCCATTTGATTTCGCTTTGCAAATTCGCTTCCACAAATTCAGTGGTTCAAATTCGACAGTAAATTCAACGTTGACATCCAGGAGCTGCAGGAAAAGTAGTAGATTACCGAGCATAATCTCCATCTGCTGTTAGTCGACCTCACCAGCAGGGGGTGCAAGAGCGTGTTGTTGACGAAGACCAGAGCAACAGTTAGTGCAAGCCATTCATTCATAAAAACTTATTTACAAAAATGTAAGTGTATTTGTGATTATTATGACGTCTGTTTTATGTGAAATTCAGTGTGTTCACGATTACTTTTCCTGTGTAGCCTACATGCATCTTTCTCTACCATGAACGATAATGTTATTCCCCCGATGCGGATGTACAGATCCAGTGTTACATTTGACATATTTCTCTTGGTTGTTTAGTTGCCTTAACCTTATATTGCAGCGATGTGCTGCATGCAGTACTAGGGTTTGGTTTCCCTCAATATGTCAGGATTCCCCTGCTGGACATATAAAACGCTTAACGTAGCTTAATGGACATAAAAGACCAAACTCGCAGGCTAGCAGATGGACTCAGAATATGAATTTAACGCGCAAAGTTTAATGCTGAGCGTTTCCCAGTGATATACTGGCATAAATTTGGTTTGACATTGGACATTCGCACATTTAGGGACCGTCTCTAAAGTTACATACGACATTGGTATACACGTTTCTAACTTAAATACCATTTGAAAAGAACGACTTACAGTCATAAAACCAACTGTAAAGTGTTCATGTAGGTGTCAGGCTCAGGCATAATGCGCAATTTATTCAAATAGATTGAAGTTTGCTATTGAAGTTAGAAACGTTTAGGCCTATAGGACTTGTTACTTTAGAGACGGTCCCTAAATGTGCGAATGTCAACCCAATTTTACATTTAGTCTTTTAGCTGGCACTTTTATCCAAAGCGACTAGTTAAACTAACAATATAGCACAACAATATGAAAGTGCTACTTCCCAGTTTAATCTAATACAGTACATGTACAATACATACTTTCCAAATAAGGTGCGAGTTTGGTCTTTTATATCACTGTAGTCCATTAAGCTACGTTAAGCGCTTTGTCCTGACGGAAGGGGAATCTTTGAGTATGATGAGGTATTGAGGGAAACAGATTATAATCCCGTTCACTGTAGAAAAGGCTGATAACATAAGGCTACACAGGGAAAGTAACAATGAATGAAACATAAAAACAGCTTTTGTGCCTTTATCATCTTTTCCGCATATACTGACCCAGATAATCGTCACAAAAAAACATAATGCATGCTGAGTTTTTATGAATGCATGGCTTGCGCTAACTGTTGCTCTGGTCTTCGTCAACAACACGCGCTTGCACCCCCTGCTGGTGAGGTCGACTAACAGCAGATGGAGATTATGCTCGGTAATCTACTGCTTTTCCTGCAGCTCCTGGATGTCAACGTTGAATTTACTGTCGAATTTGAACCACTGAATTTGTGGAAGCGAAATAAAATGGACCGAAAACTGCCTGTTGAATATTATAGGTTTATTTTTAATTAGTTTGAATATTTGGGAAATGAAATATGAAAGGTGAATATGGATTATTGAAATTTTACTAATGAAAATGTGTTTGAAATGATTTGATTTGAAATATTCACAGCTTAAATATTCAACCATGCTAAATTTCAGCCTATAAAAATGCAAGCCCTAAAAATACAATGCATTAAAATACAAGCAGGGTTAATGCAATGCATATTTTTTTCAAGTAGTACAATTCAACAGGCTTTTTGTTTCAAAAACATTTGGGATTATTTTACTTCCATAGTTCATCATTTCATCACATCACTTAAACCCGAAGACATTGTATATAGAAAGTTAACTCAGATTTACTTCATTATCTTTATCCTCCAGACATGTTCAGTTCATCCATGAGCTTCTGCTCTTCAGATTATCTGAGATGAATGAAACCGTCAGTGTAGCAAACAAGCCTTGAGACTTGATCATCTGTCCTCAGTCAGAGCGAGGTCAGGATAGAAATACAAGATGACGGTCACACACAGTGACCCAGCGCTCTTCATATTTGTCCACATATTTAGTGTATAGCAGATCAGAACTGCTCGGATTCACAGGCTACATTGTAATGTGATACATACCGCAAAGGCACAGAAGAAGTAAGACGAGTAAAAAGCTAAAAGCTAACACTTGTAATGCTTACAAACCTGCCACATTGCTGCATCCTGGACTTTCATGTATATCATGTATCCTTGCTTCTCATACCTGCATACCAACCAGTGGTCTGCAGACAGAAACACACATTAAAACAATTCAAGTATGGGCAGAGGTCAGCCATAATTGTCCCAATGCCCAATAAAACAGCAGTGAACAGTCAGAATAAAATCATCCAGTTTCCCTTACCCCCATCATTATGAGATGTTTTGAGAGGCTGTGTCTCACTCATATTAAGGCCGTCATCCCTGCTGATCTGGACCAACAACAGTTTGCACATCGGACCAATAGATCAACGGACGACACAGTCATAACCGCTCTTTACAGCCCTCACACATCTGGATCAGTCAAACACATATACGGATTTTGTTTGTTGATTTTAGTTCAGTCTTTAATATCATCATTCACAAACTATTCCAAAAATAGATGCACCTGGGCTTGGACAGTTCAGTTCACCGCCAGAGACTTTGACTTTGCTAGTCTCTGTACTGTGAGACGCTTGTGGGCGTTCCCAGTAGTGATGCGCGGGTCGGCTTTTTCTCCAACCCGCGGGTCACGCTTTTATGAAATTATTTGGCCCGCCCCAGCCCGCACCGCACCACTGTATCTATTTTTACAACCCGCCCGCCCTATTTTTATTTCTTTTTATTGTAACCTTATCAAATAACCTAATAAAATACGAAAATAGATATTCCCAAATATTTTATATAGGCTGGAAATTGCAAGCAACATACATGGATTTTAAAAAAAAAACAATAATAATGACCCGCCCCAACCTGCCCCGCAAATAAAGTGACAATTTCTTTACCCGCCCCAACCCGACCCGACCCGACCCGACCCGACCCGACCCGCGGGTTACGAGTCAGCCCACGCATCACTAGTTCCCAGTGCTGTCACTCTAATCTTATTGTTAGACTCCACGTGAGGGGCGGAGCTACAGGTGGGCCTTTTTATGTTATTACAAAAATGGCTTTGCCTTAACCGCTATCTATGATGCTTTCAGGGTGTTTGACCCTTGCCTGGATTTGGATTATGATTGTGGATAACCCTTTAAAAAAATACTGCATTTGGATCCTCAACCTTCGTGTCTCAGTGCAGTTCGTGACAGTAAGCCTCCTTGCCATAACCAAGTGCTAAACAATTAATTATTAATAAAATACATCAAGATATAAATTATTAAATGATTTGGAAATTAAATATCTTTAAATACTTGTACAAAAATAAAAGAATAATACATTGACTTGGGTATATAGGCCTACTACTGTATTTACTCTAACGTCCACGCAAAAACTGTCATTCTGACTGTCTGATGAACTGAGCACAACAGAGATAAATACACGTATTCTTCTGAGGTTTATAATGTAGCCTTGTGTAATTAAAATGTATTAAAGCTTAAATCCTAAAAAAAAATCAAAATAAAATATAGGCTAACTTTTCCTGGCGCGAACTGCATGGCGAGGCGAGATTGAACATTTTCGGTTTGTTTCTCGTCAAACCCAGTATACATTCAGAACAAATATAGCACAATTTGCATGGGATTATTTTATGACATTTGATTACTTAAAAAGAAAAGCGCAGCAGGGATTTTTTTTAAATGTACATCAAGGTGAGTAAATAATTACTGAAATTACATTTTTGTGTGAACTGTCCCAAAGACAGTCACAGAAAAATAGTGAAGAGTAAATAAACTTTAAACAGATAAAATACATAATTTGCTAAGCGACGTAGGCCTGTGCAGTGGCTTTTAAACCAACCAAATTCACTAATTTATTAGTTCTCTATTTCACCTTTTTTTTTTGTAGAATCTTAAGGAGATTTCGGTTTCACTTTATTTTGATGGTCCCTTTAACACATTCTGTTGACTATAAGTAACGTTGCACCTACATGTCAACTAACTCTCATTAGAGTATTAGTAGAGTATTAGCAGACAGGGTTAGGGTTAGATTAAGTTGACAGATAGTTGCAAAATTACTTATAGTCAGTAGAGTATACAAATTCTTAAGCTTGAATGGATACTTTGACAATTTTCAATCTGGTTTCAGATCGCATCACAGCACAGAGACAGCGCTCATAAAGATAATAAATGATATTCGCTTAAATACTGATACAGGGAAATTATCAGTGCTGGTACTACTCGACCTCAGTGCTGCATTTGACACTGTCGATCACGACATACTTCTTGACAGGCTGGAAAACTGGGTGGGGCTTTCTGGGATAGTCCTAAAATGGTTCAGGTCATACTTAGAAGGGAGAGGTTATTATGTGAGTATAGGAGACCATAAGTCTGAGTGGACATCCATGACATGCGGAGTCCCTCAAGGCTCAATTCTTGCACCACTCCTATTCAACCTGTATATGCTCCCAATGAGCCAAATAATGAGAAAGAACCAAATCTCTTACCACAGCTATGCAGACGACACACAGCTCTACTTATCCCTATCGCCTAACGATTACAGCCCCATTGACTCCCTGTGCCAATGCATTGATGAAGTAAACAGTTGGATGTGCCAAAACTTTCTTCAGTTAAACAAAGACAAAACTGAAGTCATTGCGTTTGGAAACAAAGATGAAGTTCTCAAGGTGAATGCATACCTTGACACTAGGGGTCTAACAACTAAAAATCAAGTCAGGAATCTTGGTGTGTCTCTAGAGTCAGACCTTAGTTTCAGTAGTCATGTCAAAGCAATAACTAAATCAGCATACTATCATCTGAAAAATATTGCAAGAATTAGATGCTTTGTTTCCAGTCAAGACTTAGAGAAACTTGTGCATGCTTTCATCACCAGCAGGGTGGATTATTGTAATGGACTCCTCACTGGCCTTCCTAAAAAGACCATAAGACAGTTGCAGCTCATACAGAACGCTGCTGCCAGGATCCTGAGCAGAACCAGAAAATATGAACACATCACACCAGTCCTCAGGTCTTTACACTGGCTCCCAGTTACATTTAGGATTGATTTTAAAGTATTATTACTGGTATATAAATCATTTAATGGCCTAGGACCTAAATACATTGCAGATTTGCTCACTGAATATAAACCCAACAGATCACTCAGATCATTAGGATCACATCAGCTAGAAATACCAAGGGTTCACTCTAAGCAAGGAGAGTCTGCTTTTAGCTACTATGCCAGCCGCAGCTGGAACCAGCTTCCAGAAGAGATCAGATGTGCTCCTACAGTAGTTACATTCAAATCCAGACTCAAAACACATCTGTTTAGCTATGCATTTACTGAATGAGCACTGTGCCACTGTGTCCGACTGTTTGTACTGTATTTTATTTAATTTTTTATTCTAAACTGTTTTAATTATTCTTATTTCTTTTGATTATTTTAATCTCTTTATTCTTAACTGTTTTAATTATTCCTATTTCTTTTGATTTTTCTATGTAAAGCACCTTGAATTACCATTGTGTATGAAATGTGCTATATAAATAAACTTGCCTTGCCTTGCCTTGCCTAGAGTGTCTGTTGGAGGACCATCACAATAAAGTGTTTGCAGATATTAAGCAGACAATCTACTAATACTCTGATGAGAGTTAGTTGACATATATGCAAAGTTACTTATAGTCAACAGCACGTTCAAAAGGGACCATCAAAATAAAGTGTTACCGAGATTTTTATTTATTCATATGTGTTACCTGTTATTTCCACATATGTGATTGTTTTTTAAAATATATTTTTTAGGTTTTTAAATCGCTGGTGCTGTTGGTCAATGTTGTCAAGTCACCTTCATTTAGCTCTTTTAACAGGATTGTTTCAAAGCAGCTTTACAGTGATAATAGGAAATTAAAGAGGTTGATTTGGCTTTACAGCAGCTCCAGAATAAAGTTATTGTCCAGCTAAAGTTAGTTGTAACTTCAGTTGGCTTGTTCTTATATGTCATTTTGACTTATTTGAATTGATAAGTACCCCTTAGTTCTATAATACTTACAGTATAAATATATTTTAGTTCTCCTGGTTGTTACCCCTTTATTCCCCAAACTTTACACATTGTTCCCTTATACTTACATGTAAGTACTTTATAGGTATAAGTTACTCTGTAAATTCCTTTTAATTACACAGTATTTCCGGGCTGTAATCTAAAGCGTTTCCAAACTTTCATTAGCTCACCAGAAAATAATAATACTGTCATAATTTAATCTTTCTCATATCGTTCCAAATCTGTATACTTTTCTTCTTTAAAAATTTTGTATAATGTGCTGATCGCTATAATAATGAGATGGTAAATTTTCAGAGTTATAAAAAGGACACAAAAGCACCATAATTGTGTCATAAAATAAGTCTAATGAGTCTATATGACAGAAATCATGACTAAGAAGAGTATTTTATTCTCCATCGTCCTGTCCAGAGACACAGTTTAGAAATAAAACACACAGCCTCTGTTTACTGAAAGTTTAGTCATCTCTGATCACTGATGTTCTGCAGGAGAAATATAAAGACTGTCAAAACTCTGAACATTGTGACCAGAAACAGAGACAGAAAGTTCAGACTCCAGTTATTTCACAGCTGACATACAGGATCATTTTACTGAGTTTTACAGAGGAAAATAAACTACTGATGTTCAACAGAAATCACTCCTCAAACACAAAGGAGCAGGATAAATAATCACTGCATTTACTAGTAGAAATATGAGTTTATGGAGAATCTGTAAGATCTAAAAGTTATCAGCTTGTATCTGTTATTCTGGAGATTCAGCAGGAACACGAATAGCTGGTACCGATCCTTTTTCATGAGCAGCTTCTTAGCAAATCCAGCTTTATACTGATCCTCGTCTATAAAGCAGTCTGGTGTGTGAAATGATTCGCGCAAACATGAAAGCATTGACGTTGCTCGTGGGGAATATTCCCTTCGAAAACAAACTCAGCCACTGCGTCTTCAGCGGTTCGGATTTAGGAACATTAAAATGACTGCTGTGTTCGTTATTACACCCAAGAACAGAACACCACAATCGCTTAGACGCCATTCTGCTCATAGACAGCTCCAGCATATCAACAATGACCGCGCCGGTCCGCGCAGACTATGATTGACAGCTCTCACGAGCGAGGGCGGGTCTGTGTTGAAACGCTCCTGTCAATCAACAATCGTGGGAGGGGCGTCCGACCGTGTGACGTCACACGGTCGAACGGCTCGATTTGAGGCAGGGGAAAACATATTAAGGAGATTAAAACAAAAACACTGGATGGATTTTTATCATTATATGATTGTTGTGTACAGGCACTGCCAACACACATTTCAGTACAATCAACTTGTAAAAGTGCATGCACCATTATATGACCCCTTTAAAACCCGTTGTAAAGTATTTAGACACCTTCATAAAAACACAACGCTCATTGTACATGATATGAACCAGCAGCTAAAATACTTCCAAAAACATATTTTTGTATTTAATTAATTTATTGCTGCCTGCACTTACTGGAAATCTGTGAATCTTTGTACAAATGCAGAGCTTTAGTCTGACTGACTGAGCGTTACAGTCCATCTCTCTTTTGAGGGTTTAAATCTGTTTAATTTGTTGTGTTCAAACTACTTTAAGGTATGGAATGCCAAAGCTGACTTAATTAAAAATAAATAAATAATACATAAATAAATACAAAGAAATGGAAAAAAGCAATAATACATAAATACATAAATAACTATACAAAGAAATGTAAAAAGTACAAATAAATGATTATTTATACTTTTATATCCTTATTTATGTATAGTTGTATTTTTTACACACATGTTTTTATTTTTTTATTTATACATTTTTTTTTTTCACTTTTATTTATTTCCACATTCATTTATGTATTTATGTTTTTATGTCTACATTGATTTATTTTCACATTGATTTATTTATACATTTATTTATTACAATATCATATTTTAAGTCATGTATATCACCCTAACTGTATGTAGGGTAGGCTATATGGGTTAACACACATAGCACACATGAACAGAAACTGCACTTCAACGGGTCTGATAGCAGACACTTGGACATGGAAGCGCATGAAAGTATCATATTAATAACAATTTAAACGCGGTGGATAAGGCTGATAGCTTGAATGAATCAGTATTTGAAAAAATCGCTCTGAATTAATTATATGACTCACTCGTTTTGTCTGTGACTTACCGCCACCCACTGGCTGTTTTAGTTTCATATTTAAACATACAATTTAATTGATTCCATCATTTCATATTACTATATTCATTTGTTTTTAACATTGATCTCATAACGACTTTTATGCAATTGTAATTGTAGTGTAAAGAAATTCTCCTCTGTATTAAAATTTTTACTTTTAATGACTTAATGTCTTTTGTTAATTTTATTTTACTGAGCCATAGTGCCTTATTATTATAATAACTGAGTAGTTTATCGATTAATATTAAGAACTTGACATATATGATGATGTAGGCCTATAGCCTACCTATTTAATAAGGTTTGGGTAGGTATCAAATCAATTTATAGGGGGAAATGTCTCTACGACCATAGGCACGACCGGTGCTGTTTGATGCTTCTGTGCTCCAATGCATGGGGTGAGATGCGTGGCTCTGCGTTTAGATGAGCCCCTTTTGTTTGATTTAAGAATAATTCAAAATTGGTGACTTGTGATTAATCAGTATCTAAGAGCAGCATCTATGAAATATGGGTTGCGCTTTAAGCATTTGAATTGTCACCTGTTATGCATACGAAATTAGGAAACGCGAATGTAAACCGCGCATTGAGTCGCGTTTCAAACTGATTGATATGCTTGCGTAGGAGTCAGTGAAATGTGCGCTGGTTCCCTTTCAAGGGAACTCAAGCTGCATCGAGACGCGGTGGGATTGCCCTGTGTGATTAGGCTTGTTTGAGATGCGCCTTGCCTCGCCTGAAATGTAGTCGAGAGTAGGCGGCTGCAGTGAGAGGAGGAGTGAAAAAAGCCCAGGCAAGACGGACAGATCTCTCTTCTCGCAGTGGATCAGACACCTGTGAGATCAAACACTGATATCGCGGGATTCACGGGATTCACGCTCGTGCAGGTGTTGCTAATAAACTGGATGTAATTTAAGTTCTGTTGCTTTTATATGAAAATAAATATAATGAACAAGACATCCCAAGTAGCCTACTTGTTGTAATTCCATTCCAAATACGTGTTCATCAATATTTTTTCTTTAATACAGTACGTGTTTTATATATACATTTTTATATGTTTGTTTTAATAAAAATGACATCACATAACCCACATCGCACTGTCAGAGCGTTTATTCACACATAACGTACACACATAAAACATGATTAGTTTTAACATTCAAACATTTTAAAAGAGAACAATACATCACGGTTGTTTAAACCAATGAGCTTTGAGCTGTTTCGTCAGCAAGTCGTTTCCCATCATGCTTTTGATCAGCGCAGTCGGTGGAGAGCAACTGCGCGCGACTGCAGAATCCGACACGTGCGCCTTGCGGTCGCGAGAGTTTTTTGACATACGTCGGCATGACATCAGAGCACATCTCGGACACATTTCTAACCGGCATCCATCTCGCGCTGATAACCGGTGATCGGTTCTGCGCAGATTTTGCTCATCTCAAACAAGCCTATTGTGTCGTGAAGCAAGTGTCCCGCTGTTGCCGAGGCAGCGGCGACTCACATTTCGGGGTTCGCAAACGGATCTGACAGCGTGGGTTGGGACGGGCGCCGCCTTATCTCAGCTTTCACCTGCCAGATCTAGTGTGCTGCGATTTTAGTTCAGAGGAATTGGAATCGTTAGTGTTTTGAAAAGAGAAAAAAACTAATTAAAATATTAAGAATAAGGCAGATGTTTGAGTTTTCAATTAATAAATAAATAAGTCAGCTCATAACTCTGCTGAATAAAGACGAGCTTTTAAAAGGAAGTTTTATCTAATGCTGTTGCCAGTTAATATTTACTGGCCAGCTGAACATTATGAGAGTGAAAATAAAAAGAGTTTATTAGATGAAATATATCTAAGAAAACAGGAAAACTCTGTATCTCAGCCTCCTCGTCGGGGAGTGCCGTTTTTTCCCTATCTCCACACTGAGGTGTCGAGATCGTGGAATAAACCGGTTTCTATTTTATGTGTTTAATCCCCAAACGTCTAACTATAGTAATGTTATGGGTATTAAGTATCATGGTATGACAGTGCCTCGAATTAAAGAGACGCTTGCGAGCTTTCTCTCTCCCGAGTCGGCGTCATCGTTATTAACCCCGACGTTACCCACCAGCCATCTTAAATAATAAATAAATTTTATTAGGCAGCGCTGATGGGTAAAGTATATAGGACATGGATGAATGTGAGGATGTCAGCACTGACGCTATTCGAGAATTGCGTGGTGCAAAAACAGATAACCTATACCGGGGAGGGACGGTTTCGAGAAATGGGGGGCGACTCTCTGAGGAGGGTCGCAGCGCTGCCAGTTCGGTTGTTTTCCTGCTGGTGGCCATGGACTGATATATATATATATACATTTTTCTGATATAAAAATAAAGATAAAAAGATGTCTGTTCTTCTGGACGCTCCGCTTTTAAAAAAAAACTAAGAAATAAACCATTCAGCGGCGTTCCAGAGGTTTCTTCCTCACCAATCTAATGTTCCTGAGACTGCTGGGCAGGAGCAGTCTCGGCCTACTAAGCTCCTCGCAGCACAGAGTGCAAAAGAGAGCGTCGCCATTTGGGCTCCTCCACAATCGAGGGGGACCTGGGTGGCGGTCGCAGTCTAGCCAGTTAGAGATATGCAAGATCTGAGGACTGTTTATCTCTAAAATAGCTTGGACAAAGAAGAAACCCTGACGCCGAGGCTATCAGGCTTCTGAGGGTGGCCCCTCCGAGGAGAAACGGTTTCGAGAAATTGTTTTTCCTCGGTGCTGTCGGTTCGGTTGTTCCCTGCCGGTTATCCGTTTCAGGGCACCGAGGTGTCAGCGTCCCCAAACGATCCTCCGAGGAGGGTCGTGGAACAGTCAAGTCGGTCGTTCCGTGCTGGTTATCTGCTTCAGGGCACCGAAGTGACTGTTCGGTTAAATCAAGAGGCCAGTCTCGAGAGCCTGGCACCCTTAGTAGATTTTCTGGCAGCGTGGAAGCTACTGCCAAATATATCTCGTTGGGTCCTGCTCACTATAGAAAAGGGTTACAGAATTCAGTTCGGTTCTCATCCACCCATATTTCTAGGGGTCCTCCCTACGGTGGTGGACCCTGAGCAGGCTCTGGTTATGTTATCATTTCTGGGAAGCGACTCTCTGAGGAGGGTCGCAGCGCTTCCAGTTCGGTTGTTCCCTGCCGGTTCGCCGCTTCAGGGCACCGAGGTGTCAGCGTTCCCGAACGATCCTCCGAGGAGGGTCGTAGAACAGTCAGTTCGGTTGTTCCCTGCCGGTTCGCTGCTTCAGGGCACTGTAGTGACTGTTCAACAAAATCCAGAGGCCAGTCTTGAGAGACTGGTTCCCCTAGTAGAATTTCTGGCAGCGTGGAAACTACTGCCACATATTTCTCAGTGTGTCCTGCACACTATAGAGAAGGGTTTCAGAATTCAGTTCGGTTCTCGTCCGCCAAGATTTCTAGCGGTCCTCCTCACAGTGGTGGACCCCGAGCAGGCTTTGGTTATGGAGCAGGAAGTACTGACACTTCTGCAAAAGGAGCTGTAGAAGGGGTCCCTCCTCCCAGCAGACGGTCAGGGTTTAACAGCCATCACTTCACTGTTTCCGATAGAGGATGAGGGGTTGCGTCCTACTCTAGACCTGCATCAATTAATCAGCAGGTTTCAGAATCTCAAGTTCAAAGTATGCTTACGCTAAATATGATTGTGTCACAGATTCAGTCCGAGGACTGGTTTGTCACAATAAACTTAAGGGACGCTTACTTATCTATCCATCCTCATCTCAGGAGGTTCCTGAGGTTTGCTTTCGGGGGCGAAGCATACCATTATCGGGTTCTCCCATTCGGCCTAGGTTTATCACCCCACACCTTTACTATATCAACGATTGGTTGATCCTAGCTCAATTTGAGCATATGGCAGTTTGGCATCGAGATGTCGTTCTGTCTCATTTAAAGATGTTGGGGTTGCCGCTCAACGCCAAGAAGAGTGTGCTCCTCCCAGCTCAGAGGACCACTTTTCTAGGTGTAATATGGGATTCGACAATGATGCGGGTACGATTGTCTCCAGCACGTATTTCTGCGATTCTCACAGCCGTAAATGGGGTATATCTAGGCCAGTCACTCACTGTGAAACAGTTTCAGACTGGTGGGTCTCATGGCAGCTGCGTCCAACGTAATAACTTTTGGCATCCTGTACATGAGACCCCTGCAGTGGTGGCTCAGGACCAAGGGGTTTCTCCGAGGGGAAATCCGTTTCGCATGATCAAGGTCACGCTGCGATGCCTACGTGCCTTAGTCATGTGGAACAAACCTTGGTTCCTCGCCCAGGCCCAGTGTTTGAGGCTTCTTGTCAACGCATAATGCTATTGACGGATGCTTCCCTCACAAGTCGGGGGTGATCATGAGTGGTCGCTCGGCGAGGGGTGTTTGGCAGGACCATCTACCTTTTAGCACATAATTGGCTTAAAGTGATGGCGGTATTCCCGAGAATCTCAATACTTCCTGCCAGACCCGAGAGATCACCATGTGTTTGTCCTTCTGGACAACACACTGATGGTCTCGTATATCAACGCAGATATCCTGTTGAGGCAGGGGCTGAGGCCCAGGGAATGGAGACTTCACCCCGAGGTGGTGGAGCTTCTTAGGGAGAACTTCGGTCAAACTCAAGTCGACCTTTCACATCGTTTGTACAACGCATTGCCCTATGTGGTTCTCCCTCACGCGTCCAGCTCCGCTTGGACTGGATGTGATGTATTAGGTGTGGTTGACGCTACACCTGTACGCATTTCCCGATATATTTGCTCCCGGGAGTTTCTGGGATACAATATTTCACCCTCATCTGGAGTTATGGATACTGTGGGCTCGGCCCAGCTCAGATGTTTCTGCTGGGAGCTGGGAGCTGGGACCTGAGACAGCTCAGACCTGTTAGATTCAGGTCTCTCGACCAAGGTCGTGGAGACCATACTCCAGTCTAGAGCTCCCTCCATGAGAAGACTAAATATGCATTGATATGAAAAGTGTTCTCTGCCTAGTGCAGAGACACCTTCTGAATCTTGGTTCTGCCCTGTTGGTACAGTACTTTATTTCTGTAATGTATGTTTCTTTGCTGGGTTATCTCTGAGGAGAGATCCTCAAATTTGTCTTCTCCGTGGTACATGAGGCTGAGGCCTGCACGTACTTGGATTGCACCTGTGTAGTGATAATCAGATAGGTAATCGAGCCAGCTCTGGTATGTGGAGTAAATTAACTAGATTCTAATTTACTAAAGTCTCTTCCATTCGTGAAACAAAGGGGACAGTGTTTTGAATTGATTAAATCATTGACTCCATTCGCACATGCAGCGTCTTCTCTGATGAATGAACAACGAAGTGCTTTGCTTACTAATCGAGCCAGCTCGGGACATGTGACTCGAGATGACATCTCGTGAGTCCGGCCGAAGACCACGCGACCCCTTAGGGTCTCCTCTGTTTTAATCACCTCACACACAGAGCATAAGTGTAATAACGTGATCACCACCACTCAAATGATTAAACTCATCAACTCAGAGGAGTACGCACACACACGAAACTCCCCGGAGGGGGAGTGAGCGAAAGTCCACCACCCCGGCAAACTCTAACTGAACTCTGCTACACAAACACACGCAGAAACACTCATTCATGAACTTTTAAATGCCTACCTCTTTAAACGTATGAAGTGTTTCTCTTGTTGTGTTTTACAATCCCCATGTGACCAAATTGATGTAACTATAAGCTTTTATGGTATGTAATCAGTTTGACATTCGTTTAATCACGAAAATCATGTATCTGCATTTTACTAGCCCTAGGAATGTCGCGCTTGGTATGATTGGAATCAGAGGAATCGAATAAGATCGAATCACTGACCCAAAGTGCAACATGAGGCATACTTTTATCAATACCAGTTTAGAAGTGTATTTTTACTAAATGATATCTTCCATGCACATGACCCGGAGGGCGTGTGTTTTCGCAAACACAGAAGTTTGACAACACGCCTCCTCCCCAAACGATTGGATAGGACACGCAAGAAAGGCGTGCCTCTAGCTCCTTCAAAACTCGAACGCCACAATCTGTTCGATGCAGTTTCTACGCCACATGAGAGCTTTTCCTGTGAGAGGATCCATGGCTCCTTCTGGGAGCTTTCTCCGTTTTCTTTAATCTTTCTTTATTTTCGTCTTCGGACTTTTCTTACGTTTAGTTTCAGTGAAATAAACGTAATCGGCAACTTCAACCTGAAGGAGACTCTTTGAATCTGCAGCGACCACGCTCGCCCAGAAGAGCTGAGAAAGCACGCACCCGCTCCTAAGGACACACACGCAAGACGCGGTTTTCCTCAGCAACACCAGGAGAACCAAAGACCTTTAAGCCTTCATTCAAACTAACACGCTTTGCCCGCTCTGAAAGACCACGTGAACGCATGACGCGAGGACAGAGACACACACCCTTCTTCACATCAACCACAAAGAGCTTTACCTGTGCAAGTAACCGTTTACCATTCTTTCGAGGTTTAAGATCTGTTGATTCTTGGTGTCTAAAAAGGTTCTGTGTCTGTGATGAATTTCGCCAAACCAGAAGATCTCTCATCTTCTCACTCACTCTCTCTCTCTCTCTCTCTCTCTCTCTCTCTCTCTCTCTCTCTCTCTCTCTCTCTCCCAATCTTGCGCTCTCGCAATCTCTCTCTCTCACTCCTGTTTGTTGTTCGTCTGTCTCATTAGTTTTACTGTTTACTGTACATACATGTATCCCGTGTTTAAATGTAGAATTCTGTATCCGTAGTTTCATTTTATTAAAACCATTATATTCTTGATTGTTTTTGAATGCTCATACTTTACAAGTCAATGAAATGCGATCCTATAGCTACAAAAGCTTTACAAGTTGTTACTATATCAGTAACGTAAATTTTATAAACACGAGAAAATTAATGTTCACGGCCGGAACATTGAGATTTCTTGGAGTTTATAAAAAGGGACAGCCTTGTTGAGAAGTTGGTAAGTTAGTCTTACGGCTGTTTGCTGGACAAACCGATTGTTTGATAAACTAAATGAATTCCCTTAAAGTTGTCTCATATAATCGATCTGTAATGAGACCATTGATATATGAATGAGGAATTATAATTCGTTATGATTTACCATTCATATATACAATCGATCTATTTTCAATTTCGATAATTTAACTGTAATATGCAATATATTAATCATATTCATGATTAATTATTAAAATTCCCTATGCATAATTTGAGCTAATTAAGGCACATCTCGATGTGGCTACACCTGGTATGGTGATAGTATTTCTTCACCCCAGGTCGGGTTATATTTCTAGGTCCCTACTAAATGTGTGGGTCATTTGTGTTGCAGGGTTATGCTAACTTTATAACCTAGAAGAGAACTACAAAGTAGGCCTAGCCTACTTTTGGCAGATTCTTACACAGTGATAAAACAAAAATCTATTTCAGTGACTGCAGCACTGCGTCGGTTAACGTTACACTATAACCATCATGTTAACGATCAGCCTAACAGTATTTGATTTGGTACAATTCATTCATATCAAACATTAAGCAAGCTTACCTTTACGCTTGTGCCAGGTCCAGAAATGAGCTGTGTCCGATGCAGTAACGTTACGTTGGTATAACACCCGTTGATCTATTGATTTTCAATCATATTTCCTGGTCAACTATATATCGATGCATTTTCAATCATATGTCCCCCTCAACTATATGCCGATGACTTTTCAACAACAGCGTCGTTTCCCGGTCAACTATAAATCAATGACTTTTCAACACATTTAGCGATCGCCCGGTAAACCAAATATCAATGCTTAATCAATCATAAGGATAACTATAGATCAATGTTGTTCCAATATCGTTGCCATCAACATTAACATCAGGTTTTCATCGACAGGGTAATGGTGATTCAACATTAATTTTGCATTGAAATTTCAATATCAACCATAATGATGATTCAGATGGAAAAACAATGTGTATTCAATGTTGGCTTGCTGTCTGGGATATAGCCTTTATTCTGGAATTATGCTTGGCCATCTAAATTACACCTCTGTCAACCCACTATACATGAATAATCCACCTATTATATCTTAAGTCTTGTTAGAAAAGAAAAGAAAAACTATTCTTGAAGCTTGAGTGAATTCTTTAAAAATATATATTATGTAATAGAAAGCTCCTGCAGCAGGTGCATTACCACAACAATTAGCATCAAGCTACATGACACAATTTATTGATTAATATTACACTTTTACTTAAAGCTCACATTAAAACACCATCGAGTATTTGTATCATATCCCGGTCGCGGTTTAAAATGGTTTCAAGTAAAAAAAAAAACGTTTTTGAAATATGTTATATTTAGCATTTTATATGAAGCTATGGGCTATCCTTACCTAGCATGCATACTGTTAACATTCTTTATCCATATGAAAATACCCCAAATCGCACGAAAATCACACACAAACCACATATATTTAAATCGTGCATTTATTAGCTTCTTGTTTTAGGTGAAGAGATGTGTTTAGCTTTGTTATCATCACGGAGGTCAGACTGAGGAAGTGTAGACAGGACCGAGTCATGCAGAAGGACAGGATTATGGTCATATTGGATCACATGAGATGATTGACAGCTGAACTCTCTCTACATGATCATGATCACACAACTAATCGAGAGACTTTTACTCTCCTTCACACTGCTGATAAATAGTTGTCACTCCTCTTTAGAAGGGCTTGATTTTATTTTATCTTGTGTTACAAACTATTTGAAGGAGCAAAACTGAATGAAAATGAATGCAGAGGTCTGAAAATGTTTTTCTTAAAGTATTTTTGAAGTGTAATCTTAAAAACAACAACATTCATGGCAAGAGTCCTGATAAACAGAGAAACACAACAGATAAAGTCGTCTGTCTGACGCATGTGAACACAGATCTGAGAAACAGCTAAAAATAGTTCTGTTAATGGCTGCTAAATACATTAATAATCATAAAACATTATATTATATGTAAAAGAAATTGCTTTGATTGGCTTTTCAGAAGTTCTTGTCATCGTTTTGTACCTGATTACAATTTACAGTTCCTTAGATTTATGATGTATTTTATCTGATACTCACACAAAAGTTTCAGCATTTACTCAGCTGAAAATGAAAATTGTAATAATTTAATCTCACACACCCTCTTTCTTCAAAATCTGTATGTCTTTCTTCATTAGAACAAAACTGATTTTTTAATGCAGTTCATATTCATATCTGTTTAATGCTACTATAAAATCCATATTTCAGCACTTATTCTCTTCTGTATGAACTGTTGCAGACAAACACACAATGATTTGTGTAACACAGGTGAACTCTGACTCTCGAGGATCTGAATCTGTTGTTGTTCTCCTGCAGATCTACAGCCGAAGCCTGAACTCACATCAGATCCTGCAGGAGCTGCACTGACTGGAAACACAGTGACTTTGACCTGTCGCATGGATCCGTCCACTGAAGACTGGGACTTTTACTGGTACAAACACACACTGAACCCTGAGACAGAGAAGAAGAAAACACACTCCTACAGCCTGAAGATTGATTCAGTGTCTGATGGAGGCCAGTACTGGTGTAGAGCTGGAAGAGGGAAACCAGTTTATCACACACAATACAGTGATGCACTGTGGGTAAATGTTACAGGTGAGAGAGACTGTAGTGTGTGATGCAACAAATACAGATCAGAGACAATATCTATACAACTTCTGAAACTATAAATGCAATAATCTGTGTTTGTACAGTGAGTCCTAAAGCTGTGGTGACGGTACGACCTGATGAACAAGTGTTTAGAGGAGAAACAGTCACTCTCAGATGTGATATAAAGTGGGGAGGAGACACTGAGTGGACATACAGATGGAAAATAAATGTAACCAACAACTGGGATCGAAACTCTGCCAATCGATGTACAGAACAAGACTGCTGCACCAGTGGAGCTGATAAACAGAAACACAGAAATGCTGTCAGTCTGTGCTCAAGACAAGAGTTGAACATCAGCAGTGTTGATCTCTTTCACAGCGGTAAATACAGTTGTAGAGGAGAGAGATCAAACTCACAGAAATCAAACATCAGTGATGCTGTTACACTGACTGTATCAGGTGAGTTTGTGTGTGTTGTGATCAGCTTCTCCATCAGTTTCTCTACGGCTCTGTAACTCATGATGTTTTGTTCAGCTGAAGCTCAGGCATCACTGCGAGTGTCTCCACAGCCGTGGCTGACTGAAGGAGAATCAGTGACTCTGATCTGTGAGGTTTCAGGCTCCTCTACAGGCTGGACGTTCAGCTGGTTCAGAGATCATGATCATCTGTCAGACAGCAGCAGAGGAGCTGGAGGATCTTACACTCTCAGTCCTGCTGCTCTACAGCACACAGGAGTTTATACGTGCAGAGCAGAGAGAGGACGACCAGCCTATTACACACACAACAGCAGCTCACACACACTGTGGATCACTGGTGAGGGTTTATGCTTGTGCTCATCCGCATCTGTGTTTCACTGCAGTCTCTGTGCTGTCAGTTCTGATGGAGATTTTCCTCTTTTCAGGAGTTTCTGCTTCAGTGTCTCTGGTCATCAATCCCAGCAGAAGTCAACACTTCTCCTCTGACTCTCTCTCTCTGAGCTGTGAGGATCAGAGTAACTCTGCTGGATGGACAGTGAGAAGATACACAGACAAACACACACAAACTTGTGCAAAACAAACAGGATCTCGATGTGTAATCGACTCTCTCAGCACATCTGACACTGGAGTGTACTGGTGTGAGTCTGAATCTGGAGAGAAACGCCGTCCTCGAAACATCACTGTACATGGTGAGTCCGGTTTATAATCGTGACATTTGCACTCATTCTAATCTAAATTCTAAATTCTAACAAAAAGTCTACATACAGACTGACATTGTACAATTTTAATGAGTTTTTCCACGAGTATCTATTGTTATGATGTTAGATGAACCTGTCCTTAAATGCCATATCAAAGTAAAGAAATCAAGCAATTCACGTTCATCAGACAGTGTCTTCCCATATGAATTGGTAGATTAAGCTGCAAAATGGACCTGATTTTGTGCCAGTGTTTAAAAATCTGATAAACAACAAACAAACTCTCATGACAATTTGTATCTATTTTACATTGTGGCAAATTGGTGGCTTTCGCTTTTTAGGATTTTATTTTGGTAAAGCATATGAAGACATAAGGCATTCAAACCGATGCAATACTGTCAACAGAAAGTTTGCTCCCGCTACTCGCCTCCTCCAACCCTCTCAAACAATCCACCCTATGGAAATAATAAAGTGAGCTGTGAATAAAGTGATCACCTGTGCCCATGTGACAGTGAATAACCAATAAGGGATTTTTGGGATTTTATTTTGGTAAAGCGTATGAAGACATGATAAGGCATTCAAACCGATGCAATACTGTCAACAGAAAGTTTGCTCCCGCTACTCGCCTCTTCCAACCCTCTCAAACAATCCACCCTATGGAAATAATAAAGAGAGCGGAAGTGATCACCTGTGCCCATGTGACAGTGAATAACCAATAAGAAATTAAGAATTAATGTCACGGCAACCCAGCGCATCACTGTCACTCGCTGCATCGGAGAGATGCTTTGGAAATGAAGATTGTGTTGAGCTTCCCATTGTAATGTTGTGTGTGCTCATATTGAATCAGAATCAGAGTTGACAACCATGCTTTCCCGGTCTGTAGCGCGAGGGACCTGTTCTAAGTGTTGGCTTGCTACACCACTCCCGCCCGCTGGGCCGGATATATGTGTTTATTTGCTCCAGTAGAGTTCCCCAGAAATGGCTAACCCTGTTGAGTTCCTCCATCACCTCCGGCAGTCAGACGTGGTGGAGAGTCTGATGCCAGGCCTAACACCCGTATACATTGTGGAACCTCTGTTTGGCTGGGTGTCCATATGTAGTGATCCCTGCGGCGATCCCATATGTGTATTCGGTTACACTTTATTTAGATTGTCCACTTTAGACATTCTCCTAACTATAAGTAACTTTTCAACTACATGTCAACTAACTCTCATTAGAGTATTAGTAGACTGTCAGTAGACTGTTGTAACACATGTACCATTCATGCTCACCAGAAAGGTGAAATCTACTAAAAACGTGCCGACGTGAAATTTCTCTGGACTTGTTTCTGTTTGCAATAGCCCTACTGTGCTGTAACATGGTGTGTATAGACGTGCTGGGCAACACTGGTAAAATGACGCCAGACTCTTGTTCACTGACCTCTCCCTGCTATCTGCTCACATGCTCTGATAATAATAGCTTTGTAGGCACTACTTTATTTTTACAATAGGTCAAAAAATCTGTTGAATCTGATTCTGCTGCATAGAACTGAATGAAGAATAATATATTGATATTAATATTATTTTAATATAGGCCTATTTTATGTCCAATTTTTGTTTTACTTGAAATACAAGTGTGGTTATTTTATTTTATTGCCCTTAATTTTTTGTTTAATTCAGATTAATTAAAAAGTTTAAAGGTGCTATATGGAACTTTTCTTCTAAAATTAATCCTTTTTTTATTGCCTGTGTTTGAAGGGGTTGTAATCACACATTACAATGATACACTTGTCGGGTTTTGCTATTACCTCTGAAGGCCAGTATTCATATTTATATGTGAAGTCCCCGGGTCGGATTTTCTGCGAAATCCATCGGATGTGATGTGCATGCGCGCTCCCGAGCCTCTCTCCTTTTTATATACAGTCTATGCGACGGCACGGCAGCTGACCACATGGAGTCTGATAACACCAAACACGACCTGCCTCCAGCAAAACACACACTCCAACACAAACTCCACAAAAATATAAAAAAACAAAAGAAAGTTTTATCTGCTGAAGCTCGTCAGGCCAAACGTCAATCGGATCGACTTAGGACGAAAACACGGATCAACATCGGCAGAGCATTTGAATTATGGAGAGACCTCCGCTATTTTTATTGTGATAAATTACAAGTTTTCAGATATGCTGAAATAAATAATGGTAAACTGTAATGAAATAGCAAGGTAATACAAAATAACTGTAATGACTGTAATGAAATAGCAAGGTAATACATGAAATACAAAAGACTGTTCCAGGATAACAAGTAGGTGCTTTAGGATGTAACTTTTATTTTATGTACTAGATCTACTGTCTAACGTCACTCATCCCACTACTATCATATTGTTTATAATACACATTTCCAGACACGTGCAGTACAGTAATGTTACTTCCTACAATCTTACTGTTACACTGAAATTGTTCAGTCTAGTTTTCGTTATCATATTATATATTCACCTATGTTGAGATTGTTGATTGTGAAAGATACACGAATAGTTAGTGAAATGCCTTATGCTAGATAACACCACATGTCGGCTAAATGCAGTCGATGTAACGTTATCATGGTACGAACATGGAGCATTAGTTCAACATCAAGCTGATAAAAGTAGCCTATTATTGTAACGTTGCAGTGGGAGTTTACATGAGTTTCCAGCATGATGTGTGATGCTTTCTCCGGTGTGTTGAAAGTCTCAGTGTGGCCGACTGGCCGGTACCATGAGTGCTCGCTCTCGTGTTCGAGCACATGCAGGAGCACGAGCGCTCTTGTAAAAATTGGTTGCAATCTGAAACATCACCGATAGAGGCCGCTAAAAAATACATATAGCACCTTTAATAATAATACAATTATACAAAAAAACTAATTTAAAATAAGAAATTAATAATTCTTTTTTGGTTTCGGTTTTCAGCCAAGTGCATCCAGAATTGTCGGTTTCAACCCAACATTTTCCTTTCGGTGCATCCCTACTCGTTATATACCCGCACTGCAAGGCGGAGGAGCTGATGCAATTATCACATGCCAATGGGCATTGGCTCGTTTAGTTTGCACTCGAAGTAGATTGCTCACTCAAAGCGATCCCCAATTCGTTGGTCAGTTCCGTCGTATGTCTCCGTTCACTTCTTCAGGGAACGAGGGTTACATACATAACTGAGACGTTTTTCTCATGAGATCAGGTTAGACTACTCAACTTTAGTATAAAAACTTTTTACTTTAAAAGTGTCGCCACTAAAAAAGCTTGAGAGGTATAAAGTACAATTCATAATATCAGTATTTTTCTTATGATTTGTTTTGCTGTATTCTTCCTATTTACAGTATTAAACACACATATCTTGTGTTTGTAGACGGTGAGGTGATTCTGGAGAGTTCTGTTGATCCTGTGATTGAGGGAGAGACTCTGACTCTACACTGTTTACATCGATCTACAAACTCCCCGATCCTCAGCGCTGATTTCTATAAAGACGGATCACTGATCCAGAATCAGACGACAGGAGAGATGAGCATCACTACTGTCTCAAAGTCACATGAGGGTTTCTACTCCTGTAAAACAGAGAGAGGACGGTCTCTCCACAGCTGGATCTCAGTCACAGGTCTCTGAATAATCAGTGATGATATTATTGTAATATTATCATACAGTCTCACGTCACTCACGGACAGATCTGTGTGTTTGTCATGTTCTTCAGTCTCAACAGCTTCATCTTCTCATCTGGCCGTTGGTGTGTGTGTGGGATTGAGTGTTTGCTTGTTGTTCTTCATCTCACTGGTTCTGCTGCGGAGACACAAACACAAGAAAGGTGTGGAGCAATTCATCACATGTTATGAATTATTAAACCACATGAACAGCAACAAATGGAAGATACAGTTTCTGAAGCCTAGACAGTCACTGCATGTTTATTAATAAATGAGCAGTTCATGCATGTAATCAGAAAATATGCGAGTGACAAAACTCTTACAGTGACTATAATGATATCTGTCTCTATTATAGATCAGCACTGTAACATTCAACAGACATCAGTCCCGAATCCATCCGGAGAATCTCTACCGTTAAACTCTCGCCTACAATCTGGTCAGAGACAATAACACATGATTTAAAGGGATAGTTCACACACAAACATTAATTCAGTCTCATTTACTTACACGCATGTCATTACAAACCTGTATGACTTTCTTTCTGCTGTTGAACACAAAAGATGATGTTTTGAAAAATATTGCATTAAAAGTGGTCCGATGTTGCTTGGAACCCAATATTCCTCAAAATATTTTTTTGAACTATCCTTTAAGCTTTATGTGTATTTATTTTTTTTTTTTTTTTGTTCAATACTGATTTTACCTTTTCTCCTCAATGTTTGCTGTCCAGCAGATTCTGATCACATTTATGATGACGTGATTTCAGTGAATAAGAGAGACAAAGGTTGAGTATCAAACTTTATATAAACACTTATAATTTAAAATCAACAAATATCATTCATGTCGGCTTGACTTGTATGTTTTAGAGCCGCTGGAAGACGTCACATATTCAGAGGTCACTGTTAAGAAAAACATATCAGTGGATAAAGGTTAAAACCCCTCTTCAATAGAGTCATCAGTCATTAACCAGTAACATTGACAGTGTCTGTTTTTATATTGCATAAAATATGAATAGATATTTTCATGAATGCACTATTTTTCTAGATGAAACCATGGCAGAGTCAAATAATGTGATGTACTCAGAAGTCGGAACAAAAGGAAAGAAATCCAAAAGCAAAGGTGAGATCCTTATTTTCCTGAAGTACAGTATTATTTGTCCAGCATATTCGGAATAATCTCATTTATTTTCTGTTCTGTATTAGATATTAATACTGCAGGACCCAGTGATTTGACTTACGCACAGATCAATATACAGGACAACAAGAAAAGCAAGAGCAAAGGTAAACGCTCAACAAACTGCATCTAAACACTGTCTGAATGAATCATCACATTTAACTAGATATAATATATA
The DNA here is from genome assembly GCF_029890125.1 of Rhinichthys klamathensis goyatoka. Taxonomy (NCBI): domain Eukaryota; kingdom Metazoa; phylum Chordata; class Actinopteri; order Cypriniformes; family Leuciscidae; genus Rhinichthys; species Rhinichthys klamathensis. The sequence goes on from NW_026606599.1 coordinate 2,470,203, forward strand.
ATGCTTCTATATTCAGAAAAGAGAACCATTATTAACAGAACTGATAAAGTCACGTTCATTTTGGAAATGTAACAATAGTTTCATCAATCAGATATTTCCTGTAATGAATAAGACTAGAGTCAGATAATTGAGCTGGTGTTTTGCATGACAGGCGCTGGACTTGCTGATGTTCTGATTGAAATGAAATCTAAGGAGAAACACAGAGGTAATAAAGAGATGCTCTGAAATATTGTCTTCTACAGATCATGTGAAAATAAAGTATACAATATTTAAGCAGAACCTGCTAATAAACGTTCATTGTGGTTTGAGAGGTTCTGTTCTCTCTTGATATATTCATGGATCATCAGTTATTATTGAAGTTACAGATGTAAAGCGTGTGTTTATTCTCTGTTTCTCTTGTTCTCTATCAGGGAAGAGCAGTGAGTCTGAAGACACTTTATACTCTGAAGTGAAGATCAACACAGATAGAGGTGAGAGAAACAGAGTCAAGCTTCATCACTGTTAAAGTTAACTATTAAACATCAACAGTTCACAATGATTCATAAAGTCATGAGGATCATTGAGGAAGTGTGAGAAACATAACATTTGTGCTCTTCAGGTGCTGATGCTGGAGTCCCTGATGCAACTTATGCTCAAGTTTTAAGGAAGAAAGGTCACAAAAAACAATAAAACACGTAAGATATTTATTACAAAGATTTTACAGTAACTGACAAGAAGTTCACAATTTTCACTTTCATGTAGAATATAAATCTCAGTTCAGTTATTTGTGAGGATCAGGTTCATTGTGATCTTAAAACTGTAAATCATCAACATCACAGTTTTTATTTTCCACATTACCTGGATAATTCCTCACACTGCGTTCTCTGTTCAAAGGTCCCTGAGAGCAGTGAAGAAAACAGACGACAAAAGAAAAACAGCAGAAGAAATGAGTCTGCGTCGTGCTAATGCTCATGCTTGACTGAAAGAGAACGGCACTGCATTATCTGCACACATATTATATAAGGAAATGTAAAACATGCTCTCTAGTGATGACATTTTCTCTGTTTTTGATGGCAGTCTTACATTCGATTCTTTTGTACATATTTTTCATCTCAGAAATATAGCCAGATTGCGCCTACATTTCTCTGTAGCTGAAAAGCGGATGAACTCATTTGTTGTCTCTCGGATAGATTACTGAAACGCCCTTTTAGCCAAAGTGTTAAATCCACATTTAATAAGCTCCAGTTCAAAACTCTTCCGCCAGGATCCGGACTGGGACCAGTAGATGCAACTATATTACTCCGGTTTTGGCTCTCGCTCAGGTCAAGTGTCGATTTTAAAATGATGATGCTGGCATTACATGGCGTGGCTCCTCATTATTTATCTGCATTGTTAACCCATTACAACCCAAATCACAGACTCCTTACGGTCTAATTCTCTCACTGTTCCACAAACCCACTTAAGATCGGCAGGGCTTTTTCTGTCTATGCTCCTCTTCCTCCTGAACTGAGGGAAGCTCAGACCTATGACATCTTTAAAGCTCAACTCAACTAGCATTTGTTGATCTTCAAACAAAGTCCAGTAGAAGAGAGCGTATCTTAGGGAAACGCGTACAGTGAAGGTGCTCTATAGAGTTTGTAATAGTCCATCAAAGAGGATTTTAGGATGACCATGGCACGAATTAAAAAGCCTTCATTCAAAAAGCCAATAATGGACTTTTGATTTGAAAGAGTGACATTGTCATCCTAAAGTATTTTTACTAATTTTTTTTTATTTATTGTGCTGTGTATTACTTTTTCTGTACAGCGCTTTGAGAAGCTGCTTTTAAAGTCGCTCTTTAAAATAGTTTATTATTATTTCAATTGACCATTCATGTTTAACATGTTTCCTGTCTTACCAAATAGGGCCTTTTTTTTTTTTTAATACAAGATGATTTTTCTTACTCTTTCATATATGCGGTTTTTCTTTCTTTCATTTGTTTTATACATGCTGTTTTTTGCTGCAATTAACCAAGTGTGAAATAAAGATATACAAACGATTTTCTTTGCATGAGTTTTTCACGTTTGTTAAACTAAGGTCACAAGGTTTGAAAAATGTTACTTAGGTTGTTTTTATTCGTATGAACAAAAGTAATGAGCATGTTTTAAACAGTTCAGTGCAGGTCACGGGTGTTTTCAGTGTATGTCCTGGGACTAAACTGTATAAAAACAGATAGCAATCAAAAATCATTGAAATCTTTGCAGTGCATTATAAATTCACAGTGAACAGGGTGTCATCATTAAAATAATATTACATTACTGAGGATATTTAACATCTTTAACATCCAATCAGCAAACTATGCGAGCCATTAAATAATCATCAGATACTGCTAGACGAGGACGCCATGCATGTTTCGTTTGTTGCTTTTAAAGTTCTTCAATTCCAGGAGAGAAAAGGAGAAAATAAATCGCTTCTTATAGTGTTTGGGGGTAAAATGCATTTTCTGAGTTTATTATTATTATTATATTCATTGTAAATTAAGTATCAGTGTAAAGAGGAGAAAGGAGCATTATATCACTGTCTGTGGGAATTTACTGGATAAGGATTTATGTGCATTCATAAAAGTTATTAGATCTGATTATTTCCCATGACTTTCCCAGGTCTATTAAAAAAAAACCTGACTTATATAAATAAGCTATTTCCCAGTTGTTGAAGGGGTAAAATAAGAAATCAAAATAAGAAATATTTCGATTTTTAATTGTTCTAGATTATTTGAATGCACTCTTGCATTGCATTGCGTGTTTGTTAATTTTGAGGGTGAAGCAATGAAGGGAGGTAGGTGTGTGTGTGTGTGTGTGTGTGTGTGTGTGTGTGTGTGTGTGTTTGAGGTGATTTCAGATATCAACAGCGTTGAACAACGATTTTGAGAAATTGCATATGCTCTTTAGTTCTTCAAAACTGTGTTAACAGTGTGTATCATTATGCATGCAAAAAGTAATTTATGCGTATAAATAGCACAACAAATACACTCTATTCTAGATACGCATGCTATAGATACACTCTGCAGAGATGTTCATATGATCAGATGTGATGGACCAACTCATGTTTAGTTATGCACTTCAGAACGATCAGAGAGTGTGGAGTTCATATCTCGACAAAGAACAGTTTTGATTTGTGCATTTTGTGGTCCCCATAAGTCCTATCCACCATATGTTTAACATGAGAGTGGGAACAGCCATGTTTAACTTGAATGAGCAAGACTGCAGTGTCATTCTCCTCCATTTAACTGTACAACAACAGTTCATTATGCTGCAAACTTTTAGTTGGTAGCATATTATTTTAAATTATTATCATAATCATAAACACACTGGACTGTTGCGCAAAATGTTATATAATTTATGGCACATTGTTATTCTTAGTTATTTTCTTAATGAATCAGAAGTCTTGCACATTCAGGAGAAATAGCTTAATCTGTTTGTGTTATTGCACAGTTTTGAAGACTTCATTGTGTTGTTATAAAAATAGTCCTAATTAAGGATGAGCAGGTGTCCTGACTTTTAACATTCAGAAACCTCTTTCCCCAAAGCAGCTTGACCAGCATCATCACCCGGAGTCGCTCTCGGGTTCGGTCTCTGAGAGAGTACCGACCCACTGCAGTGCTGAAGCCTGGGTTTATTCAATGCTGGATCACATTCACAAAACTGATCATCGTTTCTTAAAGGCTAATGAAACATCATACTTACTGCATGTTGTTAGCTAATATCATGCTTGTCCAGGTTAGGGGCTCAATAATGTCTGTGGATGTGGAGGAACCGTGGAAGCTGGGAAAGGGTTTCATCCCTTCAAATACTGCTGGGAAGAAGCATTAATACAAAGAATGATTTATTGTTCATACCATTTACCTGGTTTAATATAGGAATAGTTCAGAATATATCAGTATTTAACAAGTCAAATCAAGCATTGTGCTTTAAGAGTACAGTAGAAAAGATGGAGAAGTGCTTTATCTTACTCTGTGACGGGTTCAGTTCATGCAGGGTCACAGTCAACAACACCGACTCCTTTTGTTCTGAGGATCAGATTACTGAGGATGAGGAGGAACCGACTCCAACTTCTGCTGTGAAGACATAACGGTAACGCTTCCTTTTACAGTACAGTACTTACGTGTACTTACCTAGAAAGTACTGGCTAATATAAGGTAAGTACATGGGTTAGGGGTAGGTTCGGGGTTAGTACCTATTTATTACCCAGTAACTGTAATTACTATAATAAGTACATAGTATGTACATGGGTAACAGGACTGTAAAAGGAAGCGTTACCGACATAAGAATAAAGATTTTACTCGAGACATAAACAGAAATCTGGGCATGTTTTTTTTCAAGCTTCAAGAAATTATGTTTTATTAACAACGTTCGGGAGGAGCACGTTCAGTTAATTAACACGAGTGGAGTGCACTCAGCAATCAATGATAAGAGGTATATAAAGATTCAGCAATCTCACCTCACTCCATTGACAGTTTAGCAGCATCCCTCCACCGCCCCTTCTCCACACTTCCAGTCCTAAACACGTACATAGGGGGAGTACTCTGGGTTCGGGCCAAACTCTGAGCTCGGAGCGCTCCCCGGACAGCACGCCAAATACGCATTAAATCTTATCCACTCTTATTATATGTAAGTGTGAACTTGTGAAGTAGATACTAAACAATCAGACAGTGAAAGACTGTTAACTTGAAAACTTACACCGCTGACTTGTTGCCTCGCCGCCCATCAGGGAATTTCACTCAAACACATTAAAACTGATTTCAGACAGACCTCCTGCAGCTATTCTCCTGCTGACGTCAGTTCCAGCCCTGCTCCAACACTGAACACCTTGATCAGCTGCAGGTGTGTTAGATAGGGTTGGAGATGAACTCTACAGGAGTGGAGCTGAAGATCATGCAGTACACAGACCTTATTCTCGAACCTCTGGCTGCTTCTTTCTCCTGGGTTGCAGACTCAAATGCCTCTTCATGCTCCACAAATGACCTGTGGACTGAGGAAGAAGCATGAGTCTTGGTCTTCTGGATGAAAGATGAATCGTCCTGCTCAGAAGAAGAGGAAAGAGGCAGACAGAATGATTGCAGTCAGCCAATAATGCGGTGCAGAGATCGAAACCTGCATGTGTGTGAAGAGTTGTGCTGTTAGCAGCTGTAGTGGACGAGTCCATCACATCAACTGGAGAAGACCGAGCAAACTTAAATCTCTTCTTGTTGTTATTCTTCTTTTTTGGGGTCTTTTTAAGCATTTTCTCATCTGCCTAATTAATGTCGCTCACTCTTTTATACAGAGATAAACACCAATCAGAATGAATACTTCATGCATTAATATTTATGCTTGGTAATCTGTTAATTAGTGGACATCAGGGCTATATATATATATATATATATATATATATATATACTAGTTGTCACAGTGGAAGTCAGTCAAAGTTTTTCTCTGGCAGTGGTTATACAACTTTTGTGAATGTGTGTATATATATATATATCAAATTCAAATAATAAAAAAAGTTTATTTGGTAATGTGTTTGATAACAAGCAAAAACAACAAGAACACATTGACAATGCAAGAGCAAGAGTCAACAATAAATGGACGATTGTGTTTTTACAGGACAAAGGTATAGTTTCTCCATTAATGTAAGGTTGGGGCAGGTCGTCACACAGGCATGAGGCTGTCCTTCAGTCATTCGGGAGGCTTGTGGGCTGTTCATCCTCAGCATTAAACGCTAGACAGTCTAAGAGCTCATGGTTCCTCCCCCCACAGTCTCAGCACCGAAATACTATAACACTTCATTTTAGAAAAATACATTAATGCAATGCAGTGAATGAAACTCGTCTGTGGTCTCCCAGTGGCAGTTTAGTGTTAAGTGATTCATTTACACCAAAACAAAAGATAACATTTATGCCTCCATCTCCGCAAACATTACTTTTGTCTTACATTTAATAATAAACTCAGATAAGCTCAGAGCCGACTCGTTTTCTGTACGTTTTTTTTTTCATGAATTGAATGTGCAAAGGATTGTGGGAGATTGAAGGCCGCGAAGGATACACTTGATGAATCCTTCAAAATAATCTGTTAAATTGAGATGAGCTTGATGACGATATGCAGCTTTCTGATTGAGAAGAACCGTATGCCATCACAGATTCCCCTTCATGAGTCCTGCAACATTCAGACTGACACCAGTAATACAAGTTCACCTCAAATATGTGACCCGTTACAGGAACCAGGGACACAAGTCGGCAGCACAACTTGCGAGCAAAATGAGAAACAAGCGTTTTTTTTTCAAAATTTGTGATTTCCGCTTTTTTGCAGAATCTGTTAGTTGAGATCATGAAGAAGCCTCTCCATGTTTGAGATAACAGTATTGGTATATTTAAAAGCGTACATTTTGAGGTTGAAATCGGCTTGTTTTTCTGGGATTCTAGCATGCAGTAGGGGCGTGTCTGTTGTCTGTGTGTATTTGCATACTGAATAGCCGCCCGCGCCTTTGCCCCCGCCCCCCAACAGCATGGCTACTTATTATGCAGCGCTCTGCTCCTGCTCTATCTCTGATATCAAAATTCAATGAAGATGGACGCCGCAAAGATGGTCGCAGACGAGCTGAACCGTGGTCGTTACAACGAAAATGTTTTGAAGTACTTCTTCGACAAGCCGGATGCTTATGAACACGCGTTCACTGATTCTGAAGACGATCTGAGCGACGATGAAAGTGGCATGATACGACTGATTAATATCCCTAATCTACAACTGAGCGAAGATGAAGACGAGGAAGAATGTATCGGACTGGCGTCAGACGAGTTAGACCGTAAGATATCAGAGGCTATATCGATAGTAACATTTGATGAGGATATAGATAGAGAAATGGGGAAAATCCGTAACTTTGACTGTAAATGTTACACGAGGAGAAAAGAGAACTCTCTGCATGGGAGACAGTCTTGTAGCCAGAAGCTTTCTCCAGACATTATGTACAACATACGGCTGGATTCTTTAGCTGCGGAAAAAGAGTGGCAGGACATGCGAATTATTGGACATTTAGAGGCAAACAGACGCACATTGCAAACTTCGGAGATGGTTACATCTACAAAGAAGACCCAGACAAAGAGAAAGTGTGCCCGAACGACTTATTTCATTGGAGGCAACGAGATCTGCAAGAATACTTTTCTGTTTCTTATGGGGTGAGTTTCCATAAACATCAAAGTTTGTCGTTTTTTGTTCATTCTAAGAACACGTACACGTTATCTCATGTTTAGTCCATGTTTAGACCTTCCAATACCTACCTATTGTTTTTAGCTAGCTCAGGACTGTTGTTTTAATTGTAACGTTAGCTGCTAATCGTTAGCATCATATCACTTGCCAAAACCCCCATTAGGCCTACTATAATGAGCTTTAAGATGATAATGTGAGCTTCTGCTATTAATTTGAATAATGCTTCAATTGCTTGAATTGACTGGTGTTAATGACTTAACTTAGCCCACGTAAACCTGCCTGTTAGCATTCTTGAATTGATTGTGATGCTAATAATTTTAGCCAGTGGTGGAGGAAGTACTACTTAATATTCTTACCAAGGATTTACTAACGTAATCGTAAATGTATCAGATTAAATTCCTACTTAAGTAAAAGTATAAAGTATACGTAGCCGTAAAATGTGCGTAATAAGTCAAAAGTAAAAGTATTTATGAAGAGTTTAATGTACAGGATTTTTTTAATCCTTTGACTCAAACCAGGTCTAACCACTAACTGAGGTCTAAACCAGGACTAAAACAAGACTAAACCAGGAAGTACAGATACAAACTCTAAAGTAAGTAAAAGTAAAAAGTATTCATCATAAAATTTACTTCAGTAAAGTAAAAGTACCTATAATGTGTACAATACATTTTGATATAGGTGACAAGATGCCTGTTAGCAAGACCATGATGTTAAACGTCTTTTTCTCCCCCCCAGCATTGGCAGAGACACCCTGGCTGATATAGTCAAACACTATGAGGAGAATGGGGCAAGACCACGTTTGAGGAAGAAGCACTCACTGCCACGTCCACCAGCCAGGTTCATCAGCCCTGAGGATATCAACAGAGTTGTGGACTTCATAAAAAACTATGCAGAAGACAATGCCATCATGCTGCCTGGCCGACAGCCTGGGCATAAGGATTGGCATGTGAAGTTGCTGCCAACTCATGTGTCCAAGGCCTCAGTGTGGCGTCTCTACGTGAAGTCTGCTAAGGAGCTTGGTATGTGTAAACATTGATTTAGAATTGAGTGCTTATAAAGTGAAATAATGTTATTTATTATTGCTACACTATTAGCAATTACAATACAATTAACCATAAGCAATATCTGTTTTTCAGGTGAGCGTGCAGTTTGTAAAACCAGCTTCAAAGCACTGTGGAACCGACTTCTCCCACACATCAAAAGTTGCCGGCCGCGCACAGATCTCTGCTGGCAGTGCCAAAGCAATAACGAGCAGCTGATACGAAGTGCAAACCTCCCAGATGATAGAAAGTCTGAAGCAGTAAAGAAGCAACAAGATCATCTTTCCCTTGTGCAGAAAGAGAGGGCTGTGTACAACGACATGACTGCTGCCTGCAGAAAGACTTGCTCTGGCTCTGACCTGTCTTTTGGACCATCCCTACCAGCAAGCAAGAAGATTAGGATGCATTACAGTTTTGATTTTGCTCAGCAGGTAATATTTCACACACATTTACTTCCCTTTACTTTATTAATGTCCCTTAAAGGGCGATTTGGTGCATGAGAATAAATAGTGCAAATGCAGAATAGCATCAATATAGTAAGTTTTATCTTTATTAGACAGTTATGAACAGATGCAAATTTAATTTAATCTAATCCAAGTTCCCTCTCTCCCTCTGTCTCCTACAGTTACACTTTCCCTCAAACCCTCTCCAGCCAGGACCAATGTACTTCCTGACCCCACGGAAATGTGGCCTATTTGGTGTTTCATGTGAAGGGCTGCAGAAACAGGTGAATTACCTGATTGATGAAGGCATGTCATCTACTAAGGGAAGCAATGAAGTCATCAGCTACATGCATCATTTCTTCGGCAACTTTGGAGTTGGAGAAACAGAGGTGGATCTTCATTGTGACAACTGCAGTGGGCAGAACAAGAACAACTTCATGCTCTGGTACCTTGCCTGGCGGGTTGGACACAAGCTTCACGATAAAATTGAAATCCACTTCCTTATTGCTGGCCACACCAAGTTTTCCCCTGACTGTGGCTTTGGACTCATCAAGCAAGCCTACATGAAGACAAGAGTCAACACTTTGGCAGACATCGCTGAGGTACTTTAACTTTACTTTGCTTTAATGACTTCAGTGCTGTTTTCTGTTCTGCTTCAATGAAACATTTAACTGAAGATCTTTTTTTTCTTCCTCTCTTCTCTTTTTTGTCATCAGGTTGTGGAAAACAGCTCTCCTGTGAGTCACCTCAATATCCCACAGCTTGTTGGAACGGCAGAGGGAAAAGTTTTAGTCCAGACCTTCGACTGGCAGCAGCATCTGACTCGCCACTTCCGTAGACTCCCACAGGTCAAGAGTTATCAGCACTTCAGGTAATTGAAACTTTCACATTGTGTACATACAATATAACATAGCAACAAGATACACATGACCGTTTTTTATAAGAAAATACTTTGCCATGTTTAAAATGTCTTATGTGCTTTTTCTGTCACAGCTTTGACGCCAAGAGACCAGGTGTGGTGCTTGCAAAAAGTCACCGTGATGCACAACCTGTCGAATATCAGCTACTGCGCGACGGAGCAGATCTGCCCCCTGTCGACGGTCTTCCTGTCCTGGCCCCACCTGGACTGAAAATTGACAGGCAGACCTATCTATATGAAAAAATAAGGCCATTCTGTGCTGACGAGGCAAGAGACATCACATGCCCAGCGCCAAGGTTCACAACACAGAAGAGTCCACAGAAGAGGATGCGAATGTAATTTCATTGGACTGTGTCACAAAGACCTTTTTTCTTGTTTACAACACCTGCAATGTCACTTTATCAACCAACCACCTGAATTTAGTTTTACATTCTTGTATGAAAAGCACTCTAAACAATGTGTGATTGATTTGATTATGGAAAATAAAAAAAGAATATATCAATCAACCAGTTTATTGCTTATTTTTTATCATTAGCAAAAGTTTGTGTTTCATGTTGCATGAGTACACCGAAGAAAATTCCTAGTCTCTAAAACCTTTCATTGACAATGGCAATAAAATCTATTCTGATTCATACTCCTATACTGTATGTATATAATTTATTAAAATGTTTAAGAAAAATATTGTCCTATGAAATGTATTTTATTCAGAAAATTTATGTTTCTTTTTATGATTTAATCCAAATATATTATCAAAAACGGTTGTAATCAAATGAAAATTTAAAATTGTGTCCTTTTATTTTTTTGGGGAAGCGCTGCAAAAACAGATGAACTAAATTAAACCATGGACAAAAAATATATTCCTTTAAATAATGTTTAAATAAAATGTATTATTATTGTTGTTATTATTATTATTTAGAGAAGTAGGCTACGTTCTATTGTATGCCTATAATAGTAATATATTGTAAAAGTAAAAGCACAACATATTTCTTAACATTCTAGAGTTTATCTTATTTTTTATTCAGTGTACATAAGAGTTGCCTATACAGTTTTATCGGTAGATGCTAAGAGACATTTATTTATTACCTGTTTGCAAACTTTTTCTTTTCTTTGATGGCACATTATCCTGTCACAGCATCAGAGAATACACTGAAAACACCCGTGACCTGAACTGAACTGTTTAGAATATGCTCATTACTTTTGTTCATTAGAATAACAATCTAGAAACAAAATGTGTATTAACATTTTTATCAAGCCTTGTGATCTTAGGTTAACAAATGTGAAAAAGTCATGCAAAGAAAATGTCATGCCACTCTTTATTTATCAAATAGAAAGCTTACAATTTGTTAACTTCAGCAAAAAACAGCAAATATTAAATAAATGAAATAAGAAAACAGTAGGCTATATATGAGCAGTGTTGGGGAAAGTTAATTTGAAAAGTAATGCATTACAATATAACATTACTCCCTTAAAAAGTTACTTTTTAAGAAAAGGCTGTTTTTTTTATTACAAAAACTTAATATTTTTGGGCAAACGTAAAGGCCCTTTCACACCAAAATTGAAATAATAAGACTGAAGGAAATGTATATCGATGAGTGTACAGTAGAGGGCGCTCAACAGCTCAAACAAACCTTTCAGCTGCTGTCATCAACACTGCAGAAGAATAGATGCAGGAGAAGAAAGTTTAACACTTTCTTCAGCAATAATAACAACTAATCTAAAGTCATTTTTGAGTATTGTTTAACTGAATCATTGAAGGTCAGCAGAAGCAAGTACATCAGACAATAGAGTGAGATTAAATGCATAAAAAATATGTGTTACTCCAACTCAAGTTACTTGTAATGCATTACCCCAACACTGTGTGCTATAAGAAAAATCCTCTTGTTTTGGCAAAAACACAGGCACTAATTGATAAGACGTGTTAAAAAATAAATGCTCATTAGAGAAAATGTTTTAGTATATTAAAGATAAATGAATGATTAATAATGCAGTGCAGTTCTCTTTCATTAAAGCATGAGTATAAGCGGTTGACTCAGACTCATTTCTTCTGCTGGTGTTTTTCTTTTGTCGTCTGTTTTCTTCACTGCTCTCAGGGACCTTTGAACAGAGAACAGAGTTTGAGGAATTATTCAAGTACCAGATGACAAATTATTGTTCTAATAACTTTGTCCAAACTGTTTTGTTTTGCTGACGGAAAGGTTATAATGTCCAGTTTTCATAATGTTAGAGGAATGTTTTTAAAAGGATAGTATGATGTTCCTGAAACATTCTTTCAAACATCCGGACGCCTGCTGTTAACAAGCCGAATCACTGAAGGAAAGAGACACAACAAGAACACAAACTACAACTGACTTCAGTCACAGCCTAAGATGAAATCAACTGAAGAGAAAAGAAGACATTAAATCTCTGAAGATCTCAGCAGAGGAGGATTAAACAACTCCACAAACAGCATTACCAGCTTCACTTACTACTAACCAGACTCACTTTATTTCTGTCAGACATCTACAGAAGTTATAATGGGAATTTACAGAGGTTTCGATGTTGATGATTTATTGTTTCATTTGAACTCACCATTATGGTGAACAGCTTTAGTTGGGCTTTTGACTTGTGTTAGTTTATTTTGCTTTCAGCAATTGCAGTTTGAAAAACTATTCTGCATTGATAAAGAGATTTATGAATAGGCAGCTTAACATGTCTTTTCAATGACAGTCAAATGACTGCATTATAGTTATTGTAATAATTACAATTGAGACATTAATGAAAAAGGTAATAAATTCATCTGTTGACACCTCTTGTGTAATAGTTGAGACACGCTTAGGCTTCGTTTACACGTGGCCGGCTATTTTCATAAACAGACATTACAAAAACAACATCGTGCACACCTGTCAGTTTTCAGAAAAGTGTTCGTTTACACCAGTGTTTCTCAACCCTGCTCCTGAAGGACCCCCAACACTGCACGTTTTCTCTGTCTCCCTAGTCAAACACACCCGATTCAACTCATCAGCTCATTATCACATGGTCTAGCACATGTCAAGAGAAAAGGTTCTCTTTCAAACTATTAGATCAGTGTTTCCTAACATGTTCCTGAGGCCCAACACTGCACACTTTGCATGTATTTGTCTGACACACCCATTTCAGATCTTTAGGCGTTTCTCAATACCAAGTATGCAAAGTTCAGGTTTGCCAAGTTCGACTCAGGAGAACAAACTTCTAAAGACGGGAGGATGAAAGTCCGGTTTAATAGGGAGCCAATGCAGTGTTGACAGAACCGGGCTAATATGGTCATACTTCTGGTAAGAACTCGAGCTGCTGCGTTTTGGACCAGCTGTAATTTGTTTATTAAGCGTAAAGGTTTGTGTGTCAACCATAGACTGTAAAGGGCGTAGACTGCCATAGACTGCCTTTTTAAAAGACTACAATTGAACAATGTATATTAGGCCTATATAAAATTCAGCCCGCCAAAGTGTCTATAGGAGTGACTGCGTTACACACCACTGCTGAAATACACACACATGTGACGGGTGTTAATGTCAAGCCCTGCGTCGTCACTAATGCTCACTGAGAGATGTCCATTAAACACAGGGGATTTTCCTGTGTAACATCCAACCGTAAGACATTTTTAAGCCAGAAAGTTAGTGATCCTTAATAAATTAGGGAGAAAAGTTAGGAACAATAAATAGGACAGGCTACAAAACTTTCCCACGTTCCAAGGATGTTCTTTTGAAACGGCAAACACAAACTTATTCATCTGAAGTTAGTTTTCATTCTAATGTTTAACCCTTGTGTTATGTTGCGGGTCAATTTGACCCGTTTCGATTTTCAAGTTGTTGGAAATACTGGTTAACTTTTGTTTTTTTTCTTGATATTTTGTGACTTTTTCTCATTTATCATGATGAACATGCATGCAAAGTTTCAACATGCTGATGTGTTTTGACATATACAAACAAAATTACTGTTACGTTCGTGATGTTCGCGGGTCAATTTGACCCTCATAGACAGTCATTCAAAAGCAACTGTGCAGACACAAAATAAAAACATTTATTTTCTGTATGTCAGGGCACTTCAACTCCAGTTCTAACGTGCAAGTGCATCTAAAAGTGCTCTAACCCTAACCAAACACACTTGAAAAAGCTAAAATTACAGTGTTCAGAATTATTTGCAAATTACAGATGAAAATCTTTGTCAGACACAGATAGTAAAATAAGCTCTCATTTCAATATTCAAAATATCTAAAATACCTAGCTTTTAACCAAAAATTTTATGTAGGATTTTCAAAGGCAGCTTCACAGAGCCAAAAAATAAATAAAAAACATTTATTTGATGTATGTTTTTGTTATGTTTGGTTTCTCACTTCCCAGTGAGTAAATAATGAAACTAGGAAAATAGGTCTTAGGAAACTAGGGAAAGTTAACTTAGGAAAATGAAAAGATTTCATTATACAGCAATTTTTTTTTTGTTCAGTTAAGATGTTCAAAGCATAAAAAAAAAAAAAAAAAAAATATATATATATATATATATATATATATATATATATATATATATATATATATATATATGCAAAAAAATCAGTATACTGTTTATTTTCCAATTTTGTCAAAACAAAATTGTTTTAAAAAATGTTTTAAAAACATTTTCATAAATCATATTTTCAGATATAATGTTTTTGTAACGTTTGACAAATATGATATTAAAAGTTTACAGTTTGTATCTAAATCTTTGTTGTTTTTCATAGTGTGATTTTTGAGGAATTGTATTGAATCCAATTAGGGTCAATTTGACCCGGTCCATAAGGGGAGTACACAGAAATCGAACAGAACACAAGGGTTAAATGATGTTCCAAGAATGTTGTCCTTGATTTATAGTTTTAAGATCACAATGAACCTGATCCTCACAAATAACTGAACTGCATCCCTAAAAACAGATTTATATTCTACATGAAAGTGAAAATTGTGAACTTCATCTCAGTTACTGTAAAATCTTTGTAACAAAAAATCGAATAGCTGTATTGTTTTTTCTGACCTTTCTTCCTTAAAACTTGAGAATAAGTTGCATCTCCGACTCCAGCATCAGCACCTGAAGAAGGTGACTTTATCAGTTCAGGTAATGATAGTAACGGTTCTCTTTTATGAATATAGAAGCATTATATACTATAGTTAAATGTGATGATTCATTCAGACAGTGTTTAGATGCAGTTTGTTGAGCGTTTACCTTTGCTCTTGCTCTTGCTCTTGCTTTTCTTTTTGTCCTGTATATTGATCTGTGCGTAAGTCAAATCACTGGGTCCTGCAGTATTAATATCTAATACAGAACAGAAAATAAATGAGATTATTCAGAATATGCTGGAAAAATAATATTGTACTTCAGGAAAAACAGGATCTCACCTTTGCTTTTGCATTTCTTTCCTTTTGTTCTCACTTCTGAGTACATCACATTATTTGACTTGGTTTCATCTAGAAAAATATATTTAGTCAATTAGAAAGAAATATATATATTTTTTTTTATTAACTAAAATTGCATAAATGTTATTGGTTAATGACTCCATTGAAGAGGGTTTTTAACCTTTATCCACAGATATTTTTTTCTTAACAGTGACCTCTGAATATGTGACGTCTGGAAAAAAACACAAGGAAAAAGTCAATGATTTTTGTTGATTTTTTCATGATGCATGTGTAAATTTTTTTCTGAAAAGACTCAACCTTTATTTCCACGATTCACTGGAGTCCCATCATTATCTGCTGGACAGCAAACAAGGAAAAAGTTTAAAAGCAAGGCAGTCTAAAAAGAAGGAAAAAACATTAATAAATAAATGTAAATCATTAGTTATTGCGTCTGACCAGACTGCAGAGGAGAGTTTAACGGTAGAGATTCTCCGGATGGATTCGGGACTGATGTCTGTTGAATGTTACGGTGCTGATCTATAATAGAGACAGATATCATTATAGTCACTGTAAGAGTTTTGTCACTCGCATATTGTCTGATACATGCATTAACTGCTCATTTATTAATAAACATGCAGTGACTGTCTAGGCTTCAGAAACTGTATCTTCCATTTGTTGCTGTTCATGTGGTTTAATAATTCATAACCTGTGATGAACTGCTCCACACCTTTCTTGTGTTTGTGTCTCCGCAGCAGAACCAGTGAGATGAAGAACAACAAGCAAACACTCAATCCCACACACACACCAACGGCCAGATGAGAAGATGAAGCTGTTGAGACTGAAGAACATGACAAACACACAGATCTGTCCGTGAGTTACGTGAGACTGTATGATAATATTACAATAATATCATCACTGATTATTCAGAGACCTGTGACTGAGATCCAGCTGTGGAGAGACTGTCCTCTCTCTGTTTTACAGGAGTAGAAACCCTCATGTGACTTTGAGACAGTAGTGATGCTCATCTCTCCTGTCGTCTGATTCTGGATCAGTGATCCGTCTTTATAGAAATCAGCGCTGAGGATCGGGGAGTTTGTAGATCGATGTAAACAGTGTAGAGTCAGAGTCTCTCCCTCAATCACAGGATCAACAGAACTCTCCAGAATCACCTCACCGTCTACAAACACAAGATATGTGTGTTTAATACTGTAAATAGGAAGAATACAGCAAAACAAATCATAAGAAAAATACTGATATTATGAATTATACTTTATACCTTTCAAGCTTTTTATGTGTCGTGTAGTCTAACCCGATCTCATGAGAAAACACAACTATTTTATGAGTAAACGATTGTTTTGTTTGGACTTTTTTTGTTGTTGCTGCATTGAAGGAGCGTTAATTCTTTATTTCTTGTTGGTTATTCACTGTCACATGGGCACAGCTGATCACTTCTGCTCTCTTTATTATTTCCTATGCTGATTGTTAGAAAGGGTTGGCAGAGGCGAGTAGTGGGAGCAGGGCCGGATTAAGAGTTCAGAGGTCCCTGGGCACAATGTCTTGTAGGCCCCCCTAAAGCCCCGTTCACACTACACGCGACTTTGTCGCTGCAAGTCGCCAGGCGCTGGCGATGAGGTCGCTAGTGGGCGTTCCCACTACTGGTTGACTAGTATGACATCCAAAAGACAGCAAATCAGCTTTCTTGCCATCCATCACTGCAGGCCCAGGGGCTGAGGAGAAGGATCACGTGCGCTCCACTCCTATTGGTTGTCGCTCGCGAAAATCGCTCTTCATTTGCATAAAGTTAAAAATTTCTCAACTTTGTCGCATCGCTAGACTAAGTCGCCATCTAGTCGCCAACGGTTGCTGTCGCGCATGTCGCCGGAAGTCGCCCGCTCACCATTGAAATGAATGGTATCGCGTCGCTTGGTCGCGTGTAGTGTGAACGGGGCTTTAGGCAGGCCAAATGTATAGTTTGTCCAATTTTAATTTGGCATTAACAGTTTTACCGATTTAAAAGAAAGTTTGTTTTTGGAGTAAAGTTCATAAATTATTGTTCTTTCCCATATGATATTGTAAAACTATGTTGGGTGGACCTCTGTCCCTCTGGTGGGGTTTGGGGGCATGCTCCCCCGCAAGAATTTTTTTTTACATTTTAAGGTTAAATACATCAATCTGGTGCACTTTGAGAGCTCAAAATTAAGAGCTTTAACCGGCTTCAACCCATGAACTGTGCACATTGAACAAAAGAAAAGCATTGACTTTTACCTGGACATCAAAGAGGGCTCAAACATCTTTTTAGTTATGATATAGAGTCTCAGTCTGTTTTAGGATGCCAAACGATTATTATAATAATGTAATAATGATTTATATAATTATTCCTATTATGTAAAATCCATATAGCAAAAGTATATTTTACTTACACTATTGTATAGGAGAATTACAATACTTTTGTCCTAATTTCTTCACTTGCAAGAAATAAACCCTTGAGCTTTTATATTGGAGAAAACACCAGATCACCATGCTGATTGCGTGAGCAAAGAGCGCACTTTTCTTTAAATCACGCAGCACAAACAGAATGGCTAGGCTACTTCATTACAGTATTGAGCTGTTTTATAAAGGCACAAAGCCATATCACGGTTTCGGTGTTGGGAAAAGGGAGAAGAAGAGAGAGTTCGGCAAAAGGCGGATTCAAACTCGGGTCGAACGCGTCAAAAGCTGCTTTCAAACACCTACGCCACTGTAGATATTTAGTGAAGGGTATCTTTTTGCTAAAAAGACAGGCACGTATGCAAATGTACGCTCTCAACTCACGTTCAAAGTCATAGGCAGCGCAGCGTCTCTCTGTGCAGCGCAAAAGCCCGTGTTGACAGTTTGTTTAATATAAAGCGGGAGATTACCAGATACAGTATTTTGCTCGTGCCCTTGCTGCCCTGGGCCCTTTAGAGGTCTTGGGCCCCTGGGCAATTGCCCAGTTGCCGGTATGGTTAATCCGGCCCTGAGCGGGAGCAAACTTTCTGTTGACGTATTGCATCAGTTTGAATGTCTTATCAAGCTTTATATCAAAATAAAATCAAAAGCAAGCTAAGTTCATCAGTCTTTTTGATGAAAATGACGACCGACTGCAAACGAGTCGCTAAGGATTATTCCTCTATAGCCTCTGTGTGTCTATTGGATGCCGCCGATAAGCATCAAGGTCCACCTTTAAACCCAACCATCAGTGGGGCACATCAAGATTATACCAATGAGATTGTACAAATTCATACACATATAGTCACCAATTTGCCAAAATTTAAAATAGTTACAAATTTCCATGAGAGTTTGATAATTTTGTATCAGATTTTTAACCACTGGCATAAAATCAGTTCCTTTTATGGTAAGAAACTGTGTGATGAATGTGAAAAGTGATCAGTCACATTTTGCTTTGTTTTGTGGCATTTAAGGGCATGTTCTTGTAACATCACAATAAATGAAGTTTCAAACTGCCTGAATGGCCATGCAAACTCGTGAATAGATATGTGTGGAAAAACAATAGGTGGAAAATGTCAGTAGACTGTAATTAAATTTAAATTGTAACATCAGTAGATGTTGTGATTATAAACTGGACTCACCATGTACAGTGATGTTTCGAGGACGACGTTTCTCTCCAGATTCAGACTCACACCAGTACACTCCAGTGTCAGATGTGCTGAGAGAGTCGATTACACATCGAGATCCTGTTTGTTTTGCACAAGTTTGTGTGTGTTTGTCTGTGTATCTTCTCACTGTCCATCCAGCAGAGTTACTCTGATCCTCACAGCTCAGAGAGAGAGAGTCAGAGGAGAAGTGTTGACTTCTGCTGGCATTGATGACCAGAGACACTGAAGCAGAAACTCCTGAAAAGAGGAAAATCTCCATCAGAACTGACAGCACAGAGACTGCAGTGAAACACAGATGCGGATGAGCACAAGCATAAACCCTCACCAGTGATCCACAGTGTGTGTGAGCTGCTGTTGTGTGTGTAATAGGCTGGTCGTCCTCTCTCTGCTCTGCACGTATAAACTCCTGTGTGCTGTAGAGCAGCAGGACTGAGAGTGTAAGATCCTCCAGCTCCTCTGCTGCTGTCTGACAGATGATCATGATCTCTGAACCAGCTGAACGTCCAGCCTGTAGAGGAGCCTGAAACCTCACAGATCAGAGTCACTGATTCTCCTTCAGTCAGCCACGGCTGTGGAGACACTCGCAGTGATGCCTGAGCTTCAGCTGAACAAAACATCATGAGTTACAGAGCCGTAGAGAAACTGATGGAGAAGCTGATCACAACACACACAAACTCACCTGATACAGTCAGTGTAACAGCATCACTGATGTTTGATTTCTGTGAGTCTGATCTCTCTCCTCTACAACTGTATTTACCGCGGTGAAAGAGATCAATACTGCTGATGTTCAACTCTTGTGTTGAGGTTCGGCTGACAGTGTTTTTATATTGGTTGTTGGTTTCCTCTATTTTCCATCTGTATGTCCACTCAGTGACTCCTGCCCACTTTATATCACATCTGAGAGTGACTGTTTCTCCTCTAAACACTCGTTCATCAGGTCGTACCGTCACCACAGCTTTAGGACTCACTGTACAAACACAGATTATTGCATTTATAGTTTCAGAAGTTGTGTAGATATTATCTCTGATCTGTATTTGTTGCATCACACACTACAGTCTCTCTCACCTGTAACATTTACCCACAGTGCATCACTGTATTGTGTGTGATAGACTGGTTTCCCTCTTCCAGCTCTACACCAGTACTGGCCTCCATCAGACACTGAATCAATCTTCAGGCGGTAGGAGTGTGTTTTCTTCTTCTCTGTCTCAGGGTTCAGTGTGTGTTTGTACCAGTAAGAGTCCCAGTCTCCAGTGGACGGATCCATGCGACAGGTCAAAGTCACTGTGTTTCCAGTCAGTGCAGCTCCTGCAGGATCTGATGTGAGTTCAGGCTTCGACTGTAGATCTGCAGGAGAACAACAACAGATTCAGATCCTCGAGAGTCAAATAAATGAGCATTTAATCACTACAATAATCCTTCAGTCCTCTTATTGGAACAGATGTGGCTGATACAGAAGTGCACAAGAAAAGAGTTGAACTACACACTGCTTCACTGTCACTCCTCTTTTATCACACAAAGATGAGCATCATCCAAACTTAAAATGGTTGTAATTCAAGAATGCTTTGGAATAAAGACCTAGGATGCTCTTGTTGAAGACATGTGGAAGATTATTGTAGAAGTGAAAATAATGAAAGTGAAACAGAAAAAAAGTTATAGAAGTTTGAGTTTATGAAAATGTATATAAAATATATATTTTACAAAACATGTTTTACTTTAAAACTGTAAGAAAATCAAAGACAAGTTGTGTTCCAAATGTTAGGTTGATTTCTCAACAAATGAGCTTTCAGTGAGGTTTAGTTTGGGCGCAGTATCAAACCTTTTCACTATGAACTCCAAGCTCTGTTTCTGCCCATATAAGAGCGCCTCCATTTCCATGTGTCTTTTGAGTGATCTGAACCATTTATTTCCATAATTTTCATACAATTTATGAAGTAGACCCTAACCCTAACCCTAATCCTATCCTATTCAGAAGGAATATTTGATTTGATTAGAATTCAACCTCTAATAAACGCATAAAAACACGTATGTGCGTTACAGCTCGCCGCCGCATCACACATCAATCCAGGCTATTTTTTATACATATCCATTGATTCTTTTTATTTAAAACCTTTTCAGACCTTTTTTTTCCTCATAAAATTAAATTGGTTTTATCTTTTGAACTCTTGGCATGAAAACGAGTTTCTACCAATCTTTCTTGATTTTTCATGTTCATATTTCAAAATAAAGGCCTGAACATGCCTAATGAGTATTAAATATTCTGGGTGCAAATTGATAAATTGCTGCTCCTCTGTAATTTATTTTGAAAATCAGTCAGCAAGCTTTCAAATGATATATTGTTTGTTAATATTACTTCAAGTTTTCACTAAGATATTATTGTTTAAAATATATAATGGCAGACGTCCCGTCTGTGGGTCATGTGACGCTGCAGTCTCTGGATTGTATGTGTGATCATGAAGTAGAGAGAGTTTAGAGGACAATGATGTTGAACTCACCCTTCACAGAGAGAGAAACAGCAGAGCTTGATGTTGATGAGTTTGGTCTTCCATCTCTCTGTCCTTTACACCAGTACTGACCCTGATCAGACTCAGTAGCTCCTCTGATAGTGACAGTGTCTGTGTTTACAGTGTAACGATAACCAGACGTCTGTAACTTTACACTGTCTTTATACCACTCATATCTCCAGTTACCGTGATCAGAGTTTATCACACACTTCAGATTGACTGTTTCTCCAGTGAATACAGGACTGTCTGGTGTCACAGTCACTGTAGATGTGGGTAAACCTGAGAAGAAACACAAATGTGTCAATATTTGATGTCAACTAAATGGTTTCATACATATTCTGCTGAGAACTTTTAGATCTTATAGATTCTCCATAAACTCAGTTTATTTCTACTAGTAAATGCAGTGATTATTTAATCTGCTCCTTTGTGTTTGAGAAGTGATTTCTGTTAAACATCTGTAGTTTATTTTCCTCTGTAAAACTCAGTAAAATGATCCTGTATGTCAGCTGTGAAATAACTGGAGTCTGAACTTTCTGTCTCTGTTTCTGGTCTCAATGTTCAGAGTTTTGACAGTCTTTATATTTCTCCTGCAGAACATCAGTGATCAGAGATGACTGTAAACTGTCAGTAAACAGAGGCTGTGTGTTTTATTCTAAACTGTGTCTGGACAGGATGATGGAGAATAAAATACTCTTCTTAGTCATGATTTATGTCATATAGACTCATTTGACTCATTTTATGACACATATATGGTGCTTTTGTGTCCTTTTTATAACTTATAAATTTACCATCTCATTATTATAGTGATCAGCACATTATAAAAAAGTTTTAAAGAAGAAAAGTACAGATTTGGAACGATATGAGAAAGATAAAATTATGACAGTATTATTATTTTCTGGTGAGCTAATGAAAGTTTATCAGCTGTCAATCAAACATTAGAATTAAGATTAATTTCATCCAACTCTCAAAGTTTCAACATTCATAATCAGAGACAAAACGATGACAGGATCATCTGAAAATCAAAGCAATGCTGCATTTTTATAAAAACTTTAAGTGTAAAAAAATATGTTTATAAAAAGATATATACAAAAATATTTTTTTAATTAACGTGTACTTATCGTACATCAACACAGCACTTTTTAAGCTGTTTCTCAGGTCTGTGTTCACATGTGTCTTTATCTGTTGTAAGATCACACTTTAATTAAAAATACTTCAGCTTTAAAATTCATTTTTAGATCTCTGCATTCAGTTTCATTCAGTTTTGCTCCTTTAAATGGATTTGAAGACAAGAACAGAGAAAATTAAATAGATTTAAACCTTCAAAAGAGAGATGGACTGTAACGCTCAGTCAGTCAGACTAAAGCACTGCTGCGTTTGTGCATTATTAGTGTGAACGAAACATCTGAGTCAAAGACTCTTGATTGTATGTGTGATCATGATCAAGTAGAGAGAGTTTAGAGGACAATGATGTTGAACTCACCCTTCACAGAGAGAGAAACAGCAGAGCTTGATGTTGATGAGTTTGGTCTTCCATCTCTCTGTCCTTTACACCAGTACTGACCCTGATCAGACTCAGTAGCTCCTC
Source organism: Rhinichthys klamathensis goyatoka (assembly GCF_029890125.1). NCBI lineage: Eukaryota > Metazoa > Chordata > Actinopteri > Cypriniformes > Leuciscidae > Rhinichthys > Rhinichthys klamathensis. The sequence continues at coordinate 2,492,897 of NW_026606599.1, forward strand.
TGATAGTGACAGTGTCTCTGTTTACAGTGTAACGATAACCAGACGTCTGTAACTTTACACTGTCTTTATACCACTCATATCTCCAGTCACTGTGATCAGAGTTTATCACACACTTCAGATTGACTGTTTCTCCAGTGAATACAGCACTGTCTGGTGTCACAGTCACTGTAGATATGGGTAAACCTGAGAAGAAACACAGACACACAAACTGACTAGAGAACCCTTATGAAAAGAAAATATATTTCCCTATATATGAATGATCAATATATTAAATGGTTTAACAGTATCTTTGAAAATATACAGAATAATATATTGTGTTAATATACTACAATACATTGAATAATTCGTAAGGAATTGCCGCTTTTCATATATGTAAAAAAAATATGTGAAAATATTTTTACTAATATATCATAATGTATGTAATTTTATATTCAGTAATACACTTCATGATATTTAGATGTATATGTGATCAGATATGGTACTGCATGAGTAATATAATATTGCAGATATATGTATTATTATTATTTATATCCAGAGTCAAGGAACACTTTTAATCTGTCCGTAAAAACAGAATGAACTGACTGTAATGTATGCCAGGACCACTGATCTATATAATGACTGGATCGCTCATGACGTTCTGCTGAAGCCACCGGAAGTGTTCGAGCGGCCATCTTACGATTCCCTACACGCAGAGGGCTCGTGATACAGAGATTAGCTCCGACGGCACTGTTAAGATGACCCGCTGTGCAGCATACAAGTGTAAAACGACTTTCACAAAATTAGAAACTGCCCACAGGTTGTAATTCAAGCCCGATGAGTAGTAATGTATATGGACAATTGTCGCTTTTCTCGTGTTGTTTTCTCCGAGGCAAGATTAATGTTTCTTCAAAAAAAACAAAAAAAAAAACAAACAACAACAAAAAAAACCCCATAAAACAGTCAACAATAGCCTATACGAAACATCAGAGCAGCAATAATCACAATTAAGAGTCCAATAGCGACCCCATTTGACAGCTTCAGAAGAGCTCATGCAGAGTCCGTTTACCGTTACTAACGCCTGCGGTGTGTGTGCGGTGTAACTGATCTATGTCTGTACCACAAACACAACATTTATTCTCTATTTTTTATTTCAAATCACTATTTTTATTATCAGCGTCTTTTATAAAATAATATTTTAAAAAAAAGTTTCAACATAGCGATTCTATTATTTGTAACTGTTAGTACCATTAATACGGTGGCCGAGAGAGCTCAACACGCTGCAACTGAAGAAAACACATGCAAATAGAAAAAAACACCCGCAAATTAAGAAAACATCTTCATCAGTTTCACAACACACGTGTGCTCCAAATATTCACAACACCACCAAATACATAAACACGCTGCAAATAACACAGAGCACAACGGAAATGTTTCCAGAGGAACCAAATAAGTGACGAACCCGGCTGGGACGTGCTGGCATCGGCTGGCATAGATATCCATAAATCTATGCGTGCTGGTGCTTACAGCTTAAAATTATACTTAATTTATTTATTTATTTGTCCAAAACATACAGAGATTACATTTTTTTATAACATACAACTTGTATACAATGTACAAAATTTATTAACAATATGTTCAATGTCATCAGAATACAAATGAGAAAAGAACAATGAGCTGGAAACTAAAATAAATAAATAAAAAAGATAAAGAAGAAAATCATGAAGGAAAGATATTTATCTAAACATCAGTTACACTGTACAAATTGTTTCATTTTATGTTTAAATTTTCATAAAGAAAAATTTCATTAGGTAATGTAGGGTCCAAAGTTTTAAAGTTGAGACACACAGATATAACACATATTTTAAAAGCTTTTTTGTAAAGTAAAAATAAAAATGTATTTGCATCCGTTATGTTAACAGCATCATATTTCTGTGGTAAGACCAGCTCTTCAGCTGATGGACGCCGTGCTGCGTTGTCATGGGAACATCCCAGGTGAAAATAATGAGGAAATTAATTTCAATTTCAATTTCATTCATGGACAGCCCCTTGAGATGCAACATCTCATTTTCAAGAGGGTCCATTATGGGATGATTTTAGTATCAAAATGATTAACACGTGCAAGCACACTAATCAATGAACTTGATACATGTTGCAGAAATGTTTTATCCATGCCTTTCAACTTGCGTGGGCAAAATTCAAAATTGAATGAATGTGAAGCAATTTGTACAAATAGAGACATTTTTGTGAATACAAATGTTTTCCTTTGTATTAGTGTATCATAATTTGCACATGCAACACAGAAGACGTGCATGTGTGGATCAGGTGACGCGCGTGCATTCATTGACTCGATTCATTGAGTCGATCCTATTTGATTCTATTTTGAGACTTTCATTTCGCGGGTTTCGCCTTGCACGATCCACACACAGCTGTCTGAGAAAAGCTGCTACCACTAGATGGCAGTATTCTGCTAAAACAGACAACGGCAGCATAATCAAGCGTTCTTCCGCATTTAAGACGCTTAATGAGTGATATTGAAGCACCAAATTTAGTACACAATAATATAGGCCTACCCTATTAATAAAGCATACTTTATAGAGGCAAACATTACGTCAGATTATGAACAACACCCATAGAAAACCATTATAAAACGCTTAACGTGCAATCGCGCGTTGTTCAATAAGTTGTATTGGCTACTGAGTTTAAATATCACCGTCTTACTGCATTGACGTTAAGCTTTTTCTTTATAATATGCTCTATGGGAGGAAAACTATATAGCCTACAGACAAGAGACTACATGAACGCAACGCACGGCGTTTCAAGTTAATAACATTTCCTTCCCGAGCCTGTTAAAAAGAAAAAGCTTAACATGAAATAAAAATTCTGCAGTTGCGTTTAACTTTGCATGTGAATGGGAGAGCAACCGGTCCGAGAGTGCAGTGAAGTAAGTTTTAGGTTTGATATTCGCCTCATTTTATAAAGGGACCATCTGCAAACTCCACTCACAGTCAAAAAAATATAAACGTCCAGTCATTCATTCAAATGAACATATTTCCAAGGTTATATTATAACCTTGGAAGTGGGCAGACTGACTTAGCCTACTGTTACTGTACTATGTCCAGCCAATATCTCGATTGAACAGTAGCCTACAATTGTTTAATTTACTGTAAATTGTTTTTCTATTCATGTTCCAAAGGTTGTAGTACGTTCCTAGTGACAAGTCAGGTGAAATTTTACATTATTCACTTGTAGTAAGTCACCAAAAACCCGTTTGGTTAATTACAGTAATTTTTTTTATAAAATAATAATTGTTTACTAAATAGGCTACATAGGCTAATTTCACCTGTAGTAAGCCAGTCTAGTCACTGAACATACTACAACCATTTTGAACATGAAAAAACCCTTTTGGTGAATTACAGTATTTTTCTGCAGAATACAGGCTACATGAAGGGAAGTATTGTCCCAATTTTACTTGTAAGTCAGTCTTACAGAAACCTTCTACGAGCTTTGGAATTTGAAAATGTCTGTTATTAAATTTAAAAAGTAATTGCATTAAAACAAATTATACGTTTTAACCACTGATCTATATAGAATGACATTATAGATCAGTGGTTTTAACGCAGTTAGTGGAATTGGCAGACGTTCCCTTGTGCATCATGAGCTGTGGTTAGCGCGTCAAAGCATTCTCATGTAGAAATATGCAGCTACAGGCCCGCTACGCCAGTTGATTTTCAATTAATATTTCATGTCGATATACAATGGTTGCATATTGTTAAAACTCATCGTGCTATAGTAAGACTATAGCCTATGGCTTAAGGGTCAAGGGAAAACAAATGTACTGCGAAAATCGTCTTTAATATTTAAAAACAGACATTTTCAAATTCCTGCTTGTATACTATGTACACAATGTGTAGTCAGATACAAATAAGCATATAATATGAACGCAACTGCGAAATTTCACCTTTTTTTAACAGGAAGGAAAATTGTATTAACTTGAAACGCCGTGCGTTGCGTTCATGTAGTCTCTTGTCTGTAGTAGGCTATATAGTTTTCCTCCCATAGAGCATATTATAAAGAAAAAGCTTAACGTCAATGCAGTAAGACGGTGATATTTAAACTCAGTAGCCAATACACCTTACTGAACAACGCGCGATTGCACGTTAAGCGTTTTATAATGGTTTTCTATGGGTGTTGTTCATAATCTGACGTAATGTTTGCCTCTATAAAGTATGCTTTATTAATAGGGTAGGCCTATATTATTGTGTACTAAATTTGGTGCTTCAATATCACTCATTAAGCGTCTTAAATGCGGAAGAACGCTTGATTATGCTGCCGTTGTCTGTTTTAGCAGAATACTGCCATCTAGTGGTAGCAGCTTTTCTCAGACAGCTGTGTGTGGATCGTGCAAGGCGAAACCCGCGAAATGAAAGTCTCAAAATAGAATCAAATAGGATCGACTCAATGAATCGAGTCAATGAATGCACGCGCGTCACCTGATCCACACATGCACGTCTTCTGTGTTGCATGTGCAAATTATGATACACTAATACAAAGGAAAACATTTGTATTCACAAAAATGTCTCTATTTGTACAAATTGCTTCACATTCATTCAATTTTGAATTTTGCACACACAAGTTGAAAGGCATGGATAAAACATTTCTGCAACATGTATCAAGTTCATTGATAAGTGTGCTTGCACGTGTTAATCATTTTGATACTAAAATTATCCCATAGTCCATACATGTAGACATAAAACTATATGTATGGACGCATAGATTTATGGATATCTATGCCAGCACGTCCCAGCCGGGTTCGTCACTTATTTGGTTCCTCTGGAAACATTTCCGTTGTGCTCTGTGTTATTTGCAGCGCGTTTCTATATTTGTGTTGTGAGCTTTTGCAGCGCGTTTGTATTTGGTGGTGTTGTGAGTATTTGGAGCACACGTGTGTTGTGAAACTGATGAAGATGTTTTCCTAATTTGCATGCGTTTTATTTTATTTGCATGTGTTTTTTTCTATTTGCATGTGTTTTCTTCAGTTGCAGCGCGTTGAGCTCTCTCGGCCACCGTACATTAACCTGTTAACATGGGTACGGGGAAAATATGCACTGGAAACGGAGTTTGTGTGAAACAGGCGTTAGCAAAGCGGCGAGGAGGGACGATTCTGGGACGCTTCTGAAACGCACCGCGTTGGCGGCTGTGTGTAAACACAAGCATTGCCTAGAGTGAGCACGATCAGCTCCGGCAGCCCTGTCACAGCCGTAATGCGCCGCAGACGTGTGCAGTGTAAATAAGGGGTGAAACAGGTGTACATTAACCCAAACAATTTTCATTTTGCATTTCCTGAACATGTTCTTGGTAACTAATCAAACACTTTATTTGAACAAACTGATCTATCTATAAAACACAATCAGAAAGAGCTATATTTTAAGTACACATACAATGAACTTTTCTTCAGTGACAAATCTTTCATTGTTTTATTTATGCTTAAAAATGTAATATTATATTTTAAACGCATTTTAACGAGGAGGTTCTTCTTAATTCAAAGGGCAAATCACAAAATAAAACACTTCATTACTGCCTCCTGCTGTTAGCCGACAGACGCTCTCCAAGGTCCTCTCCTCAGTATCAAAGCAATTTTTAATAAGCAAGAATAATTTCTGACTTTAAACAAATACCCATTTAAATGCTTAGGATGTTTGCGTTGTAAGACTGTTCAGGGAGACTTTAGATTTAAAAACGGTGTCTCGCTATGCAATGTTTTCTCATAGAATCATAAAATCTCCTATTGATTCAATATACGCGTGAGCTCACTAGGGAATACCAATATGGCGGCGCGGTGGCTCCACTGTTTATGACGTCATGAGCTATCCAGTCATTATAGATCAGTGGCCAGATCTGATTTTGAAGGCAAAAGTGCCGCTGATCTCATTGATTTCCTCCACAAATCTGTGTGAGAGCATGGGGCAGCTTTACACATCGTCTTGTGTTGCGGAGACTGTCGCTGTGTCCGAATGCAAAATAAAACAGCATATCACAACAATTATAAAGAGTCTGTGTGCTACACTATTAAAAGCGTATTAAGCGGTGGATTAATTCAGATAGGACACCACTGAAGGCTTAGGTGTGAAATACACCCGCTACTGGTATTCATATATCGCCATATGGTCAATGCATATATTGCAGTATATTGAAAAATATAAGCACTAGTTTCCCATATATGGACATGTATTATGTAATATATTGCATTATATTTCGCAGTATATTCCCATATATTTTGTTCCGGAAGGGGATCGTCTGTTAACCTGACTCCGCCAGATGGATTTGCTCCGCATATCCATCTGGAAACCTTCCGTTGAAGTAGTTTTGGTAAGGGGCGAAAATACTGGTTAGCTGATTGGCCTATGTTGGTGATAGACGGGCCAAATCAACCAATCAGATCAACGAAGTATATGACGTACTAACAGAGCGTATCTTTTCCTCTGAGAAAAGCCTCCAGAGCAGTGTTTTGCTCTTCTTTCAGTGAAGAAATACTCTGTAATTACGATAAAACTTGCTCGATAGCCACGCTGATGCTAGTTTCATCCGCTGAAGCCGCCATGTTCTTTAGACTGAACTGACGCGCTTCTCGTTGCGTCACACCTCAACCCGCCTCAAAGCCAACGCTGATTGGACGTTCGTTTGGTGAACTGCTCCCAAATTTTCTTTAACGGAAAGTATCCAGACTGATCTGCGAGTAAAACCTTGAAAGCTCGCGAGATCAGGATGGTCTCACGAGGCTAATCGTCTGTAGGGCAGCAGCTCATGAATGAACTGAGCATGTCTGAGGATGGGGTGAGCGAGGCACAAACTGACGCAGAGCAAGATGTAACACACGTTTGGTGAAAGGATGATGTCATCACCCCACGTGTCAGCACCGCTGCGTCACGTAACAGCAGCAACATCTGTGACTACATGCTTGTGTTCGCGCTGGAGAAGCTGCTGAGCCTCTTATTGCTTTATTTATTATTCACTTGAATGTATTTTTGTAGTATTTTTTCTTTATTTTACTTAAAAATATTTCAATTTTCTTTCTTATGCTATGATGCTTGTCTGTTGTCTGATTAAGACTTTTCATGTTTTGTACCAGGCCATTTATGGTTGTTTATATTGTTCAATAAAGTTATTAGTATGAATAAATAAATAAATAAATAAAATAAAAGAAGAAGCTACTGAGCCTATTATTATTGTATACAGCACACAAGGTTAATGCACAAGCTCCAAGTCTTCTCCTCTGTGTTTAGTGCAGGATTACAGCGCCACACACTGGTCTGCATGTGTACGACACTGTTTGAGTTCGTTTCAGTGGAATCGCAGATATTTCTTGAGACAACGCCGTGTTTGCGGAATTGTTTTTTAGAGCAAGGGTGGATAGGGAAAAAAAGATTGAATAGGGAAAAATTTCGTGTGGATGTGGCCTTAGTGTATTTACTAGTTGGCATATCAACAATATAGAGAAAAATCATGGATGATATCCATCTCAGTGTTCTTTGTGTTTATTTAAAATTAGACAAATCTGATATTATTTCAATCTCCAATCTATTATTTAACAGTTGAGAAAGTTATTTGATGCTGATCTAACAGCAGAAGACAGTAGCAGGGTTTGAATCCCAGTTGTGCAGACGGGGCATGTTGTCACAATGCGTTACAATGAGCCTTTATTAGAAATATGATATTCTATTCTATAATATTTATAGTTCAGAGTTTTAACAGGTTATGTGACAGACCTGGATAAGTTTATGGATGAGTAAGGGGATAATCTCAACTTTTTAATAATAAATATGATAAATATCATCATATAACAAATGAAAAAAAAGGCCAACAGAGAGTATAATGGGGATTAAAAAACTGGTAAAAAAAAAAAAAAAAAAAAGATACAATAGAAAGCCGTCAATGAAGTAAATGTATCTAATCAGTGGAATATTAAACGAAATATAGTAACGCCTGTATCGCTGTTACGAGACGCACAAACTTGTCGAGCGCCTCCCTTTTTAACAGACATCAGTGAAAAGTTTGTAGAGAAAGTTTTTAGTTTTAGGAGGACAATGATGTTGAACTCACCCTTCACAGAGAGATAAACAGCAGAGCTTAATGTTGATGAGTTTGGTCTTCCATCTCTCTGTCCTTTACACCAGTACTGACCCTGATCAGACTCAGTAGCTCCTCTGATAGTGACAGTGTGTGTGTTTACAGTGTAACGATAACCAGACGTCTGTAACTTTACACTGTCTTTATACCACTCATATCTCCAGTTACCGTGATCAGAGTTTATCACACACTTCAGATTGACTGTTTCTCCAGTGAATACAGGACTGTCTGGTGTCACAGTCACTGTAGATGTGGGTAAACCTGAGAAGAAACACAGAAACACAAACTGACTAGAGGACAAATGATTATTGCGTTCCCCAACAGCGTCAATCGATGCAGTGTCTCGTTCCCTGTTCTGAGAGAACATAGGTTACAGTCATAGGTTACAGTCATAGGTTACAGTCATAGGTTACAGTCATAGGTTACAGTCGTACCCGGAGATGTTTTCTCGTGTGTTTTGAGGCTTTGGCTCCGTCATGATCTCAGACAAACACTGATCAGAAACATGAGCCGTGAAACTGAAATGTTCATATAATGGTTTCCATCTCTAATCCAGCTGTATCTCCACTGAATGTTTCTGTGTGTGACATGTGAGAGTGAGACTTTCTCCTCTGAACACACACTGATCTGGCGTCAGTTTTACTACAGTATTTTAGTCTGAAAAACTGCCGACACTCTCAGGCCATGAGAACAGATAAACTGAGGCTCTGTAAGTTACTGTAACATCATTTATTTCCTGACCTCGCTCTGACTGAGGACAGATGATCAAGTCTCAAGGCTTGTTTGCTACACTGACGGTTTCATTCATCTCAGATAATCTGAAGAGCAGAAGCTCATGGATGAACTGAACATGTCTGGAGGATAAAGATAATGAAGTAAATCTGAGCTAACTTTCTACACTCAAAAAAATGATATGTTGGCTTTACTTAACTTTGTTTTGTAAACAGGTTCCACCGGTTCCACATAACTATGTTTCGTTAAACAAACATAATATGTTCATGTTACTTCAACATCATGGAATTTGGTCATTTTAAGCGACCCAATTAAACTCTGAGCTAATGAGTTAATTAAAGTCCCTGTAAAGGCAATTTCAAAAAAAAATTCTAAACACATTATAAATGTTAGAAATGTGTTGCTAAAACATATTACAAAGACTGTGAACTGTGAGGTACTGATTTGTGGAGTTAGACCGTTAAACAGTTTTTCACCATTGCTATTTTCCGGATTTTCTGGGCGGGGCTAAAACAGGGCTCGATGACGCACTGGAGCCCTTGAGCTCATGGACACGCCCCTACTTGATGACGCACTGTAGCCGCTGAGGCTGGCCGCTCCTAACAATATAGAGAGCACATTCACATCAGTTTGCCGCTCAACCGCGAGTTACTGTCAGTACTATTATTAGTAACACAGCCTACAGATTGCTAGCTACTAGCTATGCCTTCGTCACGGAAATGCGTAGGCCTACTACCTGGATGCGATCACCGGATCACGTACAAAACAGATCGGTGTCCTTATTTAAATTTCCGAAAAACGATTACATCAAGAAGAAGTGGATTAATTTTGTGAAGAGCCACCTTGATGGAGAGCTGAGGATCACCGCCAACACCCGCCTCTGTAAGTGATCATTTTACATGGGATAGTTTTATAAACTTTCGTCGGAGATAACTGTCAGGGATTCACTGATAATCCGCTGTTACTGGTGAATGGGGCCGAACCGACTCCCGCCTCAGCCTTCATCCTCCCGTCGCGCCGACAACTGGTGCCATCATCGGCAGTGCGTGCCCACTGCCCACCGTGCGAGCATCTATTCCGGCTGTAGAGTTGAGTGTGGCGAGTCGACGGCAGCTTTCCCGCGAGTGGGCGTGGTTTCAGCGCAGCCAGTGGACACGCCTCCAGCGTTTGAGAGCAGAGAATACTGCTCATTTCTTCAAGATTTTGATAGCTTATTTTATGTACTTGCTGGCTTTTTTTATCATTCAAATTTGGCTGGGTGACTAATAACTAATTTTTCTGTGGTGTGACAAACTCAAAACACATACTTAATTTTGACTTTACAGGGACTTTAAGTGAATAATTGAGTGATGATTGAGCATTATTGAAGACACCTGATGTTAACAAGCAGAATCACTGAAGGAGAAAACTGGAATATTTTAGTCACCATTATGGAGATAAGTGTTTGCTTTAGTTGGGCTCTTGACCATTCATTCATTAACTTTAGATTTTGTTTGGCTGTTGTACGTGAGCTGGATGAACAATAAACAAAGGTGATCTGATGGTATTGGTTGTGTTTTAACATAATCGTTATTTCACAATCATTTGACCTGAATCACTGAACTTATATTAAACCCAATTTCTGAGTTAAGTTTATCTTATGGATTATGGCACCACTGTCATCGTAGAACATACTATTTTTAGCCTTTTCAATGAAATTCAAATTCAGAAACTTCTTAAAAAAATATTTTGCGTAGGCACACACAGACATCAAGAATTAGCCTGTGAATCTCAACAATGGTGACAATTATAAAGCATGTTGCAGTGCATTCTGGGTGCCACCAATCAAAACTCATTCATGGCTCCCATCATGCATTGCTGCATGAATAAATAATGAGCTTATGATCTGTTTGTCACCAACCATTGCTGAGATTCACAGGCTAATTCTTGATGTCTGTGTGTGCCTACGCAAAATATATATTTTTTAAGAAGTTTCTTTTTTAATTATCGAATTTGATCATTTGAATTTCATTGAAAAGGCTAAAAATAGTATGTTCTACAATGACAGTGGTGCTATAATCCATAAGATAAACTTAACTCAGAAATTGGGTTTAATATAAGTTCAGTGACTCAGGTCAAATGATTGTGAAATAATGATTATGTTAAAACACAACCAATACCATCAGATCACCTTTGTTTATTGTTCATCCGGCTGTTATAACTCATGTACAGCAACCAAACAAAATCTAAAGTTAATAAGTTAATGGTCAAGAGCCCAACTAAAACACGCACTCATCTCCATAATGGTGACTTAAACATTCCGGTTTTCTCCTTCAGTGATTCTGTTTGTTAACATCAGGTGTCTTCAATAATGCTCAATCATCACTCAGTTATTCACTTAATTAACTCATTAGCTCAGAGTTTAATTGGGTCGCTTAAAATGACCAAATTCCATGATGTTGAAGTAACATGAACATATTATGTTTGTTTAACGAAACATAGTTATGTGGAACCGGTGGAACCTGTTTACAAAACAAAGTTAAGTAAAGCCAACATATCATTTTTTTGAGTGTATATACAATGTCTTCAGGTTAAAGTGATGTGATGAAATGATGAACACACTCACCTGATACTGTCAGTGTAACTCCATCACTGATCTCTGAGTTCTGTGGGGTTTCAGTCTGAGTTCCTCTACATCTGTACAGACCAGCATGAGACCGATCCACAGATGTGATTATATAGATCTGGTCTTGTCCTGCGCTGTAATAGATCTGGTCTGTTCTTCTGCTGTTATCTTGATCTTTATACCAGCTGTACCTCCAGACTCCTGTCTCCTGTATGACACATGTGAGAGTGACTCTCTCTCCTCTGAACACACGAACATCAGGCTTCACCTTCACTACAGGTCTGGGTCTCTCTGTGAAATGAGCAAACACACACTTCATGTATTTTTCAAAAAAAAAAAAAAAAAAAAATCTACAAAGTAAAAGAGTACTTACCTCTCACTGTTATCTGTATTGCATCACTGTAATGTGTGTAGTAGTTTCCTCGCTGTGCTCTACACTCGTATGTTCCTCTATCAGAGACTTTCACAGCACTGATAGTTTTAGTTCCTGCATCATCACTGGATTCCCAGTTTGAGTTTTTCCTCCAGATAAACGTCCATCCAGTTGAGCTTCCCACGTCACAGCTGAGAGTAACTGTGTCTCCAGTGAACACTGAACTCTGGGGCTTTACAGTCAGAGTCGGCTGCGGTTTATCTGTAAGTGAACAGTGATGCAGTGTTCAGCTCTTTTATAGAGTTATTGCTCATATTTTCACTAGTCTTCTGTTTTTATCATTATTTTTTAAACAGTAAACTATATAATTTATTTTGATTTAAAAGAGTGTTTGTCTTTTCTGCTTCCACTAGTGACACCAAACAGAATTTAAAAAATAATAAATTAATAAATTTTGGGAAGAAAATTCCAGCGCTTTCAAAGAATGTTAAAGTCTCTTGGCTGGAGATTATAAGTGTTTAAATATGGATATTAAATGATCATTAAACAGAAGTGAATATGAAGACTCACCAGATACAGTCAGTGTAACAGCATCACTGAAGTCTGTGTGTGAGTCTGATCTCTCTCCTCTACAACTGTATTCACCACTGAGAGACACATCAGCTGGGCAACTGATCTCTTCTGTATATGGATAGACAGTCTCTCCATCTCTAATCCAGCTGTATCTCCACTGAATGTCTCCTCCTCCCTGTATGACACATGTGAGAGTGACTCTCTCTCCACTGAACACACACTGATCTGGCTTCACCGTCACTACAGGTTTCACTGAGGAACATAGAAGTAAATATTGAAAAGCATTGCAGCATCAAGATCACTTCATGAACTCAAAACTTCCTTAGGAGAAAAACACTTAAATTAAAAATCTAGTTTGCTTGTAAATTGTAATGATTAGGCCTACATAAAAAATGTGTGTATTGGTAAAAACTAAATGAAACTGATATATGTATCCAGTCTGCATGTCTTTATTGTATTATTGATCTGCCTGTTCTGACCAGTAGATGATGCTGTTTACAGTCAGAGTGTTTTAAAGATCTGAACTGGGAACTACTAACTTCTGTCTGTCTGTTCTCAAGCACTTTTCTCTTCCAGCTCTTCCAACCAAACCACTGACTGAATAAAGCTTAGCATTGGTGCTCAAGATCTTAATGACACAGTCAATAATTACAATTACAGCAAAAACTCAGAAACATTTGGGGAAAATGTCATATTGCGATTTGTTAAAGTCAATAATGCGATATAATAAACACATGGTTTCATGAGTCAACTTGCTTTGTTCTCAAGGATAACGCAGACACAGATTAGTGATAATGCTGAAATATTTCTCAACTCAGCACAGTGTAAAAATGCAGTGTTTCCAAATTGAAATAATATTTTTTGCTAAATTAAATAATGACATTTTTGAATCACTGCAAACGTGTTATTGTCTCAATAGTACAATAGTCTAAAATAAATAGATCAATAAATAAGAACATGCATACGCTCATGAAAATAAGATTTTGTTAGTTTTTATAATGCAATATAATTATTTTATAATGTAATAATTTCACAGCTAATCTCCAAATTAATGTAGACAACATAAAGTTGTATATTTAAAGTATATATTTTAAATACTTGTTTATTGGAATCTTTTTATGAATGAAGGTCAGTATCACTGATAATAATACAGCTATTAATCTGGATAAAATTAGCAACTTGCGTGTGCACAAATATGTATTATGTCTATGTAGCCTACTACTATTTTTTTTAAAGTCTATGGGTACATTTAATTTAATATTCAACACTATTATTGATCTGCCTGCATTGACACCATTATTATATTATTATTATTATTATAAACAATCTGTATTGTAAAAAAGCGCTATATAAATGAAGCTGACTGTTGTAGATGGGGAAGGCTATCTCTGTCATATTAGAATGGTCCCCTAGGTGGCAGTATTAGTTACTCATGTCATGCATTGCTCATCGAAGTGTTCAGTAAACTCCAGATAAACGCTACCTCGCTGTCTGTTTTCCTTTTACTAGTACTCAGGATACTACAGTGACTTGACTATACACACGGACATTATGCTCATATATTCTCGTCATAAATAGTCCAGTCATTTTAAGCCAAAATGGGGGTCAACCTAGAACAAATTGCAACAGAAGCAAACTCAACTGATTTTGTGTAAGGAAAAAAGCCCAGAAGAATCCCATTAGGGGAAAGTTTTGAAAAAGACCCAAATATTGGCTATTCAATCTTTTTCTTACGTGTAAAAATGTTACCCTTTAGATATCATCATGAAAATTACGTGATATCATCATGAGTTGATTACTTGCATTAAGACAAACAAAAAATGATTTGCACGTTTTTTTTAATTGCTTGTTAACATGGACAAACGGTGCACAATCTAATTATCTATGTGCTAATTTGCATAAATAACACAACATATCTAAACATTGGGTATAGCAGGTGAACATCTTTTTTTGAGGTCCGCTATAACTGTCTCCAGCTGTCTCTCCGGTAAGAAAGATTTCCTTTTGTTTCTCCTACATGGATTAATTTGATTGTTTGATCCAGACACTTTTTATTTAACCTTTTGTCTTCTGCATTCTCCTGACCCGTGTCTCCTGTTCTTCCCTCAGACTCGTCCTCCAGAAACAGTCCCACGGCCCCAGCCACAAACCCCATCTCTGCCATAATAATTAATAACGGCTGGTTTCTTAAGTACTTCTTTCTGCCTCTATGTATTAATGCTCATGGGTAGCCTAAATAGGTTTCATTTAGACCTAACATTAAGTATTTGACTGTTAAAAGTCAACAAGATTTAACAAGATATGTTCACCTGCTATACCCAATGTTTAGATCTGTTGTGTTATTTATGCAAATTAGCACATAAGTAATTAGATTATGCAACGTTTGTCCATGTTAACAAACAATTAAAAAAAAACTTGTAATACATTTTTTTTTTGTCTTGATGCAAGTAATCAACTCAGTAATTTTCATGATGATATCTAAAGGTTAACATTTTTATCCAGAGAAAAGAATGATATTTGGGTCTTTTTCGAAACTTTCCCCTAATGGGATTCTTCGGGGCTTTTTTCCCTTACGCAGGACATATTGAGGATACAAAATCAGTTTAGTTTGCAATCTGTTCTACCTTTTGTCATAAAATGACTGGACTAAAAGGACTTGAAAGGTCGTAAGGAAGATTAAAAGTCTATTTCCCTTTCTCACAGAATGCAGCCAACGAGGTTTTTAGTTTTATTTGTCTGTATTTTGTGTCAGTGAAATCCCATTGCATCTGTTACACGCGCTTCTGCTGTGTGTCAAGCTGATGTGACTTCTGTATTGTGTTGTTTAGACTGTGTTTAGTTTTCACGGTGGATTTGGAGAAAAGTCTTCAAATAAACCAGTAGCAAGAGAAACACTTCCCAGATAGCAACATTGTTTCGGCCCAGATCCGGCCCACATCTGGCACTTGTGGGATGCGGATCTGGCCCACATGCAGCGTGGAATGACGGCCCTTGGGTGGCCCACTCCTGTTTGCCAGATCTGGGCCACAAGTAGGCCATAGCAATGCCACATGTCAGCCAAGAGCAAAGAAATAAACCAGAACTGGGCCTTATCTGAGCCACAAAATCTGTGTATATTAAATATTAAGTAATTGCAGCCTTAATAAGCCTGTTAACAAGCAGAATCACTGAAGGAAAGAAGAGAATAGAAAAAGAGACGAGCAGAAATACAAAAACTACAACTGACTTCAGACACAGTCTTAGATGAAATCACTTGAATATAAAAGAAGACATTAAATATGTGAAGATCTCAGCAGAGGAGGATTAAACAACTCCACAAACAGCATTACCAGCTTCACTTATTACTAACCAGACTGACTTTATTTCTGTCAGACTTTTACGCAGAATCAATGAAGGAGAAAATCGTAATTGGTATGTTACCATTATGGAGATCAGTGTTTGCTTTAGTTGGGCTGTTGACCCTTAATTCATTAACTTTAGATTTTGTTTGGCTGCTGTACCTGAGTTATAACAGCTGGAATGAACAAATAGAAAAGGTGATATGATGGTGTTGGTTGTGTTTTAACATAATTATCAAATCAATTACAAAAAAAAAACCTTCTGAAAATATTTCAGGTAGGCACATACAGACATCAAGAATTAGCGTATGAATCTCAACAATGGTTACAAACAGATCACCTCTGAACATAAGCTCATTATTTATTCATGCAGCAATGCATGATGGGAGCCATGAATGAGATTTGATTGGTGGCTTCCAGAATACACTGCAAAATGCTTTATAATTGTCACCATTATTGAGAGTCACAGGCTGGTTCTTGATGTCTGTGTAAAAAAAAAGAAGAAGAAAACAGTTATGTATGTGATTAAGTTTTAAGAAAGTATTTGGATTACATTGTAAAAGTTACAAATATTATGCTTTTCAAGGACAGTGCTGCTATAATCAATAAAGCAAACATAACTCAGTAATTGGTCTCTATATGAGTTCAGGTCAAATGATTGTGAAATAATGATAATGTTAAAACACAACCAACACCATCATATCACCTTTTATCTTTGTTCATCTGGCTGTTATAACTCAGCAGCCAAACAAAACTAGAGTTAATAGCTTAAAGGGTCAACAGCCCAACTAAAGCAAACACCAATCTCCATAATGGTAACATACCAATTACGATTTTCTCCTTCAGTGATTCCGCTTGTTAACATCAGGTGTCTTCGATAATGCTCAATTATCATTCAATTAATCACTTAATTATCTCATTAACTTTAGCCCTGCTTCATTGTTCATTTAACACTCTCTGAGTGAGGACTCATATAAACACTGAGGAGTATTAATTTAACACTGGGGGATTATGCTGTGTATTAATGGATCAACAAAATTGTTAGATTCCAAAGACATCAGTGAATCAAGTTATTCCATGATGATTATAAAACCATCAACAGGTAACCATTATAACCTGATCTCATTTCACCTTATCTTTCTTTGCTGCTGCAAATGTGTTTGACTAAACACACTGTCACAACGGCCAAAAAAAGACAAAAGAAATATTAAGAGTTAAGAGCCCAACTAATGGAACGCCGGTTACTGGTGTAACCTTGGTTCTATGAATAGTGGAAGACCGCCAGAGACGGTCGAACATAGTGGAAGGAGTCGCGTCTCGCGAGCCATATCGAGAATCTCGCATTGATTTGTCACCTGTGACCCTGACCGATGACGTGTCATCAGCTATATCCGCTCCGTTCACGTCACGGTCGTTCTCTGCAGTCATTCTCAGTCCGAGTGACCAGAGACTCTGGCGGTCTTCCACTATTCATAGAACCAAGGTTACACCAGTAACCGGCGTTCTATTTCACTGTTACAGACCGCCAGAGACGGTCGAACATAGTGGAAGACGAATACAACCAAGTCACGAGGGCCGCTCACCTAGATACTGTCCGCTAACACAGCAGAACTGACCAAAGGAATAGGTGCCACATTAATCCTGTAGAATCTTGTGAACGTGCAAGGTGACGACCATGTAGCCGCTGCACATATATCAGAAAGGGGCACTCCCCGTAGTGCTGCCCAAGAAGTAGCCACTGATCGGGTTGAATGGCATTTAATAGATGCTGGAACTGTCTGACCAGCCGAATCATATGCCTGTATAATGGTATCCACCACCCAATGAGACAACCTTTGCTTCGACAAGGGTGAGCCCCTCTGACAGGCATCAAAACGGACAAACAGCTGATCAGTGGTGCGCCATGAAGCAGTCTTCAACACATACTGTCGCAATACTCTCACTGGACACACAGCTGTCTGGGAAGCCTCTTGATTAAATGCCGCAAGCTGAATGGGCTGGTTCACAAAGCGGTCAGACAACACTTTAGGTCGGAAAGCTGGATTCGGCCAGAGTGTAACCTGATTGTACTCGGGCCCCCATCTGAGACACTGTGGACTCACCGAGAGAGCATGAAGCTCACCTACTCTTCTGGTTGACGTTATAGCCAAGAGAAAAGCAGTCTTCATCGAAAGACTCTTAATATCAGCTTGTTCAAGTGGTTCATAAGGTGGTAAACGCAGGCTGTTAAGCACCATCTGAAGATCCCACTGGGTATGCATTATCCGTACCGGTGGATTAAGACGTACTGCTCCCTTAAGGAAAGCCACCACCAACTTTTCCGCACCAATTGATTTCCCCCCCCAGGGGTTCCGATGTGCTGACAAGGCTGCCACGAATACCCTTAGAGTCGCTGGGGACCGCCCAGTGTCCAATAAATGTTGTAAGAATTCCAACACTGAACTGATGGAACAAGTGACTGGGTTAACAGACCGATCTGTACACCATGAAACAAAGATTCTCCATTTACTGGCATAAGTGCGACGTGTTGATGGGGCTCTTGCATTCATGACAGTGTTCCTCACATCTGCGGAACACAGTGAGAGCTCTTGCTCAACCCCAGGGGCCATACACATAGACTCAACCTGCCCGGTGAGGGGTGCCAAAGCTCCCCGTTCATTTGTGACAGTAGGTCCCTCCGAACTGGCAATGGTTGTGGTGGACCGGTCGTAAGGGCCATCAGCAGACTGAACCATGGTCTCGCTGGCCAGCAGGGTGCCACTAGAATAAGCCTGTGTCGTCTCATCTGCACACGCCTCAGCACAGGCCAGAGAAGTGGAATTGGAGGGAAAGCATAGAGGAGGAGGTCTGGCCAGTCGTGGGCCAGGGCATCCTGGCCTAGTGATCCCTGCTCCTCCTGCTCTGCAAACCACAGCGGGCAATGTGTTGTATTCCTGCTGGCAAAGAGGTCGACTGCTGCGGTCCCATAAAGTCCCCAAACTGACTGAACTACCGCCTTGTGCAGACACCAGTCCCCTGGCTTCGGACCCGATCGAGAGAGTGAGTCTGCCACACTGTTGCAGTGACCGGGAATGTGTGCCGCTCTGATCGACAGGAAGTGCTGGTTTGCCCACAACAACAGCACTCGTGAAAGTCGAAGGCAAGGTAGAGACCTCGTGCCCCCTTGGTGATTGATTAAAAACACCACTGTGGTGTTGTCGGTCCGCACTAGGATGTGCCTCCCTGATAACTCCTGTCTGAAGTGTCTTAGGGTGAAAAGCACTGCCCATAGCTCTAGGATGTTGATGTGAGATGTCTCCTGCTGCAAGGTCCAACTCCCCTGCACGCCCTGGTGTTGCCACAGCCCTCCCCATCCGGAGAGAGAGGCATCTGTTGTCACTACTTCTCTGCGTGCTGGGGGTGGTCCCATTGGTACACCCCCTTGTAGAAATTGTTCCCGTCTCCAAAGCCTCAGGGAGACAGAGCAACTGGTTGTCACCACAACAAGGGTCTGTCGGTTGTGGACTGCTGACAACCGTCTGGCTATCAACCAACGCTGAAAAGGACGAAGGTGTAAAAGTCCTAAGTGAATGGCCGATGAGGCTGCCGTGAGAAGGCCCGCTAGCCGTAAGAAGTGAAGATAAGGTAGCTTGCGTCGAACCTGGAACCTCGCTATGGCTCCTTGTATAGCCTGCCTCCTGCGCGCTGTGAGGGTAGCCCTCATTATTCTGGAGTCCAGATGTAATCCCAGAAAACATATTGACTGGCATGGAGTAAGGCAGCTTTTCTCCAGGTTTACCCTCAGTCCTAAAGCAGTAACATGCTCCAGTAGGCGCTGTGTGTTGTTGGCTACCTGCTGAGGTGATCTGGCACAAAGCAGCCAATCGTCCAGGTAAGGGAGAATCAACATGCCCTCCCGTTGTAGAGGTTCTAGTGCCACTTGCATACACCGTGTGAATACACGGGGAGAGAGGGAGAGGCCAAATGGTAGGACTCGATATTGGTATGTCCTGCCCTGGAATGTGAACCGAAGAAACCTTCTGTGATGAGGTGCAATGGGGATGTGGAAATATGCATCCTTCAGATCCACAGAGGTAAACCACATGCCGGGTTCGACCGCTTGTAGGACATCCTTGACACGCAGCATGCGGAAAGGAAGGTGTTTGAGACTCCTGTTCAAGCGTCTGAGGTCCAAGATTGGCCTGAAGCTTCCATCCTTCTTGCGAACTAGGAAGTACTTTGAATGAAATCCCCCCGGTTGGACCTGGGGGTTTACTAGCTCTACCGCACCCTTTTCCAGTAGCTTCCGGACCTCGAGAGATAGAGCAAGAGCCTGACGAGGGTCCCGAACCACTGTGGGCCGAGTGTG
This sequence comes from Rhinichthys klamathensis goyatoka, assembly GCF_029890125.1. Taxonomy (NCBI): domain Eukaryota; kingdom Metazoa; phylum Chordata; class Actinopteri; order Cypriniformes; family Leuciscidae; genus Rhinichthys; species Rhinichthys klamathensis. The sequence continues at coordinate 2,512,969 of NW_026606599.1, forward strand.
TGTGCATAATTGGGGTCTGTGACGGAACTGAAGACAGTAGCCCCTGTCGAGTGTGTCGAGGAGCCACTTGTTGTTCGTAATCCCTCTCCAAAGTTGTAGTTGAGAGGTTGAAAAGTGTCCCATCACAGACCCTGGACCATCACCGACGATGAGGAGCGGTCTCCCTACCCCTGGGGGGACGACGATAAGTAGCCACAGGGCGAGCAGGTGGTCTACGAGCACGGGATGCCTCCCTTCTCGAGTCATACCCAGGTCGAGTTGCCTGCTGTACAGGCCTGTAAGACTGTCCCTGCCTGCACTGGAATGGATTTGCATGACGAACAGGTATTTGATGTGAGGATGGTCCATAATTCACACTGCGCTCAAAGTGCTGGGACCGAGACTCCACTGCACGAACTCTGCGCTCAAGAGCTTCTTGAGCGGCTGGACCAAAAATCTGCCCAGGTACCAGAGGTAGTTGACGAAGATTGCTACGGCAAGCCTCTGGAAGTTTAGACTGTGCTAGCCAAACCTGCCGCCTAGCCTGAGTAGTAAGCCCAAGAGCCTTTCCGCTAGAAAATGCGATTGAACCCAAGGCTTGTAAGGAAGCCTCAAGTAACTCAGATGTGGTATTATCTGGTGGGTTAGTACTCAAAGTAGAATGAAGTGCCAGCAGAAGATGAGCCATGGAATTCCCCACACGACTCAAGCCTGAGACAGTATTATAAATCCTGACCAACAGATCATCTGTACGTCTACACTCTGGGTTGGGACAGCGAAGATTGTGTCTAAGAGCCTCATCTGGTGACACTACCAGTGAAGAAATGCATGGCTCCACTGGGGGCATGTTACCAAGGCCCTTTTCGTCTGCATCAGCCATTGCCGCTAGCGTACGAGCCACACGATCAGGTCTGGATAAGGGAGCTGACCGAAACGCTGAAGAAACCACATCTGTGAAGTCAGGACAACTCGGCATTAGGAAATCCTCCTGCTGGGAAACTGGGCGACGCAAGAGGTTTGACTGGCCTGATAGGGGAGGAGGTGGATCCAAATTCCGCTTAGCGAGCGCCATCCTGAGTGTGTCCTGCAGAGAGAAAACCACTGAAGGCGGCGCATCCTGAAGGCCAGAACCGTCGTCGCTATGGGAACATTGGACCTGGGAATGTGAGGGTCTCGTCTCCTCCATTGGCGTATAATACTCCTGTTCCTCCCGGTCTAAGGAGTCAGAAGCCGCAATAGATAAAGTGTCTGGTTCTCTCCTGGACAACCTGGATGCCAGCTCACACCTGGGCAAGGGAGGAGCTAAACCACCCCCCCCTGTCCCCTCACTCACATTCTGACGAGTGGGGGGAACAGATAATAAGTCTCTAATACCCTGAACTGCGTTCGCAAGTTCAGCTACTTGCTGGGTCAATGTACTTGACTCCGAGGAGGTTCGCATCCTCTTTGAAGGCCTTCCAGTCCCACTGGCCACACGCTTGCTACTCACATGTGACTCTGTCCCAGCTGATGGAGCAGAATTCTCAAACTCAGGGTCTAATTCAGCCAGTCGATGCTGTCTCATCTCCAAGGACATCAAACCACATTCAGGACATGGGTCTACTAAAGCCTCTCGGAGGTGATCAATGCCTAGGCAAGTAGGACATTGAATATGAGCATCCATGAGATCCATTGGACCGAAGCAGAGGGAACATGAAGCTGCCATCACTTCCAGCCCAGTTAGTTGAAAAAACCCCTGGTCAACCAATGGGGTTATCCACAATAAGGTTTATCAATGTATCACTCTGGTTAACCAATGAGCATAACCTAAAGTAGCAGTTTCTGACAATATACAATACCACACGCAGTATAACAGAACCCTGGTTAACCACTGAGTTCACATGAGTACTCACCTCAACACTGCTAGTAGCGATCGGTTCCAAACAAACCCTGGACAACCAGTGGGTATATGGTCCGATGCACGTCAAAATATATCCAAATATATACAAATATTTCTCCCGAGACACAGCTGTAGCGGGGAGCAGTTGCTCACCAAAAACGCTGTGCACGCTCGAGCGAGATCTCTTCGCGAGAATGACAAAGAGAACGACCGTGACGTGAACGGAGCGGATATAGCTGCTGACACGTCATCGGTCAGGGTCACAGGTGACAAATCAATGCGAGATTCTCGATATGGCTCGCGAGACGCGACTCCTTCCACTATGTTCGACCGTCTCTGGCGGTCTGTAACAGTGAAATAGAAACACTAATCACTGTTATGGTGACTTCAAATGAAACACATTAGAGTTAAACCTCTGTTAATTCTCAATAAAAACTTCTGTAGAAGTCTGACAGAAATAAAGTCAGTCTGGTTAGTAATAAGTGAGGCTGGTAATGCTGTTTGTGGAGTTGTTAAATCCTCCTCTGCTGAGATCTTCACAGATTTAATGTCTTCTTTTCTCTTCAGTTGATTTCATCTAAGACTGTGTCTGAAGTCAGTTGTAGTTATTGTGTTTCTGCTCGTCTCTTTTTCTATTCTCTTCTTTCCTTCAGTGATTCTGCTTGTTAACAGGCTTATTAAGGTTGAGATGACTCCATATTTAATATACACAGATTTTGTGGCTCAGATAAAGTCCAGTTCTGGTTTATTTCTTTGCTCTTGGCTGACATGTGGCATTGCTATGGCCTGCTTGTGGCCCAGATCTGGCAAACAGGAGTGGGCCACCCAAGGGCCGTCATTCCACGCTGCATGTGGGCCAGATCCGCATCCCACAAGTGCCAGATGTGGGCCAGATCTGGGCCGAAACAATGTTGCTATCTGGGAATTGTGTCGCGTATGCTTGGAGGGAGACACAGTCTGACTGAACTATTGTACAATGCAAGACTGTTTGATTGATTGAATAAATAGCAGATTTCTGTAATGTTTTGCAGCATAAGGAACTACAGTCAGATGATTCTGTGAAATATATGCAAAGCATGGACATAAAACATCAGCAAAGAGAGAAATGTGTGATCCTGATGTATCCATGTAGACAAATAAACTACAACACAATTCACATTAATTAAAACATAATTTTATTTACTGCAGTAACGGACAGTACCTTGACTGAGTCCAGAGTGAACGAGGGACATCAGCACTAAAAGCAGAAAAAACACAGATATGAAGCTTTTCCATTCATTCAACACAATGTAAATCACACACAGAAACATGTCTAGAGTTTATTCTACATGAACTGAAAGTGTTTTTCTGTTCTGATGCTCATAAAGGTGAGAACTGATGGATTATTCTCCAGCATTTAACATCATCACACACAATGAAGTCACAGGACTCGTGAACTGATACGAGAGTCGATTCACTGATTCACTGATAGATTCACTGATGTGATCAAATACAATCCATGTGTTAACACGCTCCACAGCGCCACCCAGTGCATTTCATTATAACTGAGTCGGTGCTTGGGATTTATCATGGATTCACTTCGAATTTACGAAGTTGCTTTGGTGGCCTTAAATGCATTATTTTATTTTTAGAATAATAATAACAGTTTTGAATATTCGTGCTCACCCCTAATTGTGACTTTATAATAAAATAATGAGGACATATAGTAGCCTACAGCTGAAATGACCAACACCAGAAAGAAAAGCTTCTGCAAGTGACCTCATGCTTCTGGTCTAAGAGCATTTTCACACCTCGTTTGTTTCAGCTCTTCAAGAGCTCTCGCCTCTCAGAAATAATTCATATCTCAACACTAAATGATCTCAGTTCCTCCTAAAAGGACCCAAAAACAAACCATATTCAGACCACAGTATTTTAATGTGTTGTGCGCTGGAAGTCTCTCATGAAAACGCCCTTAAACCACATTAAAAATGTATCAATATATTTGCAATTTAAATCAATATAGTTCAAATACAGTTTTCAATTAAGACATTTGACAAAATAAAATGTATTAGCTTAGCAAAATATGAATAAATAAATAAATAAATAAATATGCTTAAAAGGACAACAAAAGTCTGAGATACTTTCTGATTGTCAAGCATTGGAACATGTTTATAATGCAGTTATTCTGACACACGTGTGAACTGACATCATTCAACAACTAAATATGAAGTTCAGGCGAACTGGTTAAAAATAATGGAAAAATTCTCAGAAAAGAGAAGTTAGTTCTGAGAAAAGCTCTACTTTGTTTGATAAACTGTTTGTCCATAGAAAGACAATGAAATGTTAGTTTCCAAATATTGTTTGCAATTATTTCTCAATAAGAGAGTCAGAGAGAAAGAGAAGTGATAGAGAAGCTGATTGTGTGTTCGGTCTCTGTTCTCAAGCTCTCTGAGTCTCTGATGGAGAGATTATTTAAAGATACAGCATCATTCAACAATAACTCAAATAAATCATATTTATCTCAACTACTTGAAATAGGAAGAAAGATATTACAACAAAACTAAGCAAAAATACACACATGCATTATCACACAGACAACTGCATCATAAAACTCTTCATCTGATCAACACGTAACAACATCACATTAAATCTGATCAATAAATAATACAATAAGCAGTGATGCTGTGAACTCATAGACTCTCCTACACAACAATCATTATTGTATCCCATCTTCAGCTGAATACATTGCATTAGAAACAGAAAAAAGAAGATTATAGAATATGATCAGATACTCACAGATGAGAGGCAGTGCACTGGAGCCCATACTGACACATTAATCGACTGATTTAACAGCGCTGTGTGTTAAAACACACACTTCCTGTGTTTGAGAGAAGAGATGAGGGAGGAGGAGACAAAACTCTACACGGAAATACACAGATAAAGAAGAGAGAGATCCAGTCTAAGATATTTAGCTGCTAATTTATTCAAGTTAAATATGAAAATCATATTTCCCAGATCCGTTCTGATGGAGATTGTTCTCACTGTTATTTTGTTCGTTCACACAGTCACACACAGAAGACAGACCGTGATTAAAGAGAAATCACCATGTGACATCTAATGTGTGTCTAATGTAACTCTACAACATATCAGTGAATGAAATATACAGCCTTTTTATCATAAAGTTTCGTTCTAAAAACTCAAGTGTTGCTGGTTAAAGGTGTTTCTGTTCCCAGCGCTTCGGCTCTCAGTAAAACAGGATCGACTTGATGAACTGAAGAAATGGTTGGAGAAACAGAATCACAGAAGGCCAGATCTTCTTCAGTGAGGGTTAGGGTTAGTAGTAAGTTAATAAAGTGAACGGGGCCTTTGGAAAATGAGTCCTGACCTTTTAAAAAGTTTCCTCAATGTGTGTTAGCAGACCCTGAACCTGGAGAACATTAGGACCCTGAAACACACAAGCTGCATTTGAAATAGCTTGTTTGTTTAATAAAGCTTGTTTTACATGATGATTTACATAATAAACAAGTAATCCAATGTCATTCAAATCTGTCAGAATCTGAATATTTTCTATCCTATATAGTTTATTAAAAACATACTTTCTGTAATAGAAAGGAGATACAAATCTTCAACTGCCTGCTGTCATGAAAGTGTTTGAAGTAGTAGTAGAAGTAGTAGTAGCATTAGCAGTAGCAGTAGTAGTAGCATTAGCAGTAGCAGTAGTAGTAGCATTAGCAGTAGTAGTAGTAGTAGCATTAGCAGTAACAGTAGTAGTAGCATTAGTAGTAGCAGTAGTAATAGTAGTAGTAGTATAAGTAGTAGTAGCATTAGCAGTAACAGTAGTAGTAGTAGTAGTAGTAGTAGTAGCATTAGCATTAGCAGTAGTAGTAGTAGCAAAATTAGTATTAGTAGTAATGGTAGTAGTAGTAGTAATAGTAGTAGTAGTAGTAGTAGTAGTAGCACCAGTATCAGTAGCAGTAGTAGTAGCAGTAGTAATAGTAGTAGTAGTAGTATTAGTATTAGTATTATTATTAGTAGTAGTAGCAGTAGTAGCTGCACCAGTAGTAGCAGTATCAGTAGTAGTAGTAGTAGTTAGTAGTATGCTGCCACAGAGAATGCTGGGAAATGTTTGGTCACTCAAGCCTATCAGCGGCTGAATGGCCCTGTCCCAAATGGCGTACTTCATGCGGACTTTCGGTCTCGTGGACTTAAATTGCGCGTGCTCGCCGAGTCTACGAGTCCGTAGGCCGTCCCATTTAGCATTTTAACGCTCTGAAGTGTGCTCAGCAGCGCCCCCTTTGTACCCTTGAAGCGGTCTTCTGCATAGATGCAGGCTCCACGCACTTTAACTACCCAGGAATCCTTACGAAAGGCCAATCAGACAACGGATGGGAGGAGATTTCGCTCACGGACTGTTAACATGGCTTTATGATATAGGCGTACATTTTACCAGTTGTTACTTACAGTTTATACAAAGATTATTGACCAGTGGTTGATATCTCAAACATAATAATAGCGTGTTAAATAATACGATCGCATTATGATTCATTACATAAATAGAACCGAATGTCATGGCTTTACTGAGTCATATAAACGTAGTATGAATATTGAAACCTATAAATTTTTCTTAAACTCATTTACATTTTAATTTTGTGTTAAAATTGAACATTATGCATTATTATGTAAAACTGTATTTATCATTTACATAACCATGACATCTATTCTAATGCCCAGGTGGCATATACAATTATAGAACTGTAAAAGCAGGCTGTGTAGTTCACATGGACATAAGATTTGGGAAAATAAAATAAATCCTGTTCTCGGTGCTAAAGACTGTAATTTTTCTTAATGATATTTGTGATATTTTTCTAATAAAGGGACTGATGAGATGACCTTTAAGTTTATTCAGCTTCGACGTCTGAGCTGAGACCTTCTTCCTGTTTCCGGCGTGACGATTGAGTCTGTCCCAAAAATACCTCTCACTGCGCCCTCGCGGACTCGCGCTAAGGGCCCTATAGGTCTGCACTACATGACATCACCGAAGTGTGGACTCTGAGGAAGTCCACAAGCCCGGAGTGTGCCATTTGGGACAGGGCCCATGAGTGTTTTCTGGTAAACTTTTGCCTTGTCCAAATACACACACTTGCGGTCTTGGCCACTTGAGAGCGCGTGCACACGACAGGAAGAAAGTGCGCTAGACTGTCACATGTCTTAAAAATGCCAAAGTGCAGAGTCCTTAAAGGAGAACTCCGGCGCAAAATGAACCTTTGGTCTAATTACACATTGGTACCTAGTCAACCGTTATCTGAGATTTGTTTTCATGATTATCAAATGTAAATAGTTTTATCTCTACAAACAGTTTAGCCTATAAAGCTAGTATAACGCTAGTATATTGGGCATAGTGTAATGACAAATAAAAATCGCTTGTTAATACCACTAACAAGGCTGAAAATAGCCCCACACTAGCACGGTAGCATAATGAGGGTCCCTACCTTCAAACCGAAGCATTGAGAACTTTGTCAGTGTCCAGACAGTTTAATAAGAAGATATTTTAAACATACAGTCAACTTCGCTATTTTCAGCCTTGTTAGTGGTATTAACAAGCGATTTTTATTTGTCATTACACTATGCCCAATATACTAGCGTTATACTAGCTTTATAGGCTAAACTGTTTGTAGAGATAAAACTATTTACATTCGATAATCATGAAAACAAATCTCAGATAACGGTTGACTAGGTACCAATGTGTAATTAGACCAAAGGTTCATTTTGCGCCGGAGTTCTCCTTTAACGCACACTAAACCCACACTATCTCCAATACCACTTCAGAGCAGTTCAAGGCTAAGTGTATCCGACATTTACAACTGTTTTTATCACTTATTTAGAAACACCACAATTTAAAATTTGTCTTCTGTTAGTTAAATAGCGACTACTGAACAGACATGTAGAAGTTTATTTTAAAATGCAAAGTATTGAAAAAATAATAAATAAAAGCTCTTTAAACAAGTGTGTCCCATCGAGTAATCAAAAGTTCTACACACACTTGCAGTCTTTACGCCTACATGAACTCTTGGGCCAAATACAGGAAATACGTCATGCAAGTAAACAAATGGTCAAGTGTATTTGGACAAGGCATTTTTCTCTCTTCTTCATTAACCGGATACATAAAGCGTAAAAACTACATTGACTGTCAGCATTCAGAAATAAATGTATCATGACTGAAAGCAAGTTGCTTCCGCCATTGCTTCCCACTCGTAATTACGACTTTGTGGTGGAGTTCATGTGCGTTCAACTCGTAAATACCATCTTTCTGAGAAGACTTGAACACACCAATAGTCAATGTTTCTACTATCTACTGACACTCACAGGAAATGGACACAAGAACATGTTATGGGCGGAAGGAACATGATCGGGTCGATCCCTCTGACAGTGAGGACAGTGAGCTTGAGGAGAGTCAGGAAGAGAGGATCCCTGAATCAGGCTTGAGAGACAGTCGGGAGGTCAGAGGCCAGTAAGGGGGTCAGGGGTCAGTCAGTAAAGTAATGCGTGTATGCATGTGTATGTGGTTTATACATTTATATGAAATGTGAGAAACATACATGAGGTATTAGATGTAATTAGTATTAGTTTGTTTATCTGATTATTTGAAGTTTGTGATTGGTTGGACAAATTTATATTATCGGGACCCCCAAGCTCCCCAAAAAAATGGGGTGACATGTTTTTTCTCGCAAAATAAAAAGCTTATTTCACGCAGCCGTTATTTTGAAATCGAAAGCGAGGCTCCGGTGGGAAGAAAACCGGAAGTGCCGCCTTTAATCACAGGAGAGTCGCGAATGCGATGCCGTATTTTGTTGTGTTTAATGTAGAAATTAGTTATTCTAAAACTGTACATACATTTCTTTCATACTTTAGACTGTATACAGTGAAATTCATTTATAAATATATATATATATTTTTTAATATAAAATTCCGAAAGTACAAAAAGAAGCAGGAACGAACTATATACATATCCCATGTTGGATATTAACATCCAATAGTGTAAATCGCAGGAGCAGCTTCAGGTTGGTAGTCCAAGGCATTGTTGTTTATCTTTACTTCCGGGGTTCTTCCCACCAGAGCCTCGCTTTCGATTTCAAAATGGCGGCTGTGTGATATAAGCGAATAGAGGGTTGAAACCATGTTCATTTCTCGTCTAAAAGGAAAGTAGTAGGAAAGGTTTAGAAGTGACATCTTTCATCACTTCTAAACAACCCTTCCTCACTGCCCTCCTTTTAGAGGAGAAATTAACATGGTTTTGGATTTCTAAAAAAGGAAAGTCAATGAAAATTACACAGACTTTCTGTGAATCTTTGCTCTTGTGATGATATGTTGAGGTTTATAAAACTAAAGATGAAGAAAAGGCATGAATGTTTCCTCTACTCTGGTTAAAACCGCAGAGCAGAAACAGAGCAGAAGTCAAACCACGACTATGAGCTCAACTCTATTATTAGGCCTGAAGAAATGAGTTGGCTGTGAAAGCACAATCACATTTAAGTAAATTGATGGTTAAGTTTGAATCCCTCCACGGGGTGTCCGGGAAGAGACTTGGTCAGTAGATATTTGGGAATAACTTGTTTATTTGTCTACACATCTCGGATATTAGCAGTTTTCCTTATGGGTTATATAGCCTATATATGTGGTTTTCCATAAAAGAAAAAAACTGAAAAAATATAGATAGGTTTAAACATACATAATAGTGTTTTAAAATTGACAAATGATGAATATTTAAAGAAATACAGACATGAGATTAATAATTAAAGAAAAACAAACTTGCGGATACATTAGAGTAAACCGGAAACAGTTCCCTTTCAAGGGAACTTCGAGCTGCGTCAAACGCTGTGGGAACGCCCCTGCGTTGTGCGTCATGAAGCACGTATGGAATCAGCCCAATGGAGAGACGGAACGTCATAGGCGGGTGACGTCATCGACCAGGAAACTATAAAGCACCCCAAAAACACAAGCGCATCAGCTTCTGTGCCTTCAGTCGCGCTATATGTGAATCTGTCTGAATGTAAACACTGTGTCTGTCTTTAGTATTTGCTAGGCAGGAGTTATCACATTTACACCACACAAACAATTTTGTATGAGAGACTATGGCGAGCGAACGGCATTTAAGAAGTGTGTTCCTCCCTGCTCGCGCTATCTAACGGGCGGGGATACACACGTTCTTTGTGTTGTTTGTTTGGGAGTGCATTATGCCCAGTCAGCTCTCGAGGGGGCTGGCTGCGAGCATTGCGAGCGTCTGCCTTTATGGACGCTCCGCTCCCGCCGGGCGCTCTTTGAGGAGAGTGCTCGGTGCGCGCTCCCCGCGGTTCGAGTCCCGCTTCTGCCGAGGCTGAGCGGCGACGCTTATCGTGGGGATCGCAAATGGATCTTTCAGCGGGGTTAGAGACGGGCTCTGCCTTATCTCTGCCTTTACCTGTTAGATCCAGTGTCTCAGCCCGGTTTGGAAGCACGCTCTGCGGTTTCTTCCGCCCGGGCTGAGGCACCAGTACTGCAACTATCTAACGTTAGTTATAAAAACTAGGAGATAAAAATAGCAGTATTGACGAGGGAGATGTGGAGGACTCGCCACCTAACACTCCCGAAAGCGAAGAGCTCAAGGAGGTTCTCACTCGAGCTGTATCAAAACTAAGCATTGAGTGGCCAGTGGCTAGGCAGGAGTCTGTTATTAAATCTAAGTTAGGTGAAAGATTTCTCCCTTCCCGTGTGCAACCTCCATGCCGGTGCTTGCCGTTTTTTCATGATCTCCATACTGAGGTGTCGAGATTATGGAAGAAGCAGGCTTCTGATATAATTTTAGCCCCCAATCATTCACATATTCAGATTTAGCGGGGGCTAGGTTTTTGAAAAGAAAAGACGGCGCTTTGCCGCGGGTAGAAGAGACGCTTGCGAGCTATCTCTCTTCCGAGGCTGCATTGTCATTCAAAGCACCGGCATTACCTTCCAAGCCATTATGAAATATTTCGGCTTTGTAAAGTGTATTTGGCGGCAGGTCAGGCTGCGTCGTGTCTGCATACAATGTCTATATTGCAGGCATACCAGGCTGATTTGCTAAAGGACGTGAGCGTGAGTGAGGAGGCAGTACTGACGTGGTTCGAGGACTGCGTCAGGCTGCCGATTTGTGGTAAAATTATTTTTTCCAACATGAAACAGAAAGAGAAAGCTTTCTTTTAGATGATCCTCTCTCCCCTGCGGGTTTATTCAGTGACTTAGTTAATACTGTCATTGATAATTTCAGGAAGAAAAGAAGCAGGCAGCAGCTTTTAAAAGGTTTCTTCCATTAAAAGTTCACGTCCACGGGGCTGCTGGGCGGGAGCAGCCCCGGCCGTTCACGAGCTCATCGCATAGGCGCAGCAAAGCAGAGTATCGCGTCTCGCGCTCCCCCTGCTGGACAGTGGGACCAGACGCGGCACTCTCAGCCAAAGCTTTTTGAAAAATAAATATAATATAATAGATATATAAAATATATATATATAATAAAAAAAAAAAAAGCAATAGAACTGGTTTGAGGACAGTTATATTGGCTATGCTGAGGGCGGTCCCCACCGAAGGAGAAAGGTGTTCACCTCTTTTTACGGTGCCCATTCTTCCTCGGTGCCCTCAGGGGCCCGTTCTGCCAACCCCGCCTTCATGCCGGGGCGCAGACGGTCCTGGCGAGCGCTTTCCCGAGGGACGCTCGCCGCCTCTGACACTGAGGGTGGTCCCCATCGAGGGAGAAAGGTGTTCACCTCTTTTTACGGTGCCCATTCTTCCTCGGTGCCCTCAGGGGCCCGTTCTGCCAACCCCGCCTTCATGCCGGGGCGCAGACGGTCCTGGCGAGCGCTTTCCCGAGGGACGCTCGCTGCCTCTGACACTGAGGGTGGTCCCCATCGAGGGAGAAAGGTGTTCACCTCTTTTTACGGTGCCCATTCTTCCTCGGTGCCCTCAGGGGCCCGTTCTGCCAACCCCGCCTTCATGCCGGGGCGTAGACGGTCCCAGCGAGTGCTTTCCCGAGGGACGCTCGCTCCCTCTGAGGAGGGTCTCAGAGCGGTCAAACCAGTTGTTCCCTGCCGGTGCGCCGTTACAGGGCGCTGTGTTTGCTGCTCAAATTACACCAGAGACCAGTCTCGAGAGACTGGTACCCTTAGTAGAATTTGTTTGGCAGAGTGGAAAAGCCTTCCAATAATATCTCAGTGGGTCCTGCAGACAGTAGTAAGAGGTTATGCGATCCAATTTAGGTGTCGTCCACCGAAACTCAGAGGGGTTCTGCCCATAGTGTGGGCCCCGAGCAGGCTCTGGTAATGGAACAAGAGGTGAAAATGCTCCTTCAAAAGGGGGCTATAGAACGGGTTCCTCCTCCCAGTTTGGAGCTAGGTTATTACAACCGATATTTCATCGTTCCAAAGTAGGATGGGGGGTTGCGTCCAATTTTAGATTTGCGCCTATAAAATCGCTCGGTAGGGAAGCTCAATTCAGATGCTCACTATCAAGCAGGTCGTGTCACAAATCAGGTCCGAGGGCTGGTTTGTCACGATAGATCTAAAGGACGCTTACTTCCACATTTCCGTACTTCCACAACACAGGAAGTTCCTGAGGTTTGCCTTCGGGGGCGAGGCATTCCAATATAGGGTTCTTCCGTTCGGTCTAGCTATCTCCCCGTACTTTATGGAGCAGATGGCGGTTCGACATCGAGATGTCGTCTTCGCGCATATCAGGAAGTTGGGGTTGAGGCTGAAGGCGAAGAAAAGTGTTTATCTCCTTCCCTGGAGACCACTTTTCTGGGCGTTGTTTGGGATTAGGTCACCCGCATCGCTTCGATTCTTCAGCCTTGAAACAGTAAAGCTAGGCCAGCTACTCACTGTAAAGCAGTTTCAGAAACTGTTGGGTTTGATGGCAGCAGTGTCCAACGTTATACCTTGGCCTGTTGTACATGAGACCGCTGCGGTGGTGGCCCAGGACCAAGGGATTCTCCCCGAGGGGAAGTCCACTCCGCACGATCAAAGTCACGCGGCGCTGCCTTCGTGCTCTGGTCTTGTGGAAAGAAACTTGGTTCCTATCCAAAGATCCTGTGCTGGGGGCTCTTTGTCGTCGCGTAAAGCTAACGATGGATGCTTCCCTCACAGGGTGGGGGGCGGTCATGAGTGGTCGTCCAGCCCAAGGTCTGTGGCAGGACCATCATCTATCACGGCATATAAATTGTCTAGAGATGTTGGCAGTGTTTCAGGCTCTGAAACACTTCCTAGCAGACCTGAGAGGTCATCATGTGCTAGTTCAGTCAGACAACACGTCGGTGGTCTCTTATTTAAATCGTCAGGGGGGCCTGCGCTCTCGCCGGCTTTACAAGTTGGCCCGTCAGGTCCTCCTGTGGTCCCTAGGGAAGTTACTATCACTGAGAGCAATGTATCTTCCTGGGTATTTGAATGTGGTAGCGGACTCTCTGTCGAGGCAGGGGCCGAGGCCGGGGGAATGGAGACTCCACCCCCGAGGTGGTGGAGCTCCTTTGGTTGAGTTTCGGTCGCGCCGAGGCGGACCTATTCGCTTCCAAGGAGATATCGCACTGTCGTCTGTGGTTCTCCATCATTCATCCAGCCCCTCTGGGGTTGGACGCTATGTGCAGCCGTGGCCGAGGTCACGTCTGTACGCTTTTCCCCCGATTGCTCTGCTACCAGGAGTTCTGGAGAGGGTTCGCCGGGACGGGGTCAGCCTACTATTAGTAGCCCCGTTCTGGCCGGCCCGAGTATGGTTTGCGGACCTGGTTTCTCTCCTGGACGGCTCTCCTTTGGAGCTCCCGGTCAGGAGGGATCTACTCTCTCAGGCGGGCGGCATGATATTTCACCCCCGCCCAGAGTTATGGAAACTGTGGGCTTGGCCTCTGAGGGGGCCCAGCTCTTAGATTCCGGTCTCTCAACCGAGGTTGTTGAGACCATCCTTCACTCCAGAGCTCCATCCACGAGGAAGCTATATGCCTTTGAAGTGAAAACTTTTCACTTCTTGGTATGGAGAACACCTGTAGGACCCAGTTAACTGCCCAGTGGGTGCAGTGCTGGAATTCCTGCAGGAGCGTTTCTCCACAGGGTTATCCCCCTCCACACTAAAGGTGTATGTGGCGGCACTGGCTGCTTACCACGTCCCTTTCAGTGGAGTTTCTCTTGGGAGACACCCGCTTATAACTCGTTTCCTTCGTGGCACTTTGAGGCTGAGGCCAGCAGTTCGTGCCTGGAATTTTCGCCTGGTATGGTTAAGGCTTTTCTATACCCTAGGCCAGGTTATGTTCCTAAGGTCCCTACTAATGTTGTTAGACCTACAGTTCTGCAGGCTTTCTGTCCTCCTCCATTTCTGTCGTCAGACCAGGAGAAACTTAATTTGCTCTGCCCAGTGAGGGCGTTAGACGCTTATGTCCACAGAGCTGCCCTGTGGAGGAAATCAGAACATTTATTTGTATGTTTCGGGCCACCCAGGAAAGGGTGTCCTGCGTCTAATTAGAGAATGAGCAAGTGGGTGGTCGAGGCTATCTCACTTGCTTATGAGTCGGCTGGTCAGCCTTCACCTTTGGCTGTACGAGCCCGCTCTACTAGGAGTATGGCTGCATCCAAAGCTTTATTGTCAGGAGTTTCCCTGAGTGAGGTTTGTGATGCGACTGGATGGTCTTCACTGTGCAGGTGCTCTCGTCCGCTGTGCGCTAGATCTCACATGACGGTCACTTGCTCCTATGGCGACGTGGGTATTCGCGTTCCCACAGCGTTTGACGCAGCTCGAAGTTCCCTTGAAAGGGAACGTCTCGGTTACGTATGTAACCCTAGTTCCCTGATAGGGAACGAGACGCTGCGTCGTTCTGCCATACTCCCGGCATTCCCGTTAAGCGCTCCTTCAGGCCTATCAGAAGCTGATGCGCTTGTGTTTTTGGGGTGCTTTATAGTTTCCTGGTCGATGACGTCACCCGCCTATGACGTTCCGTCTCTCCATTGGGCTGATTCCATACGTGCTTCATGACGCACAACGCAGGGGCGTTCCCACAGCGTTTGACGCAGCGTCTCGTTCCCTATCAGGGAACTAGGGTTACATACGTAACCGAGACGTTTTTCTGTCGGTGAATCTCTCTGGGCTTCATGCGCACCAAGTTATTTACAACTTTAAAATATACCTCAAGAACGAAGACATTGACAATTAAATTACACCAAAACACAGACATCATCAATATACATATCTTAATAAAGTCAATATAAACAACAAAGCATAAAAAATAATATATAACCTAAAATGCAACATCGTTCTCGTGACAATCTCCTATCATTAGCCTTACAAGCTAAGGCACGTTATAACGGCAAAAAAAAATTAATATAGGGCTATTAGACAGGTCAAGTATTGCACATATAATCGCTTAAAGGATTATGTATGATGTACTTACTTTGCATTGACGCACAACACCAGTGAAATGAATAAAAGCACACATTACACAGGCACACGGGTAGTTGAGCTCGGAGAGACTGTGGGCGGGAGGTGTTCCTGCATGTAGATCTGCGAGCGCTGATTGGCTGCTGTGTGTCGATCAATCGCGGCAAAATAAAAAAGATTTAATAAAAAGGTATTATTCTAACAACTAGTTACCTTTTTAACAAGGCCTATTAAACTAAAGACCCTCTCCGACATATTCTCACTACAAGCAAGTGACTCTTCAGTGTTGAGCTGAAAGAAGCCTCTGCAACACGTGAACATGTAAGTGATGTGTTTTGCTGTAAACCTATTTTTAATTTTCTTCCACCCATGGCCTCCGAAAAGTTAGACCCACTTTATAAGAACGGCTGCTTTTGGAAACAACGACTTCTGCTAAAAGGTAGCCTACTGCTAAACGAGAGAAACAGGACTAATATACAGTGGTGGAATGTAACGAAGTACAAATACTTCGTTACTTTACTCAAGTACATTTTTCACATATCTTTACTTTACTTAAGTAGAATCAATAGTGCATACTCATTACTTTTACTTCGTTACATTTTGCAGCAATTATTATACTTTCTACTCCACTACATTTCTACAACGTTCTGTTACATTTTCGTTACATTTTCTGATCAGTTTTCCCCTGCCAAAACGTCATCCTGACCGTCCGTTCGTCGCACGTTTGTCTCACCAGTGAAGTTTGGTTGCCATATCAACCCGGTCACACTAAATGCGTCTCTATAGCACGCAGTGTGTTTATCGTGCAATTTATACGCGGAAATTTGTTTTTACGTGCATAGGACACGCATGGGTAGGTTTAGTAGTGGTGTGGGGTGCGTGTAGCCTATTATATGTTTGGTCAGAGAATGTCTAATTGAAGAGAATTGGCACTGTCTGGTTACTTCCGGTTTCTGGACTGGCTGCAGTAACACGTCTCTGTCCATGCGGGGGCGCTCACAGGCGAGTGCAGAATGAATGGGAGTCTATGGGGTTTCAACCCCAGAAATCCACTTTTCTCAGGATGTCATTTTTTGTCAAGTAATTTGAAAGTTGCTTTCAAAAGGGAGGGCTAAGATAATACACTCAGCTGAAAATTGCATTTTTAAGTTCACTTATCTGTTCTAAAAACCCGTTCAAAAATGTGATGACGTCACATAATAGCAGAGTGCTAGCGTGTTCCGGCCAACAACGGCCTAACCTGTAAGAAATCGAAAGGACATAAGTACTCGTTCATTCGACTTTTGGCCTATAATCTATATTGAACTTGCGGAATCAACAATAAAATCTATGTTGATTCAACGACAAGCAGGAGAAAGAGATACATTTAGCCATTTAGCTCCATAGACTCCCATTCTGCATTCTGCACTCGCCCGCGATCACCTCCAGTGGAATTCTAATGGAACTGCAACCAAGATGATACACAATGGGGCTAAAAGTGCCAAGGCTCTCCGTTAGACGGGCTCTGGTTTGGTTAGGATTAGTATGGCAAGCCAAGAGGTTCAGAATTACGCCATAAATGAATCGCGTTTACAGCCAAACCCCGTCAAATTAAGCTTGATGTGTATATTGCCTAATTGCAAGCTTGTTCAGAAATGGTGAAAAAACAAAACAAAAAAAAACCCGGCTTTTCCATCATTATTGAACATCATTATAGGATTATTAGGTTGAATGAGTTAGGATTAACTGTTTTATTAATCATTAGAATATAGACATTAAGAGAATAAATTGTTATGCAAGTAATTTTACTTTTAATACTTAAAGTACATTTAAAATCAGGTACTTTTTACTTTTTACTTAAGTAGGGTTGTCATTGTGGTACTTCTACTTTCACTAAAGTAAATGTCTCTGGTTAATTGTACTTTTACTTAAGTACTGAGATTCAGTACTTCCTCCACCACTGCTAATACAGCTACAAGAGTTAAAATCACACTGCCTTAGTGGAAACAGTGAAAAAAAAGTGCCATTCTGAACTGAGTTATAAACCTTTTGCATCTATCTTTCTCTTAAAGTTACACAGAGAGATAAAGGCATCATAGTCCAGACCATAGACTGTAAAAAAAGATGGACGACGCCCCTTTGCTCTTTTCCATTGGAGAGAACTGAAGCCGCCAGTGTCCCGATATGGGATATGGCGCTGACATATTGGAACTTGAGTCTGCGCGTTTTCGGGACCAGTCATGCGCAGTCGAGAGCAGGAAGTAAAGCCGTGAAATCAAGGCCCCGCCCTCACTCTCGCGAAATCAATCGCTAGCACACGCCCCTGCACTTTTCTTAAAGAGCAACGTGCAGGTTGAATTTATAACTGAATTAATACTTGATATTGTCTGAAGAGGTCTTTTAAAAACACATATGTAGAAATTACTAATGAAATCTCATTTGATGTAGAGATTTTGATGAAAATGTGCAAGGCTCTGGAATACGCCTTTCCCGCTAGCAACGCGTGATATGACGTAGGCCGAGGCAAACAAGAGCTCGCGGTCAGCTGTAGTTAGAGCGGTAGTGAGAGACAGAGAACGTTTTAGATCGAGTTTTAGAGATGCCATAATGGTAAATTGTTGTGTTTGTGCTGGTTGCACGAATTCCAGCCTGTCTGGACATCGTGTCCATCATTTTCCTTCTAGGAAAAACAAGGCTTTTCGTTCTTGGGTGCGTTTTGTGCAGGTGAAGAGAGCAGACTTCACTGCCGCGTCTGTCACCACACACTCGGTCGTTTGTAACGCACATTTCACTCCGGAGAATTATAGACCTGGAGATTTTTTTGCATCACAGACAGATGGTTTAATTAATACGGATTTGCAAACATTGCATTTTGCTGTCTTGCTCTGCGGTGTTTCCAGTGTGAAGTATTTACACACAGCTCAATGCTATCCTGCTTGCTGTCTGCAAACTGCGGAATGGATTTCCTGAGGGGGGTCTCTGTGTCTCATTGAGCCGCGCCTCCGTTCAGGAAATCCATTCCACAGTTTGCAGCCAGCTAGCAGACTGGCCGGCGGGAATCACTTTGAGTCATTTCAGCAGGATATCGGATATCTGCGCAGGTTGGATCGGGAAAATCCATTACGTGAATTACACTGGTATCTGTCCCGATACCGATACTGGATCGGATCGGCCCCATCCCTACCTGTGGGCCATAGGCATGCTCGTCAACATCGGAGAACTCGGTTTCTTCATTCACATCCATTGTAACCTGAGCTTGAACTTGACCAGACTCCCTCGCCCATCGTCACTTCCGGTTAGTGCTTTATAGACGCGGAAGTTATTTTATCACAATTTATCTCAAAATATCGTTAATGGCTAAATATATATTACTCCAGTTCAGAAAATCTAGTTGTTTTATCATCAACATACACTATGCTATATAGGGGTGTCCAACCTGCATGTTGCTCTTTAAGTGGCCTTGTCTGCTCCGTTCCTCTCCAATGATGTCTGCTGATTGCAGTACCTCGTTAAAATAAGTTAAATACAACTACTAACCACATAGTCATTATGAAAAAAAGTCCGTTGGTGCTTCAGTGATTACTTCACACAGATAACCTGTCAATCACAGCTGTCAATCATGATGTCACAGCACCGTTTATATAGCATCAAATAACTAACTAAAAACTAACTTATTTTAAAAACAAACAATTGAAACAACATCAACGTGATATAAACTACAGTAAATGACAGAAACTATCTTTAGAAAAAAGATAAGTGTAATTTAATTATTTAGTTGGTCTCACGTCCCGTTGAATAACATGGGGAGGCGGGGCTCATGAGCTATACTAGGACCGGTCACCGGGGGGCGATCGAGACGTTTTGGCTTCACTTTTGAGGGCTTGTGTGGCACGCTTGGTCCAGACCAGAGAAAGAGTTGCGACGCTCCCATAGACCGCCATAGGAACTTTGGAATGCGGAAGTAACGCGTGTCGTGGAGCGGCCAATAGTTCCAAACACTGATAGTTTCTCCATTGAACCCCATTAATTTTCAGTGCTTCAGAAGTACGTTCGCTGGTAAATTAATGAAATTACTGTATTTTTTTTTACTTTTACACACATTAGCCGACCTCTCATGAATCTAGTCTGTAGTTATATTTTATGTAGCCAGTTTTAGTAAATGTTTATTGGAAGATAATAGGTTAATTGCAGCGATAGCTTACGTGACCAACACTTCACTAACGTTAGCTAACTGGTAACCTAATGTATATAATATATAATATTTTTAATAATATTTTATATGTATATAAATATGTATGTATATAATATGATATATAGGCTATATATATATATATATATATATATATATATATATATACATAGCCTATATATATTTTTTATATACATACACACACACACAATTCATTTATTTAAATGGGTTAGGGTTATGCATGTGCTTATATGTATTTAGGAACATAGTTAATTCGCTCATTAAAGGTGAACTAAGTAACTTTTTTACCTTAACCGAACAGCTTTGGAGTCATTGCAATGTTTATATTACTGATTTCGTGTTGAATGGTGGTCGTCTCGCACCCCCCTGGTGCCTGTGAGCAGCAAAACCACCCTTGCAACTTTGGGCCGGCGAGCCGCCCAAAGTTAGGAAGTATCGTGTGATATCAGGTCTCGCGAGGTAACGAATTGCTTTACGGCAAAAAAACAGATCTGATAAAATGAGCATCAAACAGAAATAACCCGGCGCCGTATACATGTGGTGTTGGGCGCGCGCAGCTCTTAAAGGGGCCATCCCTTATTTCCACTCGTTACAGCGTCCATCCTACTGAACAGGTACCGGTGTACAGGGGGAGGGGATCCGGGCGTGAGTGCGAGCCATCTCTGCGTGCTATTCACGACAGTACAAGTACTCCACAGCGACTCTAGGGGTAGCTGTTTGACAAAAAAGGAATTCTTACTGAGTGCTGCTTTAACTATCTCTCCGGATTAATTTTATGAAGAATATTTTTCGGTTGAATATTTACCGAACATTGTAGTCGTTGCTTTCTACGTTATGGGAGCAGTCTATTTCCCTCCTAAATTGTTCATTTGTACATGCACAGCATAATTATTTATATTTTTATGTTGGTTGGAGTTCTGAACGGACTGCAGACCTCTTTGCATGATCACGAAGGTAGGCATATCGCTGAATCGGAATTTATAAGCAAGATCACGGGAATCAATAGCCTAATACAGCCCAGTTGTGCTAAAATAAATATCATGAGACGTCCATCATCAGATGAATGACATGGAAAAGTTAAGTTAGAGCCGCTAAAGCCAGTGCTATTACTAACGTTACCCATGCGAACATGAACACTAAGCTTTTCCCTCCAAAAATATAGCCTAAAACTTATCTAAGTTGTCACCCTGCCTCTCCAAATGCAAAACTGACATTAACAAAATGCAATAACAGCTGAAAAAGTACTTGGGTGTGTGTTTTATTTTATATTTACCGTTTAAAAATGCAATCGCTGCTGTCTGTCCATAGAAGAACATGACAGCCCGCGTATGTTTTGGAACTATTGGGGCTTACATGAACCACGTGACAGCCGTCGCGGCGACATCAAAGCGCGTCGCAACTCTTTCTCTCTATGGCTCTGGTCCAGACTAAAGGGACCGGCGCCTCCGGCTCCTTCAAACTCAACAAGAAACAGAGCGAGACCAAGACAAAACCGGCCAAGAAACCCGCTGCCGCTGAGAAGCCCAAAACCAGCCAAGAACCCAAAAAAGGCAAAGGCACCCAAACCCAAAAACAGTGAAACATATAGCCAAAAATAAATAAAGTATTTTTGTTCTATCAAAAAAGCTCTTTTAAGAGCCACCCACTAGTTAATAGTAAAGAGTGTTTTTTCATTGGTCAAAAGTGACATTGGCTTTCATTTATGTTACAAGTGAAACCAAATTAACAGGCCATCTTGTGCAAATGCATTTGGAAATGTTCTGTTTTTGATCAAGTCTGGAGTTTTTATACATAATATATGTTTACATATTTATACAATTAAACTAAACATATTTTGCATCAAGACCGACGTGTTTAACTTCTAATCACACATTATTATTATTATCATCATCATAATCATTATCAAAATAAAGCCACCCTTTAAAAGGAAGCCTAGCGGCATTAAACGATACTACAGCGTGACGTGTTTGAGCCAATAGAAAGGGTGTTTGGAGGGAAGATCACTGATTGGATGGGAATGTTTTCAGACTTCGGCCAATAGGAGACGGGCACGCTTACTTTTATAACTCACCTCACAACGGGCAACTGCATTGTATTTGTTTCTCTCGCTAGTCGAAAACAGAATTTAGTCGCAATGAGTGGAAGAGGTAAAACCGGGGGAAAGGCTCGTGCCAAGGCCAAGACTCGCTCTTCCAGGGCCGGACTGCAGTTCCCCGTCGGCCGTGTTCACAGGCTTCTCCGCAAAGGTAACTATGCCCAGCGCGTCGGTGCCGGAGCTCCGGTGTATTTGGCCGCTGTGCTCGAGTATCTGACCGCTGAGATCCTGGAGTTGGCTGGAAACGCCGCTCGGGACAACAAGAAGACCCGCATCATCCCTCGACACCTGCAGCTGGCGGTGCGCAATGACGAGGAGCTGAACAAGCTTCTGGGTGGCGTGACCATCGCTCAGGGTGGTGTGTTGCCCAACATCCAGGCCGTGCTGCTGCCCAAGAAGACCGAGAAGCCCGCGAAGGCCAAGTAAACTGACGGAAGCTTCTCTGCAAACCAAAGGCTCTTTTAAGAGCCACACAATTTCTCCCTGAGAGAGTCATTTCATTAATCCAATCACTGTTAAAGTGAACTGCCCAGCAAAAAAATAAAATTGAGTTTTTATTCTACGGTGTTAATATTATAAAATAAATAATATAGTGTTCTGAGCCTTTTTAATCGATGTAATCGCTGCATTAGATTGATGTACAAATGGCACTGCACGGATATTTTTTCCCATTGTAGGCTACTGTGAATAAACCGCTTTGGCCTCGTTAAATATTTCGATGCTAAATATTTATAGATTATTTATATATATATATAAATATTTAGCATCGAAATATTTATATATATAATCTAAAAGGAAATGAAAGATGGTTTTAGTGTTATGCTACGACATTTAGTTATATTATTTTGTTCATAGTTATTATAGTTATATATATATATATATATAATTTAGTTATTTTATTTTTATTTAATACATTATGCAGTTAATATTCCTTAAAGGGTTAGTTCGCCCATTTAAGACATGAAGTTGTATGCAATCCTTACCAGCACTATAGTGCATACACACTGACCCACTCTGTTGTCACCTCCCTGGTCAGAGTTCTGGCCGATGGAAGTTTTTCAATAAAGTACTCCCGGTTATTTTCCGGGGCCACAAAACTGTGCGTTTTTACGTGAAAAAATGATTTGCGTTTCAAAGCTTGATTAATTTACCACACAAAAAACACGCCGGTCAAAATTCATACCTCAGTTTTAATCGGCACTATTTTCTATCCATTTCTATCAATCCGCGCGGCTGCTGTCAACGTCAACAGTGCGCACGTTCCGATCTGCTGTAGTGTTTACACAATCGATTGACAACGACGTAAAAAGTATTAAATTAACAATTTAAAGTGCGAACTTGTAAATTCCCAGGCTGTGAACACAAGGATGTGCCGGGGTCAAAGTTCAGATTCCATCGTTTTCCTGTTTCGAATATAACTAGACAGCTTACCGAGCATAATCTCCATCTGCTGTTAGTCGATCTCACCAGCAGGGGGTGCAAGCGCTTGTTGTTGGCTGGTTGCCATCGGCTACTCTGCGGGAGCTAAAATATCCAGAATAAAGGATTTTCGTGTGCGTAGTGCTCACTTCAGCGAAGACGATTACATCCCCAACCGGGAGGAAAAGGAAAATTAAAGAGTTTTGCTGTACCAGTAACACGGGTAAGCTCTATTTACTAACTTTATTATCCCATGTCTAAACTGTACGGTAAACAAGCTGATGTTTAGACTCCATTATAAAACACGTGAAAAGATGTCTAATATAAAAACAGTATATAGGGATATTGGTACAATTTGCTGAGAAAACTATTTGATTGAACACACACACAATTGAGGTTTTTTGTTGCAATCAATAACATTGTCGTTGTGGTAAAATTACTTTAATCATCTGATCCGTCTGACATTGTGCTAAAATTGGTTTCATCATCAGAAGTTTCCAAGTTTCGCAGTCAGACATGTTGTCAGCGAGTCGCACTATCAACAGCTGATCGGATCGTGCGCACTGTTGACGTTGACAGCCGCGCGGATTGATAGAAATGGATAGAAAATAGTGCAGATTAAAACTGAGGTATGAATTTTGACCGGCGTGTTTTTTGTGTGGTAAATTAATCAAGCTTTGAAACGCAAATCATTTTTTCACGTAAAAACGCACAGTTTTGTGGCCCCGGAAAATAACCGGGAGTACTTTATTGAAAAACTTCCAGCGGCCAGAACTCTGACCAGGGAGGTGACAACAGAGTGGGTCAGTGTGTATGCACTATAGTGCTGGTAAGGATTGCATACAACTTCATGTCTTAAATGGGCGAACTAACCCTTTAAATCCTATTCATTTCCACTAGTGTCAAGCATCAAAAGACTGATCTCGATTCGGAAATGCGTAACTGGTGACGTTTAATAGAACCGCCCATGAATGTGGTTTCAACTAGGTCCGCTAGCTGACTATAACTGCCTCTTCTCCAGGGTGTTTTCTATATTCTGTTGTTCTGAGTTCAATAGCATCTGTCGTCATGTCTGGAAGAGGTAAAGGCGGTAAAGGACTCGGGAAAGGAGGCGCTAAGCGTCACCGAAAGGTTCTTCGCGATAATATTCAGGGAATCACTAAACCCGCTATTCGTCGTCTTGCTCGACGTGGCGGCGTCAAGCGTATTTCTGGGCTGATCTACGAAGAGACGCGCGGTGTGTTGAAGGTGTTTCTGGAGAACGTCATCCGTGATGCTGTGACTTACACTGAACACGCCAAGAGAAAGACCGTCACCGCCATGGATGTTGTGTACGCGCTGAAGCGACAGGGACGCACCCTGTACGGGTTCGGCGGTTAAGAGACTCACGAAGAAGAAAAACCCAACGGCTCTTTTAAGAGCCATCCATATTTTCCCAGAAAGAACAAACTAGCTGGTGAAATTATTTGTTTGCCTTGAATGTGCCTTAAAGTGATTTTATTTTTAAGCAAATAAAATTAAGAAACTTTGTTATTCTCACATTTGTGCGGTTAAATCCTCATTTAAGAGTTGTGGGCATTGTGCAATTTTTTTAAATGGAAATGGCATTTATGGCCGTATTTACACGCATAAGTGTATGAACTGAAATGTATGCATTACATTATATCTTTAATAACATAGCCGAGAATCATCTTTACACACATTTTGGTTAAAAAATCCCCAAACCGAAATTATTGGTGAACAAAACTAAATTCCTATTGTTTTCGCCAATACATATAATTTCTTGTCATTTATCGTTTAAACAACTGAGTCTGTTGATCAGAGGGCATAACATTAATAATAAAAAAAAATCTTTTTTTTTCTAATTCGTTTCTTATGCTGCAAAGTAAACAATGCAATGGCATGGACAAATTCCTAATAAAAAAGAAAATTCTGGGTCCCAATATGCATATCTTTCAGATTTCACAGTATTATGAAAATATATTGAATTCATTGAGTTTACATCGATTTTGCTATTTCTGCTTCTAAATAAACGTTAAAATAATATTGAATTCTCAGCGTACCTCGTTAAAGAATGGTAATTATTCACAATATTTCACTTATTCATTCTGGAAAACAATGCGGGAAAAATAAACAAAGGAATGGAGTTGATGTGGGGGATGGTCTTTGTCGGTGGGCGTGGTTAACATTTTAAAGCTTCTGATTGGATCACCTACAAGTCAATGAATGTTTAACGTGGCCAATGAAATCATTATATGGGTTGAAGACTCACAATCACAGAGCCTGTTCTTCCCTTTTGAAATTAGCATAGAGCAGTGGATAAAGCCCGCCTGCAGTGATTCAGCTTTATTGTTCTTTGAACGAAATCATGCCTGAACCAGCGAAGTCTGCACCCAAGAAGGGCTCGAAGAAGGCCGTCACTAAAACCGCCGGCAAGGGCGGAAAGAAGCGCAGAAAGTCCAGGAAGGAGAGCTACGCGATCTACGTGTACAAAGTCCTGAAGCAGGTTCATCCCGACACCGGGATCTCCTCCAAGGCGATGGGAATCATGAACTCTTTCGTCAACGACATCTTCGAGCGCATCGCCGGTGAAGCGTCTCGTCTCGCTCACTACAACAAGCGCTCCACCATCACATCGAGAGAGATCCAGACCGCCGTGCGTCTGCTGCTGCCCGGAGAGCTGGCCAAACACGCCGTGTCTGAGGGCACAAAGGCTGTGACCAAATACACCAGCTCAAAGTAGAGCGAGTCCGCTCAACACAACACAAAGGCTCTTTTAAGAGCCACACATATTATCCTTTAAAGAGCAGTTTTATTGCACCTTTAGTCACATGCATGTAGAGGAAGATGCCGTAGAACAATAAGCTATTATGTTAAGAAATGTATGGCTGGTTTTCACAGTAAAGGCTTGTAAGCTCTCAGACTTTTTTGAAGTGTTTCCTTTTATATTTTTGCTGTAAGATAAAGTGTTTTTTTTTTATGAACAAATCCTTTACATTTTACCTTTGGGCTATCCAGAATAGCTCAAAGTAGCAGATATGCATATATATATTTATGTATTTTTTTTAAATAAAATTATAAAATTATATTTTATGGATATATTATGAACAATGAAGACAAATTGATTTGAAGCATAACTTAAGCTCTCAGCACGAATACAAATGTTTCCATATTTGCGATGTAAATTTTGGTTGCATTATTTATTATGTAAACATGGTTTAGTGCTTTAGGCCTTTTCCAGTATCCATGTAAAATATCATCCCTCACACGAGCATTAATGTGTTTAGCAGGACGGCTGTCTGATCAGAGAACACAGACTATTTTAAGAGCCACACATATTCTCCCTTAAAGGGACAGTTCAGCCAAAAATGAAGTTTATTTAATTAATTACTCACCCTCATGTCGTTACAAACCCATAAGTCCTTCATTCATCTTCGGAACACAGATGAAGTTATTTTTGATGAAATGAATGAGGCATTTATATAACGCTTTTTATACTGTACATCCAAAGCGCTTAACATTCCAGTCAGGGGAATCTCCTCGACCACCACTAGTGTGAGCATCCACAGTACAATGGCACCACATCACACACACACACACCAGCTATACACAAGTTTACGCGCCAAATCATGGGCGCCGCCATAACTCTACTCAAATGCACTTCATTTCCGCCGGAAGTGGTTTGCACAGCGTCTGCCGGTGTAAACCGTAAACACAGCGACGGTAAAAAAAAAAAAAAAATCCACCCGAATTCAGTGCAGAACACTAACATGACGACGTGGCCCAGCATAACGTACAGCGAGATTTGCTCCTACTTCGTGCAATCCATGGCAATAGATGGAAAAGCAATTGGACAATCTGAAAGCCGAGGCATATCAATATCTGCACAGCAACAAAGTCGGTTGTGTCATGTCATACACAGCTAGATCAAACAGTAACGTGCAAATAACTATCAGTTTATGTCCGTGGTAATAGCAAATGTATCTGTGTGATACTTTAATGTTTCTTTTAACATAATAATAACAATTGTGGCCAAATACGTGTTTGCAGTTTATAGCTTAATCAGGGATGACATTTACATGATTATAGGAAATAAAAGAAGCCTGTTGTTGCGGATGGAATACGTGTTTGTATTTGGAAAACGGACTGTAACCTATAATAACATGACTTACTGCTGAGCTATAAATAAAGACATGATCTCTTTTGCAATTATCCTTATGACTCTGCATTGTTTTGCCTGCTGTCAAAATCCAGCCCTTTTACCTGTTAAAATACCTTTAAATGTCGAAACTAACCCATAAAATGCAGTAGCATGTTCTTTCTGTCATCCTTTAGCTAGGGTTATGACCATGCTCTTATTCACGCAAATGCTTTAGTTTAAACCACTCATGCGCGACAAGACAAAAGAGAACGCGCTGTCAGTGAATGTCTTCCTGACGTTGGTATCCGAACTATATCATAGACTTCTTAGCTAGAGTGCAAAGTGTTTGTGTGTGCCATGATGATAATAATTAGGCGATCGAACTGTGTATGTGAGAGAGAGAGGCGCGGGCGCGATACTGTGTGTGAGTGTGTTTGTGTGTAAACAATGGAGCACATTGCCTCTTCGTAGCTGGTTTGCGGTCGTAGCACTCTCTATCTAACCACTCGTTCAGGTGCTTTCTCGAGTGTTTACAACCAACTACCACACACATCGTTCCCGAACCACATTTCTTCATGTTGTAATTGTTATGTCACTGCGATATCAGCGCTTTGTCGGAGCTAGCTAGCAAAACAAACCCAGCCCGCCAGAACGGAAGTGGGTTGCATCGACGGGAGGAGTTTAGGATGTAGAGCGGAAACGGCTCATAAACTTGTGTATAGGTGGAGAGGAGAGAGAGTGATAGAGCCGATTCAGTGGATGGGGATTATTAGGGGGCCAATGGAAGGCCTTTGGCTCCAGGACTCCAGGGTTAAACCCCTACTCTTTACAGAAGTGCCATGGGATTTTTAATGACCACAGAGAGTCAGGATCTCGGTTTAACGTCTCATTTGAAGGACGGTGCTCTTTGACAGTATCATGTCCCGATCACTACACTGGGGCGTTAGAGACCCACACAGACCACAGGGTGAGCAGCGCCACCTACTGGCCTCACTAACACCTCCTCCAGCAGAAGACTGGTTTACCCAGGAGTCTCCCATCCCAATGTCATGAAGCGACGAGAATAGCGTCTCTAAACACAATGCAGCGCTTCCAGGTTTTACGTTCGATGGGTTCTAGAACGACGTGATGTTGATTTCATTTTTTATTTTTATTTTATTTGTGGGTGAACTAACTCTTTAAATAGCGTTGATTTTACATTAAATAAACCAGTGAGCAACTCTGGCCCTCGAGATCCACTTTCCTGCAGAGTTCAGCTCGAACCCTATAATGAAAAACAACACACATACACAACATTTAATTTTTTTATTTTTATTAAAGTTTATGGTTATGACAAATATAGTTTTCAAAGGTTTACAAACACAATATAATTTTTATAACGAAATCAATACATTGGGGGAATGCCTCACTAATGAGTTCCTGATTTTTATATTTATAATGATAAAGGTAAGCAATAAGAGTAAAGAGCAAGAGTGCTGTTTTTTCCTGGAAAAGCATATTGGAAATCTGATATTGTTATAGAACAATTTAATAAACAAGTTAGTATTAAGTAACTTACATTTCAGACACATATTGTCTGTTTTTGCTAAATGAAAATAGTTTTAAACAAAGCCACATGAGAACAGTTGCTCGTCTCAGCAACACGTAATGAAAGAATCTCCGAACGAATGATTTGAATTAGCGCTGCACGATTAATCACAATGAAACCGCACTGAAAGACTGTGATTATTTAATGCACAGTGTGTCAGTGCAGAACGGCTGATCGGTAGTAAATGCCCCATCTCACACACACACACACACACACACACGCCAAATATGAAGAAGTTGTACAATAACACACATCATTCCAGTAAATCCCTATTGTTCATCATATTGTCTGTAGCTGAATAAACAGAAGATTGAAACGCTTTGATTGATTAAACATGACTAATAAACACACGACTGATTATGTGTGTGTGAAGCACATCATTAAACCTCCAGTCCGTAACTTTTTTAAGTTAAAAATAATCCAAAATAATTATATTAAAAAAAAACTTATTCTGCCAGTGGTCAAAACTATCTGCTTGCCATAGCTAGATTCAAAACGGTTAGCTTGTAATAATGATTTTAATTCCAGTGGTACTGGTGGGTTTCCGCGGGAAATTCGAGCATGTCTTTGCGTCATTACGTCACACCCGTACACATAAAGAAGGAGTTTCGGCTAGCCGGCTATACTGCGCGTGACGAGATGTTTAGATGTATAGGCTTTTCTCACAGCACTTTACATAATTAAACTTATGGCATCCAGAAAGATCCAAACAACAATCATCAGTGTCAACTGGAGATTCAGCAGTTATAAAACCCAAAAGACTTCGTACTTCGGATTTAAGGTGGCTAGAGAAAGAGAAAGAAACCGTCTCATGCGAACACAAGGATTTAAACATCGGCGGGGCTTTTGAAAAGTGCGTGAACTCCGTGTTTTGAAGGGGTTCAAAACGGAAGAAGAGACGGCTTTTTTCTGCTGAACAAGTAACACTGTAATGAATTGCTGTAAAAATTACAGCATTATTTTACAGCAGCTGGCTGTTTTCTAATAATACAGCATATTGCTGTAAACTGCAATGCATTCTGGGGCCGCGCGGTGGTTTGATTCAAAATACAGAATATTGCTGTAAATTTCAAATCTTCAGAGGCATCGTGATCTTCAACGGTCGTGTCGGCGGCAGCAAGAGGAGTGATTCTCAACTCTGTGGTAAGTGACTTATTATTTCAGTTTCTTATTTTTCATGTTGGGTTACTCGTAGACTATGAAGGTCACGTTATATTCGCGGTTCATGTTGGTAACTTAACCCCGGATCACACATCCTCCGACCGCGGGGCGCGAGGGAGACTTGCGCGGGGCTTCAGCAGCGCGGACGCGGTAGTATTTCACACATTCCTCGGGATCTATGGGCTCCTATGTTAAGAATTACATGCTTTAA
Organism: Rhinichthys klamathensis goyatoka; assembly: GCF_029890125.1. NCBI lineage: Eukaryota > Metazoa > Chordata > Actinopteri > Cypriniformes > Leuciscidae > Rhinichthys > Rhinichthys klamathensis. The sequence goes on from NW_026606599.1 coordinate 2,543,020, forward strand.
TGACAACAGTCGGTATTCACACGAGCTTCGTGTTGATCAGCACACTTCCTCGTGATTATTTTATGGTTTAAATCAAATCAAAATCAAGTCATCTGTTAAAATGGGCGCCGAAATTAAAACGGCGTTGTTAAAACCTTGCGTCAGACTCACAGAGGATGTGTGTCATATAACGTTAGCCTACATTTTGAATGGTGCTGTAATACCAGTTTTGTCGCATGTTTAATATGCCGGTGTAAAAATCCCTTACATTTCAGTACATATACATATATATATATATATATATATATATTAGCTATAGCCTACTCTGTGTGTGTAATTAGCTTATTGTTTGTATAATGCCTTTGTTCATTTTATTTAAAAGAAAGAGTTCCTGCACTCTGAATACTAAAATATAGTTTAAATGTTAAAAGCTGAAAAATAAAAATGGTATAGTAAAAAATACATTTTGCCACATGTGCTATTGTTTTAGGAGACACTTTGACAAGTGGACACTGGAAGGCCAAGTTGTGTGTGAGGAGAGCATTCAGCCCAGCTTCCTGTCTGGCCTTGCCATATACTGTTCACTGCATATTTCATATTCAATCAGGAGGAGGCACTTGGAGTTCATTTAAAGGTAATGATTGAATTATTAACAACTTCAGTACCTTCATTTTACACATGTATTCAATATCAGAACTTGCCTTTAGATATATTATCTGTTGAGTTTGTAAGGGGTGTACAGTCAAAGACCCAGAACCAGATATGAAGAATGAAGACCCGGAGTCAGAATTATAAAAAAATTAAAGAAAAGTTTTACTGAAGATAGTTTGCATTTTCATCAGCAGAAGTCAGCTTCAAGACTCACACAGGAGTTCGTAGGCCGCCTCCCTTACAGTTACAAAGATCACAGCAGTTATACCATTTCCAAGGTCTAAGCTACGTCATTGCTTACAGGTTGAATGATTCTCATTGGCTAAGAAACATGAAAGCCTAAACAATTTAACACATGTGAGGAGATAGGGGTGCCTATCGCCATTAGTAAAGATAGTTGTCGTCCACTCATTGGATTTAGGTCTGTGGTGGCCTCGCAGGTTAGAGAAGGGCGCCGGGGTGTCTGGTCCAACCGTCCAGAACCTACATAGAATGTCATACGCACACACACACAAATAACAGACACTAGCAAATAACAGCTCCCATCAAGGCTGAAGAGAGTCTGAGCTCCTTATTATCAGTTAAGTATACCAAAACATAATGCTAAAACATTCACTCGTTTGGGAGAAAAACAGATAACTGGCATTTACTCCCAAGGAAGGAAATATACTGGAAAGAATACATTTTAATACAACAATTCAAGTTTGATAGTAACGCTCAATATAGCTTGACCATATGTCCAGCGAAGAATCATATGTGCCCACGCTGCCTTTAGGACCCTCTAACCTTTCTACTGATCCCAGAGAAAGAGACAAACGGCCTTGTGGGTTCCGTGGCCTTCGTGTCCTGCGTGTACTAAGTGCAATCTCAAAGTAAGATTGGAATGCACCTAAAAGAAACTGGTTACTTGCATCCATGCATTTAAGAAAATATAATTTCACAGGCACAAGAATATAAAAATTATTATGTGATAATGAATATATTTGATTATTGATTTTTATAAAGGAAGTATATAACCATTCAAAATGATATATGATTATATATGTATTTGAAGAGGCAAGGGATTTTGACCAACCCTTCAGTCCCCCGTTTTAGACCAATGTGGGGTCCAATACCGCCACGTCTGGTCTAACCAGTGAGGTCACTATACGGAAGGGAGGAGTGGTGACGCATGCTCCCCTGACGGGTCACACTTGTCTCTTCACCTCGTCACGGACATGCTGGATACTAAAAATTCCAGTCCCCATTAAGAGGCTCTCCCACCTTCCACTCACAACAGGACATCAATGTCATTCTTCCTCAGTTTATCAGTCAGGTTAAAATTTTATAAAACACATAACTGATTACGAAACAAGTACATATTTATTCTCTGGAAGCCAGGCTAAATAAGCAAGCACTATTGCTGTATTCCTAGCATGGGCTAGATCCACAGTCACTACTCAGATCCTAAATAAAGACATTGTCTATGATCATGAATACCAGAATATATGCACTAGTTTTTTTTTATTTATAAAATTATGATTTCCAAATCCTTTTATTATAAACAAAGTTGGATGGTTAATCCATTATTTTCACTACCCCTTTTATAGACCCTTTAGGTTTAAAACACAATGGTTGTCTAACTAAAAATAAACAACAAACAATAAAATATTAATAATTAAGACCCATAATAATCGATGTAAGCACTTTAAGTCTTTACTGAAATCATCCTTCAGTTTACAGTCACATAGCATGTACCATTTTAATTGTATAACATCTTATACCCTTTTTTGTTTGTTTCAAAAATAGAAATAAAATAAAACAAATTCACATCATCATTTCAGTCATTATTTTACCACTAAAATATAGGATCGTTCCCCATTCTGCTTAATAAAGCTTTTGTTCATTCCTTATCCTTATATCACTTGAATCCCTGTCAATCATACAATGTCTAACCCTAACCTTTTTCATACCATTTAAACTTAATTTGACTTCCATAAATCCTATCAGAAATTGTATTTTCATAACATACATTTTCTTCTACTATATTTCTTCCATCTTGCCCTACATGCCAGTTCCTTCTGCATCCGAGTCTCTCACCACTGTCACCCAGCCAGCACAGCCATGTGGGGCCCACATGGGTTTGACCTGGGCTATCTAACTGGGACCCAGACAGTTTTGCTCCCGGTTTCCATGTAGGCCCCACATGGGTTTGCCCAGATGAAATGAATACTGCTCAGTGTGCACACTATAGGCTGTTAAATGTAACACTGACCAGTGTTGGAGTTAATGAGATAATTAAGTGATTGAATAATGATTGAGCATTATTGAAGACACCTGATGTTAACAAGCAGAATCACTGAAGGAGAAAATCACAAATTGTAAGCCACCGTTATGGCGATCAGCGTTTGCTTTAGTTGGACTCTTGACCCTTAGACTGTCACTTTAAATTTTGTTTGTCTGCTGTTATTGATTTATAACAGTCAAATGAACAAAGAAAAGTGTGATCTTATAGTGTTGGTTATGTTTTGGCATAATCATGCTGTGATCTGATAAATGAAATTTATTGAGATGGTTCAACTTCTGGTTCAACATGTTAGCAACAGCTTTGTGATTCCACAGCATATGATTATCAGTATTTTTTTTAATCCAAAATATTTAATAAACATTGTTCTTATCAAAACACTTTCAAAAGAATTTATTAAGAAACACAGACATCAATAATCAGTCTGTGAATCTCAACAATGGTGACAATAATAATACATGTTGCAGTGGCTGCCACCAATCACAACTCATTACTGGCTCCCATCATGCATTGCGGTATGAATAAATTATGATCTGAATTGTCTATGTAATTTACTTTTCCTAATTGAATATTCTGCTCGTCACCATTATTGAGATGCATTGACTGAATCTTGACGTCTGGGTGTGCCTAAAAGAAAGATTTTTTTTTGAAAACAACTTTTAAGAAATCCTTTATATTATATCTAAAATTCTGGATATTTATGCAGAATCACAGTTATGCTGTAACCAACAGCATAAATCACTAAACATAAGGTTCAAATGATGACATAAATTTCATAATATAACCAACACCATTACATAACTTTATTTTTTTTTTTGTTTTTGTTTTTGTTCTTCTGGCAGTTATAAGTCAGAAACAACAGCCAAACAAAATCTAAAGTTAATAACATAAGGGTCAAGAGCCCAACTAAAGCAAACAATGATCGCCATAACGGTGGCTTACAATTTTCTCCTTCAGTGATTCTGCTTTAGGTGTCTTCAATAATCTTCAATCATATTCAATCACTTAATTATCTCATTAACTCCAACACTGATCAGTGTTACATTTAACAGCCTGTAGTGTGCACACTGAGCAGTGTTCATTTCATCTGGGCAAACCCATGTGGGGCCTACATGGAAACCGGGAGCAAAACTGTCTGGGTCCCAGTTAGATAGCCCACGTCAAACCCATGTGGGCCCCACATGACTGTGCTGGCTGGGCAGCCTACTGACACTTAAAGTTCCCTCGTTAGGGGAATCATGGTATTTTATTAATTCTTCAATACTCTTGTTTTCTTATCATTAACTTCAACTTTATTTTTCATTATAACTACTTCTCACAGTATTTGTCTCAGTTCCGCTTATCTTTACAGTTTTACAGAAACCAAAATATTATGTTACTCAGATCCCAGCCAGCCATATAGCTGCTTTCTCTTTTTACCTTTATTAAATTGTAGTTTTCTTAGACATCTAATGTCATACATACATTTAAGGGATTGAGAAATAAAACCTTTTCTTTTTAGAAGTTATATTCACTCCTTCTTTGTTCGCCCTCCGGCCTTTCAATAAAAATGAGGGAGCTCACTCTGGATAATTTGGATAGTGACTTAGCCAATGTGTCACTTTGTCTCTCTGCCGTCAAGTCTATATATATATATATTTTTTTCCTACGTTTATCCTTATGATCCCACCTAGTTGTCTATTTAAATTTAGACCCTCAGTTGAATTTAGACAAGAGTTTTACCCCAGAATGGACGGCAATCTTCTTTACAATTCCAATTTATATAAAATACTAATCCAGAGAGTAATTCAGTTCAATATCATAAATGACAAAAGCATTCATAATTACCAATAGCAGACAGAGCTGGAAAACCACTCCAATTAAAGCTCGTCCCATGTTCTGCATTGTCTTTTCATCAGATTGTCTTAGAATTATCAACTTTTTTAAAGTTGGTCATTTCACTTAACCCATCTGTAATGATAAAACACTAATTCCAGAGGTTAATGACACAATATCCTCAAAATCAGGAAATAATAGTACCCCAAACTAATACATACAAGACATAAAGTGCTGTCACCATCATACGCACTCATACTAGACACACATATGTTAACTGTTCATTTTCAATGTTCATTTTTCTTTATATTATTGCTAAAAGATTTAAATTTTAAATAAGATTTTAAACTTCCCATTTTCCGGTAGCTTCTACCTAATTTTACATGGTCTCCCAACCAGTTTCAAAGCATGTCTTGTTCATTATTCATTAGAATTTAACAAGGTCAGCTGGGTTGTTTTGTTTCATTATCATTATTTTGCTTCAGCTTGCTCTAGCAGGCCAATAATGGAAAGACAGACACAGTTACCATCCCTTCCTCTGCTCAAGCAGTCTCTCTCACTATAAATAAATAATCTTTTTCAACAGCCTTCTAAGGCTGTAACTTAGACATAATGTAATATTAAATTAATTACAATAACCTTTGACCATTCACCTTGTTATCCAGACTTTTCTCAAATCTACAAAAGCTGTCTTCATCTTTAGCCACCACCATGTCTAACGACCTTCAGGAGTTAAAACTATGTCATAGACCTATTAGTTCAAAATCATCACTATGATTTTCCTTGCCCATAAGGCAAACCAGTACATAAAAAGTTTTGCTACTGTCTCCACAACAACTAATGGGAATCACTTCATGGCCTCAGCTGGCTCTTGAAAGCCCACTCCTGTTAGCCCTTTATCTATAATCTCCATCAGGGTGTTTTCCCCTGGCATATTTGCAGACGATAAAAAAAAACAAGCCATACAATGAATGCGGTTTCTGGTGATTGGTATTAGAGGAACATCACGTTTCTGGGTCAGACTGTCTGTAACTCCTCACAGCTCATCCGCCCTAACGATAAAGGATGCTGCTGGCCTCACAGTCATCCGCTCCACTCTCATACCTTTCTCACATAAACACCTCCATCTTGAGATGCCCAGTGACTTTACGTGATCCACTCTGGCTTAGGTTGCCCCCTGTCTGGCCAATAGAAGGTCTTACCCGTCATTGAGTAGCCACTCGTGCCCACTGGTGACCGCTCTTTCCCATCACAGGCTGTTTGCTTCAACAGAACTCAGCTGTTTTCTAGAGCTTAGGAAAGGCACGTTCAAGAGTCACCAGAGCCATTCGGATTGCCTAATAGTGTTCACATAGGGAGACAGGTCAGAACAACAGTATTTAATCACTTAAATCCATTAACTATCTTAAAAGCAGCAACCTAGCTACTTGGATTATACTCAGTGAATTTTAGATCACAACCGTACATTCAGTGTACATTTCCGTCGGCCCCTCCCCCGTTTCATGGTGGGGACTAAGATCAGACAAAGAAGTTACTGGTCCTAACCTAACCAAAGATGTCACTACAAATAGCTTATTATCACTTATGACACCGACTCAGGCAACAGCTTTTAGCTGACATTGACTGAGAGAGAGACATTGAATGAGAGAGGGACTGGTACACTGCACTCTGAACGTCTAACTTTATCTACCATCTTTTAACTCTATCCCAGCTTAAGGCATCTTTGCCAGATATTACATACGGTTTCAAATAAACATATTATTTATATTTGTCTTTTGCCCACACATCAGGAAATTTAGGCATTACAAATTTCCACTCAGATTGAGTCTGTTGCACTGGCAGTTTCAGCCACAGCACACATCAGATTCAGATAAGCAAACTGTTTCCTTACAGCCAATAACAAACTTATCTTTTGAAAGCAAAACATCAGCTTCTAGTTCTTTCATGGTCAACTTTTCAAGCTGTTTTGTTTAATCAGCATTTAGCAACTGTTAATCCAGTACTGCTTTTGCTTATTTGTTCTTACATAAAAATAATTATTTTAGTTCTCAATAACGTTTCACATTTCTCAATCTCAATTTTAATTGTCAAGTTCTCAACCATAGTTTAATATTTGACTTAAGATTTCTCTTGGAGTTTATCAATCTCCAATTAGGATTCACACTAAGTTTGACGAGGCAAGCACTCTCTGCTTGTGATACTTTTGCAGTTATTGTAAATCATCTGTGAGATTAGTCTCTCTATATCATCTAAAACCTTTTTAAAATGTTGAATTACAACACAATCATCCTTTTAGTTACTTTGATATATTTTGCAACTCACATTTGTTGGAGTCATTAATTTTACATCAACCTGTATTCATCAATTCACTTATAAAAATTAGTATTATAGATCTTTTCTTCAAAAGGATTCATGTGTCAGCCTCAACGGCTCCAACTTACTACACGCCCTTGAAGCAGTGTGTGTCCCATTCAGGAATGTAAACAGAGCCACTGATAAGCAGTTCTCTGTATTCTTTTACAGTCCACCAGTGGCGGATTTAATCATAATAGCCCAATCATAATCTTCATCATTATTATTGGCAGAACATTAATTTTCATAAGCTGCAAAATATTCTAAGTTGTTTTCACAAAGTGTCTGTTTAACTTTAGTCGCTTGTCCAGGGAAATTATCCCAGACCCAGAATTTCTTTCACTTGCTTCTTGTAATCACCGTAAGCAATACGAGGCTAAACATTTTAATTTTTCAGTTTCTTTGTTTGTTTGTAGCCAGTCAAGTTGTTTAAATTTCCAATCAGAATCAAAATCCTGACTACCATTTACTTTCTTCATTTCATTACTCAACTTCATTTCTGCAAATTTATTTAAAGTGAGGGCTTTAGAGCACAGCTGCTTACAGCGTTTGCTTCTCCTGTCTCACTATTTGTTTCAGGACTCTTCAGGTTACTGATTAAGTTATTAAATTTTTCTGCCATATCTTAATCATGGTTCATACTCACCTGAAGTTATTGCAGAAATGGAGGCGGCGATCTTTGCACAACACAGCTTGGCTTCTGCGTGATGAAACTGCAAAGTATACTTCAAAATCACAGTTACATATACTGGTCCATGCCAATTTGGGTCACAACTTTTTAAATTTTTCTCTCGGAATTGTTCCTGATGCATCCCTGGCAAACAACCCTATTATTGTTAGTATCCCTAACTGCCTGATTCACTTCACTAAGTTCGGGGATCCCCTATCTGAGATGGAAGAGATTGAGCAGGTTTACGGTGCCACTGGACCTCTAGCCCAGGGACGTGCTCTGCTGGGGTGGTGCTACACCAGTAATGCCCAGCGGGGCCCCCACAGAGCACGCTTCGCTTGCGCTGTCTGCTGCCGTTACCCTTAACGACGCTCTCAGCGACTTCTTATACTGTCAGCAGTATAATTAACTTACTCCTTCACTCGCCTCATCGGAGTGAAGCTTCACTCGCCTCATCGGAGTGAAGCTCTCCCGCTCTCCTTCAAAATCTCTTCCAGTCAGACAGCCCTAACAATTAATAAAAGCTTACTACCTTGTTTGTTGATTTGCCAGGGGTGTCACCGAGAATAATTGCCAGCGCATCCTCCACCATAACTGTAAGGGGTGTACAGTCAAAGACCCAGAACCAGATATGAAGAATGAAGACCCGGAGTCAGAATTATAAAAAAATTAAAGAAAAGTTTTACTGAAGATAGTTTGCATTTTCATCAGCAGAAGTCAGCTTCAAGACTCACACAGGAGTTCGTAGGCCGCCTCCCTTACAGTTACAAAGATCACAGCAGTTATACCATTTCCAAGGTCTAAGCTACGTCATTGCTTACAGGTTGAATGATTCTCATTGGCTAAGAAACATGAAAGCCTAAACAATTTAACACATGTGAGGAGATAGGGGTGCCTATCGCCATTAGTAAAGATAGTTGTCGTCCACTCATTGGATTTAGGTCTGTGGTGGCCTCGCAGGTTAGAGAAGGGCGCCGGGGTGTCTGGTCCAACCGTCCAGAACCTACATAGAATGTCATACGCACACACACACAAATAACAGACACTAGCAAATAACAGCTCCCATCAAGGCTGAAGAGAGTCTGAGCTCCTTATTATCAGTTAAGTATACCAAAACATAATGCTAAAACATTCACTCGTTTGGGAGAAAAACAGATAACTGGCATTTACTCCCAAGGAAGGAAATATACTGGAAAGAATACATTTTAATACAACAATTCAAGTTTGATAGTAACGCTCAATATAGCTTGACCATATGTCCAGCGAAGAATCATATGTGCCCACGCTGCCTTTAGGACCCTCTAACCTTTCTACTGATCCCAGAGAAAGAGACAAACGGCCTTGTGGGTTCCGTGGCCTTCGTGTCCTGCGTGTACTAAGTGCAATCTCAAAGTAAGATTGGAATGCACCTAAAAGAAACTGGTTACTTGCATCCATGCATTTAAGAAAATATAATTTCACAGGCACAAGAATATAAAAATTATTATGTGATAATGAATATATTTGATTATTGATTTTTATAAAGGAAGTATATAACCATTCAAAATGATATATGATTATATATGTATTTGAAGAGGCAAGGGATTTTGACCAACCCTTCAAGTTAATGAGTCTTAATTACATATTGTCTGTTTCCTGGCCCTTTAGGTGCTTTGTATGTATCGATCCGGAGAGAGGAACAAAGAAGTACAGAGGAAAATTGCCATCTAAAACGACAGGGCAAATGGTACAGAAGAAACAGGTTGCAGTGAACCCACATGTTGCCACTCTTCCCAGCAAAGTCATGGGTTATCAGTGGAATTTCTGAAATGTAACACACACACACACACACACACACACACACAAAGATCTACCTTTTCGGTAACTGCATGCTATTAATCATTTGTTAAGCATGAGTAAACAGTTAATTCATCATTTTTAAACAGTACTAATAGACATTAATAAGCAGTTTATAAATACAGCTATAAACACTTTTTTTCTTGATTTATAAGCATATCTATAATGCGTTTAATAATTGTATTTTCATACTTTGTTAATGATCAATTAATAATTTGTAAATGAAGTATAGCATTATTTTTAAACCAGTTATTTAAGAGTTGTTTTCAGTTATTCATAAGATCACTTAGAAAGTGTAAGTAAATGTAGTAAATACAGGTAGTTAAAGCATTTAGTAGTGGTCAGTTAACTATTTTGTGAGCTAATCTAAAGTGAGGACTATTCATGCCTTGTAAAGCATTTATAAAGGAGATTTAAAGGCGCATCAATCTTCTAAACAGTAAAATGTAACAAACACAACACAGTGATACAGTACATAGAAATATTTAACAGCCTTTAAATCTCCTTTATAAATGGTTTACAAGGCATGAATAGTCCTCACTTTAGATGAGCTCACAAACATAGTTAACTGACCACTACTAAATGCTTTATAACTACCCGAATTAACCCTGAATTACAGCTTAAATACATGTTAATAAAGCATTTATTAACACACTAAATAACCATCACTATATGTCTGAATAATAAGATGTATGAATGTACATTTAAATAGTTTATTAATCATTACACGTTCTAAGTAATCTTATGAACCACTGAAAACTCTTAAATAACTGGTTTATAAAAAATGCAATTAATCATTTAGAAATAATAAATTGATCATTAATAAAGGATGAAAATACAATTATTAAATAAATTATAGATATTCTTGTAAATCAAGAAGAAAGCATTTATAGCTGTATTTATAAACTGCTTATTAATGTCTATTAATGCTTTATGAATGATGAATTAACTGTTTACTCATGCTTAACTAATGATTATTAGCGTGTAGTTATTATAAAGTGTTACCCTGTATCTGTCATCCCTCTATCTGTCTCTGAATATCATTATGTTTAGTAATATATCTAATATATTGTCCTTTTCAATATTTCTAGACACTCTTTGCATCCTGTGATGGAACAGCATCTGGAGCTGAATTATTCTCCATTTTTGATCAGAAGTTTTTTGGACTCACTTGGGGCCTTGTTGTTTGGACATGTTTGTCTGGTAATGAAGTGGTGAAAATTCATCCGTGTCTGTGTTTTTCAGAACCATTTTATTATGATCATGTTGGTCAACTTGTTTTAAATGTATGTCGTTTGCGTATTTCTTCTTTGTGTGAAGGGCCATGACGGCTAATTTGTTTCAAGTAATTAAAAAATATTTAATTTCATGTCCATTTTAAAAAAAAATACAAGTTTGTAAATAAAAATTAAATCAAAATATACAAAATACACTGTTTTATTACTTTTTTTCATGCATATTTTAAAGTTATAAATTAAACAAATGTTGACCTGTTCTTCAAGATTAGGATGTTGAATAATTTGTTTTGTGAAGTAATAGGGGAATTAAGTTGTGCATTATACAACACTTAATGTATTTAAAAACAATTTGCATTTGATGAATAATTAACATTTCAAATTCAGCTGCCAGTCATTAATATTCAGACATCAGGAAAATATATTGTATATACTGCATTTTACATATTTCCTCTAGATATAGCAAATACAGAGAATCATGTAACTTACTGTAAAAAATACAACAATTTGAAAAAAAACTGTAATCAGAGAATACAGTAAAATTCTGTAAATTAAATTACAGACGCTACTGTAAAAAATACAGTAACTGGCTGGCAACCCTGCTGCCAGTATTTTACTGTAAAATTTACAGGTAATTTTTAACAGTGAAGTTAAGACATTTCAATAGTTCAATCGTGTAACAGTACGTTTTCTTAATTCACACAGTTATGGAGTTTCCTTTGTTGTGCCTTTCTCGTTTTGCTATTATGGAGAATATGAATTCTGAACTACACAGGTAACCATAAAACACATTAAATTTAACATTAGTCACGCAATGCTGATGTTGTTAACATGAACAATTTGAGAACAAAGTAGGCTATGATTTGCACGGTTGCTGTAAATCGCGTTGATTAAATCTAACGAAGCTTATCATGTCGAACGCTTTTTCCCCCTTAGTTGGTCAGAACAAAAATGGATTTTACTTGTTCAGAAGACATTTTCTTATGAAAATTCTTATGTTGGTCAAACTTTCAAAAAGTGAATCTGTGATTCTGTATGACAGTATCCACACAGCGCGGTGACTGACAGCAGCACTCGCCTCAAAGCACTGTGTTCATCCGCGCTGTTTCATGCCGATTTACAACCCACGTAAAGATAATAATTCCGCGAATCACTGCAGTTACAGATTTCGGACAGAGAGATGGCGACAAAGAGGAAAAGCTACGGACTGCAGCTTTAAGGATGAGCTCAACTGTCATTATGAAGTGAGTTTGGAGTAAAAGCATGTTATTAAATGTTTTTTGTTGGACAAGAGGTTCATAAATGCTCCTCATGTTTGGAAAGATGTTTGACGCGTGTTGCTTTTTCAAATACACGTTATAAGTGACTCAAACTCACAGTGCTTTCAGAAGGAGCAGCGTTTACAGAGCCGTACGTCAATGACAAGCTGCGCATACAAAATAATCGCAGTAATAAACCGGTGCCATTTCATCATGGCGATTAATCGTGCAGCCCTAATTTGAATGAGGTTCAATGACCCACTCATTAAAGGTTCTCTAAGCGATCCTGGGTGACGTCACCTCTTGTTGACGTTCGAACTATTGTCAAACAAAACGGAGGCTAGCTAGACCCTCCCTCCTCCTCATCCGCACACTAACCCCCCAAACCACACCCCCAAACCCTTCTTATCGGTCATTGGCTGGAACAGTTTGTTATGTTTCGTGGTGCGGGTAAGCCCAGTTTGTTTTTGTTGCTGTTTGTGGAGCCTGGGCTGTCTGCAGAGACCGCGTTTCTTTACAGTGTGTTCAGGGGACAGGCAGCTAGCGGATAGTGAGGAGATGTTTGCTGTGTGTGACAAAAAAAGTTTTGGCCTAAAAAACGCGTGACATCGCATAGACTAGAGCACCTTTAAGACAGTGATTTGCTGCACCTACTGGAGGATTTACACTGCACTCTGGAGGACAAGGACACACTTGCATGACAACGATGTGCTGAAAACAGAAACGTTTTTCTTTGTACAGATGACAACATTATCAAACCGATCCCTGTTCACACAGATCCGTAAAAAACTACTAATAATGCTGTATTACGCATGCCAGACATAGTTGGCGATGTGACTGTAAATGAAGACTACAGCACTGCGCACACACACATTATTTAATAGTTCACTCGAGCTGAGCGCACAGGCCTTAAGACACAAATTACAGAATCTATCATGTTTTTGTCCGATTTCCATTCTAAGGATGCTAATCTTGATAATACTGTATTATTATGTCTTCTGGGTAAATTTCCTCTTCATAAAGCCAGAAACATTCACTGTAATCCCAATCTTAGAATGTTCTCCTCTGATATAAAGTCACTTTTACTTCCTTTAAGAAAATGTCAAAACCTTTGAGCACAAGGGCTTCGAAAAACATATATCATCCTTGAGTCTGTTGTAAGCAACCTTTCATTTATAAAAGCCTAAACACATCATACGCATGTGCATGACGTCACCATTTTCAAATGAGCATTTTTGTATTTACACGGAGATAATAAGAGTCTCGTTTTCAAAAACTTGCACTTTGAAACACGTTTTTAAAAGTTTGTGTTTTCAGGCCCGCCAAACGCCATTGTCACATAAAAAGTCTTTCGTCAGGATCGTTTATTCCCTGCAAAAATACCTCAATAGCCTTTGTTTGTATCACAAATATACATTCCACATTAAATTACAATTGCAAGAATCACTATGTTCTGTCAAAAAGTGTAATCCTCTGTTACGGCGTACTGACTTTGGTCTTCAGCAGATGAAACTGTCAAATACACACAAAAAACATTGTCAACATTTAAACGGACATGTCTTATTTTTTATTTTATTTTTAATTTCCACTGCAGTTATTGCTTTCATGAATGACCATCCTCTGTTCAAATATAGATCTATATAATACAAGACAGGCTGTAAAGGCATATCTGTCAGTGAGAGAATATGTGAATAATTTGGGAGAGAGAGAGAGAGAGAGAGAGAGAGAGAGAGAGAGAGAGAGAGAGAGAGAGAGAGAGAGAGAGAGAGAGAGAGAGAGAGAGAGAGAGAGAGAGAGAGAGAGAGTGTGCTTGTGTGTGTGTGTGTGTGTGTGTGTGTGTGTGAGACTGAAGTTTTACCTCTCGCTCTCTAACATTTGAAAAGCAGCACGACTGTCGCTAGCAGATACGGAGAAGCTGCCAGAAGAAAACTGAGGATTTTGAAGACAGAAATCTGACCTGAAAAACAGAAACACAAGAACATTATTGAGCAACAAAGTTGTGTGAGTGAATAAAAAAACTTTGAAATATTTTTACTGTCTCATATTATTCCACCACCATTTCCCTTTTAGAGTTCTGTATTAAAGGAATAGATCATTTAAAAATTCATATTCTGCCGGAATTTGATTTATTTTTTGTGTGGAACAAAATAATATATTTCGAAGGATTTTTTCATTTCCATTGTATGGACAAAAAGAGATACATTTTTTCCAAATAACTTATTTTATGTTCCACATAATAAAGAAAGTCATGTATGTTTGGACTGATATGAGGGTGAGTAAATAATGACAGAATAGTATATAAGTTATTAATTTTATTTAAGTTTTATTTAATTGTATTGATAGCCACCAGAGGTCACTCAATCCCAGACTAGTGCCACTCTGTCATGGACTTCATAATCCATGGACGTCAGTTTGGTCTGAAATGTGCTGGGGACAGAGACGCATTCGGAAGTGCATTTTCAGAAGTGCTGGTACAATGACACACTATTTTTTTTCTTTTTCGCGCAGCTCATGTTTTGAAAGACGATGTCCTGTAGCTTACTAATGTAAATACAAATGTATACAAAAATGTGATGATGTCCGATTCATTTTATGAAGAAGAAAGCCTTAAGTTTTGAAGAAGCATTAGACATATGATCCACTATTCTGCTTCATAAGTGCCATGTTGACAATATGACATGACGTGGTTTAATGTACCTAAACAACGATTACCACATTTCTCTCTCATATTGCTCCTCATAACCACTGAAAACTCAAAAAATCGAACCCAAAGTCCAATTATTATGGATGTTATCTGACATTAAGCGTTTCTGCTTCATTGAGGCTATTGTAGGAAAAAGCTTAACGGTTTAATGTACATAAACGACAATCAGTGATCACCAAATTCCTGGTTAGATTTTTTGACAGTTTTAAGTGGTTATGATGAGCAATATGAGAGAGAAATTTGGTGATCGTTGTTTAGGTACATTAAGCCACGTAAAGCTTTTTCACGTTAAAGGGTAACTAAACCCTAAACCAACTTTTTTTAGTTAATGATCTAAGAATGGGACTTTATTAGTGCTGTTCATTGATTCGAGTAACTTTTTTGACATTTCGACAAGTGTTTTAATTTAAAGAGTGCTGCCCTCTTCAGGTTGAACGGTGGCTACTGCACTTGAATTTTCCTATTGGATGTTTGCGGTTGTTGGTGACGTAAGCAGGTTCCAGCTCACCACGCCCTTGGTACTACGAGCTACCACGCCCGTGGCAGTATGAAAATCATCTTGTTTCGTCAAAACCACAGTAGCGAGTCAGGAGTTGGAATTGCGAGTATTGAAAACGATCAGGATAGAGATACAGTGGTTGCATGCACTTGGCCTGGAAGACCGCGAGTTCCCGCCTATCGCTCGAGTGTGCAAACTGCATCTTATGCGGGATTGTTTCTCCAACCCAATGGAGGTGGAATTGGGCTTCTCCACACAGCTCGCGCTGAAAAGCGACGCAGTGCCAAACGCTGCTCCTCCTGCATGGACTCCACCATCGTCATGATGTGAGTGAGCATATATTTTTAATCACAATTTATGTTCCTTCCTAATAGGCTAATGTTAACCCTCTGGTGTCGACAAACGCGCCGGCGCGTTTTGCTAGATTTTTTTATTTTTTATTTAGATATAGATATTTTTAGCGTGTCTGACAGCAGCTGTCAAATAATCCGTCACTGCGGGTCTCAGTTGCACGACCCCCCGCTCAGCCCTGCCCTCGGTTCGTCCCCTCTATCTCTGCTGGGCTCTGCCCACTTTTCCAGCATTTTTCAAATATTGCCAGTGGGTGGAGTCAGGCTCTGACCAGGGGTTTAGTTACCCTTTAAGATCTGCACCTCAACGTTTTAAGCGTTTAAGAATGTCCAATCATGTGCGATTCCCACACGGGGGATTCCAATCAAAGTAACAAGTTCCCTCTGGCGTGCCGACCTCCACTCCCTAAACCTAGAACGTGTCCCAATGCTACAGTTGTTGCAGTGTGATAAACAGAGAAGTGTGTAGCAGCGCAGCAGCAGAACGGCTAAATCGAGCTCGAGGTTCTCAAAAAAACAGTGTTTGGTACAAAATGACTCTTGACGAAATCTGGTGGGGACGCGTACCCACCGCCCCACCGAAACCGACACCTAACCATAATCCTTTGCCCGGACTCATCAGCACTCATTGTTTTCAGCTGTGTCTCATTAATCTTGTTAGCTCACCCTTTATAAGCCTGGACAATTCAGTCATTCATTGCTAAGTGTTGCATTTGTCTTAACTGTATTTCTAAAACTTTGTCTCCTGGTTTTCCTGATTCTCTGCCTGTTCAGTGGGATTTCTCTGGTCGCCTCAGCCCTGAACTCGGTTATTGTTTGCTTGTGTATGACCTTTGCCTGTTTATGGACTTCGATTGTGGATTACCCTTTCAATAAATGTTAGTGGTGGCGAGATGAAGCCTCATGAAGCGTTGAAGCTTTTCAGCCAAGTGGTTCACAAAAGGGTTCATTTCTCGAGCTCCATTTGCTCACAACACCACCTGGTGTTCAAAGAGTGTAACAAGCAGATCCATTACAGATGACCTGATGGGATCTGTGATCAAGGCCGGACTTCCCATTGAGTTTGACTGCTCTCTGCCTTTACCCGTTTATGTTTGTTTGATTTGTACAGTTTTATGCCAGTCAGAAATTATTAGCCGCATTTCGACTGTGGAGCCAGTACGAGCGAGGGCTGGAAACGGCCAGCCGGGGCTGATAGTGTCCGACTGCGATCTTACAGGCCATAATCAAACTGCATTGGTATGTATAATAATTTTACACAGAAGAAGGATACACTTATTGAATAACTCAAGCAGAAATAAGAGTATATAATAATGGTGTGGCGTTTCTCATTAAATCATCTCACCGTTAAAGACTTCAGTAACTGAGATCCAGCTGTGGAGAGACTGTCCTCTCTCTGTTTTACAGGAGTAGAAACCCTCATGTGACTTTGAGACAGTAGTGATGCTCATCTCTCCTGTCGTCTGATTCTGGATCAGTGATCCGTCTTTATAGAAATCAGCGCTGAGGATCGGGGAGTTTGTAGATCGATGTAAACAGTGTAGAGTCAGAGTCTCTCCCTCAATCACAGGATCAACAGAACTCTCCAGAATCACCTCACCGTCTACAAACACAAGATATCATCAACAGCTGGTAGTGATGATACAGGCTGTATTAATCAGAGACATACTTCAATTATTAATAAGATGTGGAGGGTCAAAATGTTCACTATCATTAATCTGAGAAACTGATACTTTTATTCAGCAAGAATTCATTATCAAATGTGACGCATTGATCAAAAAGACATTTATAATGTTACATAATATTTATATTTCAAATAAATTATTTTCTTCAAACTTTCTATTGATCAAAGAAAAAGAAAAAAAATCCACAAAAATATGAAGCAGCACAAACTGTTTCCAACATTGATAATAATCAGAGATGTTTTTTGAGCATCAAATCATCATATTATACTGATTTCTGAAGGATCATGTGACACTGAAGACTGGAGTAATGATGCTGGAAATTCAGCTTCGATCACAGGAATAAATTACATTTTATTCACGTTCACAAGGGTTATTGCAACATATAAGGGTTATTATATATATTAATCAAATACTTAATGATAATGTAGTGTATTTTGTTTTATTATAGATATTCAATGTGTTGGGTGAAAATAAATCTGATATTTTCAGTTAGTTTAATGGATAAACACATGACTGAATTCTCAATTATAATAATTTTTAGTCTTAAACAGACTGTTGTTTATTATGTTATATAGTTGTAAGAGTGATTGGACTCACCATGTACAGTGATGTTTCGAGGACGACGTTTCTCTCCAGATTCAGACTCACACCAGTACACTCCAGTGTCAGATGTGCTGAGAGAGTCGATTACACATCGAGATCCTGTTTGTTTTGCACAAGTTTGTGTGTGTTTGTCTGTGTATCTTCTCACTGTCCATCCAGCAGAGTTACTCTGATCCTCACAGCTCAGAGAGAGAGAGTCAGAGGAGAAGTGTTGACTTCTGCTGGCATTGATGACCAGAGACACTGAAGCAGAAACTCCTGAAAAGAGGAAAATCTCCATCAGAACTGACAGCACAGAGACTGCAGTGAAACACAGATGCGGATGAGCACAAGCATAAACCCTCACCAGTGATCCACAGTGTGTGTGAGCTGCTGTTGTGTGTGTAATAGGCTGGTCGTCCTCTCTCTGCTCTGCACGTATAAACTCCTGTGTGCTGTAGAGCAGCAGGACTGAGAGTGTAAGATCCTCCAGCTCCTCTGCTGCTGTCTGACAGATGATCATGATCTCTGAACCAGCTGAACGTCCAGCCTGTAGAGGAGCCTGAAACCTCACAGATCAGAGTCACTGATTCTCCTTCAGTCAGCCACGGCTGTGGAGACACTCGCAGTGATGCCTGAGCTTCAGCTGAACAAAACATCATGAGTTACAGAGCCGTAGAGAAACTGATGGAGAAGCTGATCACAACACACACAAACTCACCTGATACAGTCAGTGTAACAGCATCACTGCGCTGAGAGCTGAGAGTGTGTATCTGTCCTGTACAGGTGTATTTACCGCTGTGAAAGAGATCAACACTGCTGATGTTCAACTCTTGTCTTGAGCACAGACTGACAGCATTTCTGTGTTTCTGTTCATCAGCTCCACTGGTGCAGCAGTGTTGTTCTGTACATCGATTGGCAGAGTTTCTATCCCAGTTGTTGGTTCCCTCTATTTCCCATCTGTATGTCCACTCAGTGTCTCCTGCCCACTTTATATCACATCTGAGAGTGACTGTTTCTCCTCTAAACACTCGTTCATCAGGTCGTACCGTCACCACAGCTTTAGGACTCACTGAACAAACACAGATTATTGCATTTATAGTTTCAGAAGTTGTGTAGATATTATCTCTGATCTGTATTTGTTGCATCACACACTACAGTCTCTGTCACCTGTAACATTTACCCACAGTGCATCACTGTATTGTGTGTGATAGACTGGTTTCCCTCTTCCAGCTCTACACCAGTACTGGCCTCCATCAGACACTGAATCAATCTTCAGGCTGTAGGAGTGTGTTTTCTTCTTCTCTGTCTCAGGGTTCAGTGTGTGTTTGTACCAGTAAGAGTCCCAGTCTCCAGTGGACGGATCCATGCGACAGGTCAAAGTCACTGTGTTTCCAGTCAGTGCAGCTCCTGCAGGATCTGATGTGAGTTCAGGCTTCGGCTGTAGATCTGCAGGAGAACAACAACAGATTCAGATCCTCGAGAGTCAAATAAATGAGCATTAAATCACTACAATAATTTTTCAGTCCTCTTATTGGAACAGATGTGACACAGAAGTGCAGAAGAAAAGAGTTGAACTACACACTTCACTGTCACTCCTCTTTTATCGCATAGAGATGAACATCACTGTCCAAACTTAAATGGTTGTAATTCAAGAATGCTTTGGAATAAAGGCCTATGGCTGCTCTTGTTTTAAAGAAGACATGTGGAAGATTATTGTAGAAGTGAAAATAATGAAAGTGAAACAGAAAAAAAAATATAGAAGTTTGAGTTTATGAAAAAGTATATAAAATATATATTTTACAAAACATGTTTTACTTTAAAACTGTAAGAAAATCAAAGCCAAGTTGTGTTCCAAATGTTAGGTTGATTTCTCAACAAATGAGCTTTCAGTGAGGTTTAGTTTGGGCGCAGTATCAAACCTTTTCACTATGAACTCCAAGCTCTGTTTCTGACCATATAAGAGCGCCTCCATTTCCATGTGTTTTGAGTGATCTGAACCATTTATTTCAATAATTTTCATACAATTTATGAAGTAGACCCTAACCCTATCCTATTCAGAAGGAATATTTGATTTGATTAGAATTCAACCTCTAATAAACGCATAAAAACACGTATGTGCGTTACAGCTCGCCGCCGCATCACACATCTAGAATCCAGGCTGTTTTTTATACATATCCATTGATTCTTTATATTTAAAAACTTTTCAGACCTTTTTTTCCTCATAAAATTAAATTGGTTTTATCTTTTGAACTGTTGGCTTGAAAACGAGACTCTACCAATCTTTCTTGATTTTTCATGTTCATATTTCAAAATAAAGGCCTGAACATGCCTAATGAGTATTAAATATTCTGGGTGCAAATTGATAAATTGCTGCTCCTCTGTAATTTATTTTGAAAATCAGTCAGCAAGCTTTCAAATGATATATTGTTTGTTAATATTACTTCAAGTTTTCACTAAGATATTATTGTTTAAAATATATAATGGCAGACGTCCCGCCTGTGGGTCATGTGACCCTGCAGTCTCTGGATTTGAATTTGAATTTATTTATTTATTTGATCAGGGACAATGCACAAAAAAACATTAATCTAAGAAAGAAGAGATGTCATGTGCCAGGTTATAGCAAAAATGCTAATTTCCGCCTGCAGTCCCTGGACAGGTTGATGATATACTTACAAAATTTAAAAAATATGTACAGAATTATAATACACAGAAGCATCACTTCACTCACATCATAACACTCTCTACTACAGGAATCTATAACTTATTCATTCACAGATTACATCATTCGTATCGCAGTCATTCAGTGCGTACAGGTTTGCTTTGTTAATAACCACTGTTTGGTCAGGCTTGTAAATATGCTATAGTTAGTGCAAGAGATAATTTCATTTGGAAGAGTATTCCAAAGGCTCACTGCTTTATAAGAGAACGATTGTTGACCATATGTGGTTCTGCATCTTGGAACGCTGCACTCTCCTCTAACTGTCGACCGTGTGGTTCTAAAATTTCTCTCCGAATTTAGTGTCACAAATTTTCTTAAGGGAGGAGCAGCGATGTTATGAATAATTTTAAATAGAGAAGAAATTTGATTATATTTAATAAGGTTTTCAAAATTTAAAATGTTATATTTACTTAATACTTTACAATGATGGTAGTAGCGAGACTTTCTATCATGAATTTTTATAGCCCTTTTGTATAATGATTCAAGAAACTTTAGCGATGTTTTACACGCCTGAGTCCAACTAGACATGCAATACAAAAGAAGTGAAACAATCATAGTATTAAGGAATGTGTTTGAGGCTTCCGTAGTTAATGAATTTCTAATATGTTTATAGTTCATCAAATTAAATTTTAATTTATTAAATTAAAATTTATAGTTTTTTTATGTGACTTTTAAAACCAAGCTTTGAGTCAAGTACTAAACCTAAATATTTTGTTTCATTTACATTTTTAATTTTTTGTCCATTTACTTGAATTGCTTGACTTTGTTGTATTTTACGTTTATTTGAAAAAAACATTGAGACTGTTTTATCAACGTTTAAGGTCAGGCAATTCTGCAACTTTCTGCATTTCTTTTGATAATTTTTCAGCAACCTCCAGCTCGTTTTCCCCAAAAGTGAAGATCACCGTATCATCAGCGTACATAATTACATCAACGTCAGAACACACTCTGGGGAGGTCATTTATATAGATGCTAAAAAGCAAGGGTCCCAAAATAGACCCTTGCGGCACTCCCATCGAAGTAGCTCTAAACGCAGATTGGATATTATTCACTCGTACACACTGATGTCGGTCGCTCAAATAAGATCTTATCCACTTTTGGGTGTGCTCAGAGAGATTGTATTGACGCAACCTACTATAAAGTATCTGGTGATTGACAGTATCAAAAGCTTTACGCAGATCAAGGAAGACTGCTCCCACCACCCTTCCCTGATCCACATATATTGGATTGTATGTGTGATCATGAAGTAGAGAGAGTTTAGAGGACAATGATGTTGAACTCACCCTTCACAGAGAGAGAAACAGCAGATCTTGATGTTGATGAGTTTGGTCTTCCATCTATGTGTCCTCTACACCAGTACTGACCCTGATCAGACTCAGTAGCTCCTCTGATAGTGACAGTGTCTCTGTTTACAGTGTAACGATAACCAGACGTCTGTAACTTTACACTGTCTTTATACCACTCATATCTCCAGTTACTTTGATCAGAGTTTATCACACACTTCAGATTGACTGTTTCTCCAGTGAATACAGCACTGTCTGGTGTCACAGTCACTGTAGATGTGGGTAAACCTGAGAAGAAACACAAATGTGTCAATATTTTATGTCAACAAAATGGTTTCATGCAAATTCTGCTGAGAACTTTCAGATCTTATAGATTCTCCATAAACTCACTTTATTTCTACTAGTAAATGCAGTGATTATTTAACCTGCTCCCTTGTGTTTGAGAAGTGATTTCTGTTAAAAAACTCAGTAAAATGATCCTGTATGTCAGCTGTGAAATAACTGGAGTCTGAACTTTCTGTCTCTGTTTCTGGTCACAATGTTCAGAGTTTTGACAGTCTTTATATTTCTCCTGCAGAACATCAGTGATCAGAGATGACTGTAAACTGTCAGTAAACAGAGGCTGTGTGTTTTATTTCTAAACTGTGTCTCTGGACAGGACGATGGAGAATGAAATACTCTTCTTAGTCATGATTTATGTCATATAGTCTCATTAGACTTATTTTAGGACACATTGATGGTGCTTTTGTGTCCTTTTTATAACTTATAAATTTACCATCTCATTATTATAGCGATCAGCACATTATAAAAAAGTTTTAAAGAAGAAAAATACAGATTTGGAACGATATGAGAAAGATTAAATTATGTCAGTCTTATTATTTTCAGGTGAGCTAATGAAAGTTTATCAACTGTCAATCAAACATTAGAATTAAGATTAATTTCATCCAACTCTCAAAGTTTCAACATTCATAATCAGAGACAAAACGATGACAGTGTCATCTGAAAATCAAAGCAAAGCTGCATTTTTATAAAAACTTTAAGTGTAAAAAAAGATATTTATAAAAATATATATATACAAAAATATTTTTTTTATTAAGGTGTACTTATCGTACATCAACACAGCACTTTTTAAGCTGTTTCTCAGGTCTGTGTTCACATGTGTCTTTATCTGTTGTAAGATCACACTTTAATTAAAAATACTTCCGCTATAAAATTCATTTTTAGATCTCTGCATTCAGTTTCATTCAGTTTTGCTCCTTTAAATGGATTTGAAGACAAGAACAGAGAAAATTAAATAGATTTAAACCTTCAAAAGAGAGATGGACTGTAACGCTCAGTCAGTCAGACTA
The DNA here is from genome assembly GCF_029890125.1 of Rhinichthys klamathensis goyatoka. NCBI lineage: Eukaryota > Metazoa > Chordata > Actinopteri > Cypriniformes > Leuciscidae > Rhinichthys > Rhinichthys klamathensis. The sequence goes on from NW_026606599.1 coordinate 2,566,275, forward strand.
AAGCACAGCTGCGTTTGTGCATTATTAGTGTGAACGAAACATCTGAGTCAAAGACTCTTGATTGTATGTGTGATCATGAAAGAGTTTAGAGGACAATGATGTTGAACTCACCCTTCACAGAGAGAGAAACAGCAGAGCTTAATGTTGATGAGTTTGGTCTTCCATCTCTCTGTCCTTTACACCAGTACTGACCCTGATCAGACTCAGTAGCTCCTCTGATAGTGACAGTGTCTCTGTTTACAGTGTAACGATAACCAGACGTCTGTAACTTTACACTGTCTTTATACCACTCATATCTCCAGTCACTGTAATCAGAGTTTATCACACACTTCAGATTGACTGTTTCTCCAGTGAATACAGGACTGTCTGGTGTCACAGTCACTGTAGATGTGGGTAAACCTGAGAAGAAACACAGACACACAAACTGACTATAGAGAACAAATGATTATTGCGTTCCCCAACAATCGATGCAGTCTCATTCCCTGTTCTGAGGGAACATGTTACAGTCATAGGTTATAGTCATAGGTTACAGTCGTAACCGGAGATGTTTTCTCGTGTGTTTTGAGGCTTTGGCTCCGTCACGATCTCAGACAAACACTGATCAGAAACATGAGCCGTGAAACTGAAATGTTCATATAATGGTTTCCATCTCTAATCCAGCTGTATCTCCACTGAATGTTTCCTCCTCTCTGCAGGGCCGCATTAAGAGCTCACTGGGCCCCGGGGCTGTGAGCTCTGCAGGGCCCCCCACCACCACTTTAGGTCACCAACTACATGAGCTAAATGTTCTTTCATTATACGAGTCATTTTATTCATCTATGATATACTTCACAGTTAAGTTATATTACTTTTAATACGATTTTTTATCATATCAAATTTTTATGCCACTCAAATTTCATAATTCTTGTGACCAATTTCAATATCACAAAAAATAATAGTAGCTTAAGAAAAGAATCTCAAGCTTACTGATGACAAGAGTCACAAATAACAAAAGAACAAAGGCACATAAGAAATCGACCTACTTGAAAAACTTAAAGCACTGAATAATATTATATTGTATAAAGTAATCCAATAAACAATACATAGTTTTCACTATAAATTCAACATTCATTCTTATTAATTTTACAAAAGTGATTCAGTCAAGGGCAGTAAATAACTTTATTTCTAATGTTTGATTAACATTATTGCACAAATGGCGACAGCAGCTTTATTAGCAGCTTCTGTCACTTTAAGACCTCAGGGTCGGAACTCAAGTGCGCTGTGCAAAACCGTCTCAAGTTCACCATGGTCTCAAAACCAAAATGAATTCTCTCCCGCTGCTTACTGTGCCTGAGCAGTTTAAAATAATTTGTATCCAAACCACAATGTTTAAAAACGCGTTTAAATTATAAACTTGTATCATGATGGCGCAGGAAAATGTACATATTTCTACCGGATATATTATCGAAAATAGAGTTTGATCAAACACAAAAAGCATCATACATCCATCAAGTTAATAATCAAACTTACCGAAAATTTGTGGAGTCGATGATGACGCATGTGTTTTAAGAATAGAATGAACTGAAGAGTGGAGGCGATTGATTGGTTGATGCGTATATTCTAATAAGGCGCAGGCCGCCATCTATAGGCCTACGTGCAGCAGCAGGTCGATCGTTCACAAGTTAAATATAGAATAAATGTAGGCCCAATCCCAAATGGCACACTTCATGTGCACTTTCGGTCTTGTGGACTTACAATGGCTGCCGCGTGCGCGTGTCCGTTAAGTCCGTGGGACCGCAGTGTGTCCCATTTGTCATTTTTAGATCTCAGAAGGGTGCTCGCGAGCGCCCCCTCTGCGGTCTATTTGCGCCCTTGATGCGCACTTTTGCCGAGCCCGCGCTGATGCGGACTCCACAGCAGACTTCTTCCCGACATTCAAAGCGGCGTTACGTCGCGAAAGTGCGGACTCAGAGGAAGACCGCGAGTGCTTAGGGTTCCATTTGGGACAGGGCCGTATTTGTTATATCAAATTAAAACGTGACGTTTCAATTCACCATGCCCTGCTGCCCACGGGGGTTTGATTGACAGGCGAACTGGCCATTGGCCAATCATAACACCGAATACGCAATTTTGTCCGACAACAAAGCTGTCAGTAGATTAACGTCGGTGGTCTTGAACTTGAAAACGATATTGTTTAAATGACAATTTTTGAAAGTTGAGACTTTGTTTCATATCAACAGTAAGCTGCTCTGAACTCTCTCTCTCGTAGTCACTCGGTGTAACGTTATGGTGTGTTCACACCGAACGCGAATTTAATTATTTGGGCGAGTAGATTACATACAAAGTCAATGCAAAGACGCGAATAGACGCATCATTCGCGCCGGGCGTTGCGAATGACGCGAATTGGGCGACGCGTTTGCCGCGAATGTCTTCCGCGCAAGTTGAAAAATTTGAACTCGAGCGAATGTTCAAGCGTCTAACTAAACGCGATAGACGCGTATTTGACGCTCTATTCGCGTTCGGTGTGAACACACCATTAGTCTTTGCCCCGCGATGTATTTTTCACTGCGTGAGTGAGAACATGATGTGCGTGACTCGTGAGAGCCGCCTGGCTTGTCACACAGTAACTAAAAAAGGCGGGTCTTTGCGAACGGTCACTATAATATTAATGATAATGATTCCATGATAATGCATGGAATATACGGCAAAGCGCCACTAAATAACAGGGCTAATTTGTGGGGGGCGTTGCGTGGTAAGGCTTTGGCAATCAGATGGCTAGTATCTACTCCACAGCCAATCACGGGCCCCCTCCTTGCTCGGGCCCCGAGATAGGTCCGACTGCAGAACCGCAGAACCATACGTCATAGCAGTGTGAGGATGACAGCGCCAGCCTAACCGTCTGATGCCGGAAGTGGGCGTGGCCAGGCATTGCGCTACTTCTGTGATTTAGAACGTTTCAAAGTTTAAAACAATGCTATTATAAATATTTGTTTAAACGATTTAATTAAAGATATGTTTAAGATGTGTGTATATATATATATATATATATATATATATATATATATATATATATATATATATATAGTTGTGTGTGTATATATACAGGTGAAACTCGAAAAATTTGAATATTGTGCAAAAGTTCATGTAATTCAGTAATTCAAATTAAAAGGTGAAACTAATATATTTAGTATATATAACCAGTGGCGGCTCCAGACAATTTTGATTGGGGGGGGCAATGGGGGGTCCTGGTCATTTCAAGGGGGGTCTCATGAAAACCAACAAAAAATACAGTGGACACGGCTAATAACTGCATATTGCTGCTACTTAACAAATGGTAAATGGTAAATGGACTGCATTTATATAGCGCTTTCACAGACCCAATGGCCACCAAAGCGCTTTATATATTGCCTCACATTCACCCATTCACACACCGACGGTTTTTTGTTTTTAATTAATTAATCAATTGCAGTTTGCAAACAATATGCTCGAACTTTAATTGACATAGCCACACCCATGACAGAAAACATATTTACAAAATAGTATCCTCCTCATCCTCCAATTCCTCGGTGTCCTCTGTTTCCAGTCTTTACTAAGAAATCCTATGAAAAATTATTTACAAAATCTTCTGCAGGACAGTTCAATTCTTTACAATAATATAATATATTATAAAAGAAAATTAAGCTGTTACACTGAGATGGTTTAGGAAAACCATAAAGTGTTTTTGTACAGTCAATTAATTGTACAGGCAGCATTAAACCATCAAAGTTAAATGATTGTTTATAGCTTATGAATTTCCTAGCCTACATTTTTTTTAGCAGGGGGTTTCAAACTTTTTAATGGCAATGAGCCCTAAACAATACCCTTGTGAGATTCTTTATTTAGGCTTATAATATAATAAAATATATGCCCAATATAATATAATATAAAAAAATGAATTGAAGTATTTGAAGTGATAGTTTAAATGCTTCGATTTGTTTTCATATTATATTATTATAATATGAAAACAAACTGAAGCATTTACTGTAAATAGCTAGATCTAATAGCTAAATATTTTCAAGAAAAGTCAATATGTGAACTCTTTTATAGTAGCCTAATCTAACCATGCCTGAAACTATTTAAATCTATGTAAACTAATGATGTATTTTGAGTTTGCACGCGGGTGGGTGTGTAATTGTTACCGTTCTGTGTCCATCATCCGTTATTTCCACCACTTTAATCAAACCACTCTTCTTTAAAACATGATATTGTGATTTTATTTCACATGTCTTTGCGTTTCTCGTCGCCTCTCGTATTGAGATATTTGGTCCGCACACACGACTCACTGCCAATCACACGCGCTCACACCATTCTCTTTCTTTGAAACCTGTTAACTGCACTCACCAGTTTGAGCACTGCAATTATTTCTCACATACAATCAAATGGATTTCCCCACACATTTCGCGTCAGTCCTCCGCGTGGCATATTATTCTTTTCTGCGCGGCCGCGGCAACAGAAGTGCACGACCGCGCACGCGCGCAGCTTAGAGGGAACGTGATTCTTATGTTTATATATTTTGTATGTCGAATAAATTTTTAATTATTATTGTTCTGCGTAGTTTGAAGATAAACATTTTTAAATATTTATCCCGGCGGATATATATTTTTTTTAATCAGGAAGGGGGTGGGGGGTCAAATGGGGGGTCAAAGCATTTTTTGGGAGGGTCTTGAGACCCCCCAAGACCCCCCCTGGCGCCGCCTCTGTATATAACTATATACATATGCATGATTATACTTTTCAGAGGGCCGACATTTCTGTATTTAAAATCTTTTTTTTGTATTGATTTCATGTAATATTCTAATTTTCTGAGATTTTAAATTTGGGGTTTTCATAATCTGTAAGCCATAATCATCAAAATGATAACTTTTGCACGATATTCGAATTTTTCGAGTTTCACCTGTATATATATCAAATATTATAAAATATAATAATTATTTGTCCTATTAACAAAAGATAGTATACTACTATTAAAAATGCTTTTCAATTCAATCAAATATTCAAGCTTTTTTTTATTTTTATTATTAATTTTGTTTAAAGCTTTATTCAATTTATATTGTTCATTTGACATAACAAATGGATAAAGTATAATTTTAACTTTTAAAAAACTATTTTGTTAATACTCAACCATTTCACAACTAACAATTTTTTTTCATAGACCAAACAACGTAATTCTATGGTGGATTGAAACAAAATTATTAATTAAATACAATTATTTTTTTCCTCTGAAATGGCAAAAGCATCACACACAGATGTACCTGCTCTAAATAAATAATAGTAATTAAATAAAATTAAAAAATCGAACTAAATAAAATAAATTATAAAAAAAAAAAAAATCAAACCAAAGAAAATAAAAGCGAGTGTCATGACGAAGGGCGCCTCAGGAATCATCAGGATTAACTCCATGTGTATGGAGTTTTGATCTATTTAGTTTATTTGTCCCTTGAGAAGTATTGTTAAATATGTGCCTGCATAACTTTAATAAGATTTATTTTCTTTGGTTTGATTTTGTTTTATATAATTTATTTATTTTATTTATTTTGATTTTATATTTTGATTTAATTACTATTATTTATTTGGAGCAGGTACAGCTATAGTGTATGATGCTTTTGCTATTTCAGAGGGGGAAAAAACACATTTTATTTAAAAAATGCTTTTCAAATGTTGAAATGCTCAAGCTTTGTTTTCGTTTTATTATTTTGTTTGTTTTAAGCTTTGTTCAATTTATATTGTTAATCATTTGACACAAAACAGATGCATAAAGTATCATTTTAACTTAAAAAACACTATTAACATTTGTTAATAGGCTACATTGCCTGTCTTTTGTTAATGTAGTGATAATCAGATAGGTAATCGAGCCAGCTCTGGTATGGGGAGTGAATTAACTAGATTCTAATTTAGTTAAGTTCCCCTTAACTTCCATTCGTGAAACAAAGGGGGTAGTGTTTTGAATTGATTAAATCATTGACTATGACTCGCACATGCAGCATTTTTCTCTAATGAATGAACAACGGAATGCTTTGCTTACGAGTTGAGTCAGCCCTGGACCTGTGACTCGGGCCGAAGACCACGCGACCCCTTAGGGGATTCTTGGTCTGACCACTTAACAATAGAGCATTATGCAATGAGTAAGCCAATTCACAATGCTGCCTGAGTGCTGACAGACAATTACGCATTCCACACACACAAACACCAGCCATGGAACTTTTCAGAGGAAAGTACCTCTAAATGCTTTAAATGTATTCATTTTGTGCTTAGATGTCGTCACATGCCGTACTGGAAGTACTGACAATTTTATTGTGTGTTAACCAACTTAAAATGCTTGTAATTCTGCATATGAATGTAACCCTATGTTCTTCTACTTTTACCTGCCATGTCTGGTGGCTGTTTGACCGCCTTGTCGTGACTGAACCAGTCATAGATAGGATATTACTGTAAAATCTATTGTCCGGTCTGTACAATCTTTCTGGGTAGGAATGACAAAATGTTATACCATCATAAATGATCCTGACAAGACAAAGAGGAATCTTCCGCGGCACTTTTCTCCCAGCTGATTGGTGCCTTCATGCCAGAAGGGGCGTGAACCTAAGTGTCCTTAAAGAGACGCGCCGAGCTTCCCTGGTCTGTCTGCTGAAACCCTTCGGAAAGTTTCCTGAAAACTCTCTGCCTAAACTCCCTGGCTCTTCCTGCTCTTCGTGGCTTCATCATGTGACCCCTCGTGCGTCTGGACATCGCCTTTGTGTGATGATCCATCGTTTCTCTTTTGTTTTCGTCAAGTTTATTTTATCTTTTTCGAAGTCTCCTCTGTTCATGTCTTCTCGCGAAGAAAATGAACACAGCCAGACTGGCAAGCTTCACCTACAAGGACATTCAAACACGCCGCGCTCGCTGGACGAACTCGAACGCTCGGCATCCACATGACAGAGATACACCCACACGCCTTTTTCAGATCAGCCCCACCAAAAGAGCTTTACCTGTGCAAGTATTCGTCTCACTATGCTTATTTAAGATCTGTTGAGTCTTGTTCTAATTCAAAAGGTTCTGTGTCTGTGATGAATTGTGCCAAGAAGATCTCTCATCTTTCTCTCTCTCTCTCTCTCCCTCTCACTCAATCTTGCGCTCTCGCAATCTCTCTCTCTCACTCCTGTTTGTTGTTCGTCTGTCTCATTAGTTTTACTGTTTACTGTACATACATGTATCCCGTGTGTAAATGTAGAATTCTGTATCCGTAGTTTCATTTTATTAAAACCATTATATTCTTGATTGTTTTGAATGCTCATATTTTTACAAGTCAATGAAATGCGATCCTTAGCTATAAAAGCTTTACAAGTTGTTACTATATCAGTAACGTAAATTTTATAAACACGAGAAAATTAATGTTCACGGCCGGAACATTGAGCTTTCTCGGAGTTTATAAAAAGGGACAACCCTGTTGAGAAGTTGGTTAGTTAACCTTACGGCTGTTTGCTGGACAAACCGATTGTTTGATAAACTAAATTGATTCCCTTAACGTTGTCTCATATAATCGATCTGTAATGAGACCATTGATATATGAATGAGGAATTATAATTCGTTATGATTTACCATTCATATATACAATCGATCTATTTTCAATTTCGATAATTTGACTGTAATATGCAATATATTAATCATATTCATGATTAATTATTAAAATTCCCTATGCATAATTTGAGCTAATTAAGGCACATCTCAATGTGGCTACAGTTAATAGGACAAAACATAGTTATTATACTTTATAATTTTATAAATATTATATTTTATAATATTTGACATATATATATATATATATATATATATATATATATATATATATATATATATATATATATATATATATATATATATATATATATATACACTACCGTTCAAAAGTTTGGGGTCGGTACGATTTTAAATACTTTTAAAAGAATTCTCTTCTGCTAACCATGGCTGCGCTTATTTGATTAAAAATACAACAAAAATCAGTTATAGTATTAAATATTATTCCAGTGTAAATCAGCTGTTTTCTGTGTGAATATATAGTAAAGTGTAATTCATTCCTGTGATCAAAGCTGAATTTTCAGCATCACCATTGTCAGTGTCTTCAGTGTCAAATGATCCTTCACAAATCAGTATAATAAGAGGATTTGATGCTCAAGAAACATTTATTATTATTAGGCCTATCAATGTTGAAACAGTTGTTGGTCTGTCAGTTGTACAGGTTTTTTTTTTTTTTTTTGGATTCTTTGATGAATAGGAAGTTCAAAAGAACAGCATTTGTTTGAAATAGAATCTTTTGTAACATTATAAATGTCTTTACTGTCCTTGATAAATAAAAGTATTGATTTCTTTCCTCCAAAAAATAAAAATAAAATTCTCACTGACCCCAAACTTTTGAACGGTGTATATATTTAATGAAATCGTTAAAAAATATATTCATAATAGCATTGTTTTAAACTTTGAAACGTTCTAAATCACAGAAGTAGCGCAATGCCTGGCCACGCCCACTTCCGGCATCAGACGGTTAGGCTGGCGCTGTCATCCTCACACTGCTATGACGTATGGTTCTGCGGTTCTGCAGTTGGTTACTATTGCGGGCCCCGGGGCTTTAGCCCCGCCTAGCCCTATTGTTAATGCGGCCGTGCCTCTCTGTGTGTGACATGTGAGAGTGACACTTTCTCCTCTGAATACACACTGATCTGGTGTCAGTTTTACTACAGTATTTTAGTCTGAAAAAACTGCCGACACTCTCAGGCCATGAGAACAGATAAACTGAGGCTCTGTAAGTTACTGTAACATCATTTATTTCCTGACCTCGCTCTGACTGAGGACAGATGATCAAGTCATGTATCCAGTCTGCATGACTTTATTGTATTATCGATCTGCCTGTTCTGACCAGTAGATGATGCTGTTTACAGTCAGAGTGTTTTAAAGATCTGAACTGGGAACTACTAACTTCTGTCTGTCTGTTCTCAAGCACTTTTCTCTTCCAGCTCTTCCAACTAAACCACTGAATGAATAAAGCTTAGCATTGGTGCTCAAGATCTTAATGACACACAGTCAATAATTACAATTACAGCAAAAACTCAGAAACATGCAAATAAAACTCTCACTGTGCAGAACTCATTTCTGTTTTAAATCAAATGTCTGACTGAACTAATAGCCTTCTATGGGATGAATATAGTATCAAAATTAGGACTGCACTATTTGGGGAAAATGTCATATTGTGATTTTTTTAAGTCAATTTTGTGATTGCAATATAATAAACACATGGTTTCATGAGTCAACTTGCTTGGTTCTCAAGGATAATGCAGACACAGATTAGTGATAATGCTAAAATGTGTATTTCTCAACTCAAACTGCAACAGCACAGTGTAAAAATGCAGTGTTTCCAAATTAATATAATATTTTTTTTTGCTAAATTAAATAATGACATTTTTGAATTAGTGCAAACATGTTATTGTCTCAATAGTACAATAGTATAAAATAAATAGAACAATAAATAATAACATTTGTACGCTCATGAAAATAAGATTTTGTTAGTTTTTATAATGTAATATAATTATTTTATAATGTAATAATTTCACAGTTAATCTCCAAATTAATGTAGACAACATAAAGTTGTATATTTTAAAGTATATTTTAAATACTTGTTTATTGGCATCTTTTTATGAGTGAAGGTCAGTATCACTGATAATAATACAGCTATTAATGTCTGGATAAAATTAGCAACTTGCGTGTGCAAAAATATGTATTAATGTCTATAGCCTACTACAATTTTTTTTTTTTTTTTTTTTACAGTCTATGGGTACATTTAATTTAATATTCAACAATATTATTGATCTGCCTGCATTGAGACCATTATTATATTATTATTATAAACAATCTGTATTGTAAAAAAGCGCTATATAAATGAAGCTGACTGTTGTAGATGGGGAAGGTTATCTCTGTCATATTAGAATGGTCCCCTAGGTGGCAGTATTAGTTATACTCATGTCATGCATTGCTCATCGAAGTGTTCAGTAAACTCCAGATAAACGCTACCTCGCTGTCTGTTTTCCTTTTACTAGTCCTCAGGATACTACAGTGACTTGACGATACACACGGACATTATGCTCATATATTCTCGTCATAAGTAGTCCAGTCATTTTAAGCCAAAATGGGGGTCAACCTAGAACAAATTGCAACAGAAGCAAACTCAACTGATTTTGTGTAAGGAAAAAAGCCCCGAAGAATCCCATTAGGGGAAAGTTTTGAAAAAGACCCAAATATTGGCTATTCAATCTTTTTCTCACGTGTAAAAATGTTACCCTTTAGATATCATCATGAAAATTACGTGATATCATCATGAGTTGATTACTTGCATTAAGACAAACAAAAAATGATTTGCAAGTTTTTTTTTAATTGCTTGTTAACATGGACAAACGGTGCACAATCTAATTATCTATGTACTAATTTGTATAAATAACAGAACATAATCTAAACATTGGGTACAGCAGGTGAACATGTCTTTTTTTGAGGTCCGCTAACTGTCTCCAGCTGTCACTCAGGTAAGAAAGATTTCCTTTTGTTTCTCCTACATGGATTATTTTGATTGTTTGATCCAGACACTTTTTATTTAACCTTTTGTCTTCTGCATTCTCCTGACCCGTGTCTCCTGTTCTTCCCTCAGACTCGTCCTCCAGAAACAGTCTCACGGCCCCAGCCACAAACCCCATCTCTGCCATAATAATTAATAACGGCTGGTTTCTAAAGTACTTCTTTCTGCCTCTATGTATTAATGCTCATGGGTAGCCTAAATAGGTTTCATTTAGACCTAACATTAAGTATTTTACTGTTAAAAGTCAACAAGATTTAACAAGATATGTTCACCTGCTATACCCAATGTTTAGATATGTTGTGTTATTTATGCAAATTAGCACATAAGTAATTAGATTATGCAACGTTTGTCCATGTTAACAAACAATTAAAAAAAAACTTGTAATACATTTTTTGTTTGTCTTGATGCAAGTAATCAACTCAGTAATTTTCATGATGATATCTAAAGGTTAACATTTTTATCCAGAGAAAAGAATGATATTTGGGTCTTTTTCGAAACTTTCCCCTAATGGGATTCTTCGGGGCTTTTTTCCCTTACGCAGGACATATTGAGGATACAAAATCAGTTTAGTTTGCAATCTGTTCTACCTTTTGTCATAAAATGACTGGACTAAAAGGACTTGAAAGGTCGTAAGGAAGATTAAAAGTCTATTTCCCTTTCTCACAGAATGCAGCCAACGAGGTATTTAGTTTTATTTGTCTGTATTTTGTGTCAGTGAAATGCCATTGCATCTGTTACACGCGCTTCTGCTGTGTGTCAAGCTGATGTGACTTCTGTATTGTGTTGTTTAGACTGTGTTTAGTTTTCACGGTGGATTTGGAGAAAAGTCTTCAAATAAACCAGTAGCAAGAGAAACACTTGTGTCGCGTATGCTTGGAGGGAGACACAGTCTGACTGAACTATTGTACAATGCAAGACTGTTTGATTGATTGAATAAATAGCAGATTTCTGTAATGTTTTGCAGCATAAGGAACTACAGTCAGATGATTCTGTGAAATATATGCAAAGCATGGACATAAAACATCAGCAAAGAGAGAAATGTGTGATCCTGATGTATCCATGTAGACAAATAAACTACTACAACACAATTCACATTAATTAAAACATAATTTTATTTACTGCAGTAACGGACAGTACCTTGACTGAGTCCAGAGTGAACGAGGGACATCAGCACTAAAAGCAGAAAAAACACAGATATGAAGCTTTTCCATTCATTCAACACAATGTAAATCACACACTGAAACATGTCTAGAGTTTATTCTACATGAACTGAAAGTGTTTTTCTGTTCTGATGCTCATAAAGGTGAGAACTGATGGATTATTCTCCAGCATTTAACATCATCACACACAATGAAGTCACTCGTGAACTGATACGAGAGTCGATTCACTGATTCACTGATAGATTCACTGATGTGATCAAATACAATACATGTGTTAACACGCTCCACAGCGCCACCCAGTGCATTTCATTATAACTGAGTCGGTGCTTGGGATCTATCTTGGATTCACTTCGAATTTACGAAGTTGCTTTGGTGGCCTTAAATGCATTATTTTATTTTTAGAATAATAATAACAGTTTTGAATATTCGTGCTCACCCCTAATTGTGACTTTATAGTAAAATAATGTGGACATATAGTAGCCTACAGCTGAAATGACCAACACCAGAAAGAAAAGCTTCTGCAAGTGACCTCATGCTTCTGGTCTAAGAGCATTTTCACACCTCGTTTGTTTCAGCTCTTCAAGAGCTCTCGCCTCTCAGAAATAATTCATATCTCAACACTAAATGATCTCAGTTCCTCCTAAAAGGACCCAAAAACAAACCATAGTCAGACCACAGTATTTTAATGTGTTGACCGCTTGCAGTCTCTCATGAAAACGCCCTTAAACCACATTAAAAATGTATCAATATATTTGCAATTTAAATAAATATAGTTCAAATACAGTTTTCAATTAAGACATTTGACAAAATAAAATGTATTAGCTTAGCAAAATATGAATAAATAAATAAATAAATAAATAAATATGCTTAAAATGACAACAAAAGTCTGAGATACTTTCTGATTGTCAAGCATTGGAACATGTTTATAATGCAGTTATTCTGACACACGTGTGAACTGACATCATTCAACAACTAAATATGAAGTTCAGGCGAACTGGTTAAAAATAATGGAAACATTCTCAGAAAAGAGAAGTTAGTTCTGAGAAAAGCTCTACTTTGTTTGATAAACTGTTTGTCCATAGAAAGACAATGAAATGTTAGTTTCCAAATATTGTTTGCGATTATTTCTCAATAAGAGAGTGAGAGAGAAAGAGAAGTGATAGAGAAGCTGATTGTGTGTTCGGTCTCTGTTCTCAAGCTCTCTGAGTCTCTGATGGAGAGATTATTTAAAGATACAGCATCATTCAACAATAACTCAAATAAATCATATTTATCTCAACTACTTGAAATAGGAAGAAAGATATTACAACAAAACTAAGCAAAATGCACACATGCGTTATCACACAGATAAATGCATCATAAAACTCTTCATCTGATCAACACGTAACAACATCACATTAAATATGATCAATAAATAAAACAATAAGCAGTGATGCTGTGAATTCATAGACTCTCCTACACAACAATCATTATTGTATCCCATCTTCAGCTGAATACATTGCATTAGAAACAGAAAAAAAGAAGATTATAGAATATGATCAGATACTCACAGATGAGAGGCAGTGCACTGGAGCCCATACTGACACATTAATAGACTGATTTAACAGCGCTGTGTGTTAAAACACACACTTCCTGTGTTTGAGAGAAGAGATGAGGGAGGAGGAGACAAAACTCTACACGGAAATACACAGATAAAGAAGAGAGAGATCCAGTCTAAGATATTTAACTGCTAATTTATTCAAGTTAAATATGAAAATCATATTTTCCAGATCAGTTATGATGAGATTGTTCTCACTGTTATTTTGTTCGTTCACACAGTCACACACAGAAGACAGACCGTGATTAAAGTGAAATCAACATGTGACATCTAATGTGTGTCTAATGTAACTCTACAACATATCAGTGAATGAAATATACAGCCTTTTTATCAAGTTTCGTTCTAAAAACTCAAATGTTGCTGGTCAAAGGTGTTTCTGTTCCCAGCGCTTCGGCTCTCAGTAAAACAGGATCGACTTGATGAACTGAAGAAATGGTTGGAGAAACAGAATCACAGAAGGCCAGATCTTCTTTAAGTGAGGGTTAGGGTGTAGTAAGTTAATAAAGTGAACAGGGCCTTTGGAAAATGAGTCCTGGCCTTTTAAAAAGTTTCCTCAATGTGTGTTAGCAGACCCTGAACCTGGAGAACATTAGGACCCTGAAACACACAAGCTGCATTTGAAATAGCTTGTTTGTTTAATAAAGCTTGTTTTACATGATGATTTACATAATAAACAAGTAATCAATGTCATTCAAATCTGTCAGAATCTGAATATTTCCTATCCTTTATAGTTTATTGAAAACATACTTTCTGTAATAGAAAGGAGATACAAATCTTCAACTGCTTTGCTGTCATGAAAGTGTTTGTAGCAGTAGTAGCAGTAGTAGAAGTAGTAGTAGCATTAGCAGTAACAGTAGTAGTAGCATTAGCAGTAGTACCACCAATAGTAGCACAGTAGCAGTAGTAGCAGTAGTAGTAGTATTAGTAGTAGTAGCACCAGTAGTAGCAGTAGTAATAGTAGCAGTAGCAGTAGCAGTAGTAGCATTAGCAGTAGCAGTAGTAGTAGCACCAGTAGTAGCAGTAGTAATAGTAGCAGTAGCAGTAGCAGTAGCAGTAGCAGTAGTAGCAGTAGCAGTAGCAGTAGTAGCATTAGCAGTAACAGTAGTAGTAGCATTAGCAGTAGTAGCAGTAGTAGTAGTATTAGTAGTAGCACCAGTAGTAACAGTAGTAATAGTAGTAGTATTAGTAGTAGTAGCACCAGTAGTAGCAGTAGTAATAGTAGCAGTAGCAGTAGCAGTAGTAGCATTAGCAGTAACAGTAGTAGTAGCATTAGCAGTAGTAGCAGTAGTAGTAGTAGTAGTAGTAGCACCAGTAGTAGCAGTAGCAGTAGTAGTAGTATTAGTAGTAGTATGCTGCCACAGAGAATGCTGGGAAATGTTTGGTCACTTAAGCCTATCAGCGGCTGAATGGCCCTGTCCCAAATGGCGTACTTCATGCGGACTTTCGGTCTCGTGGACTTAAATTGCGCGTGCTCGCCGAGTCTACGAGTCCGTAGGCCGTCCCATTTAGCATTTTAACGCTCTGAAGTGTGCTCAGCAGCGCCCCCTTTGTACCCTTGAAGCGGTCTTCTGCATAGATGCAGGCTCCACGCACTTTAACTACCCAGGAATCCTTGCGAAGGCCAATCAGACAACGGATGGGAGGAGATTTCGCTCACGGACTGTTAACATGGCTTTATGATATAGGCGTACATTTTACCAGTTGTTACTTACAGTTTATACAAACATTATCGACCAGTGGTTGATATCTCAAACATAATAATAGCGTATTAAATAATACGATCGCATTATGATTCATTACATAAATAGAACCGAATGTCATGGCTTTACTGAGTCATATAAACGTAGTATGAATATTGAAACCTATACATTTTTCTTAAACTCATTTACATCTTAATTTTGTGTTAAAATTGAACATTATGCATTATTATGTAAAACTGTATTTATCATTTACATAACCATGACATCTATTCTAATGCCCAGGTGGCATATACAATTATAGAACTGTAAAAGCAGGCTGTGTAGTTCACATGGACATAAGATTTGGGAAAATAAAATAAATCCTGTTCTCGGTGCTAAAGACTGTAATTTTTCTTAATGATATTTGTGATATTTTTCTAATAAAGGGACTGATGAGATGACCTTTAAGTTTATTCAGCTTCGACGTCTGAGCTGAGACCTTCTTCCTGTTTCCGGCGTGACGATTGAGTCTGTCCCAAAAATACCTCTCACTGCGCCCTCGCGGACTCGCGCTAAGGGCCCTATAGGTCTGCACTACATGACGTCACCGAAGTGTGGACTCTGAGGAAGTCCACAAGCCCAGAGTGTGCCATTTGGGACAGGGCCCATGAGTGTTTTCTGGTAAACTTTTGCCTTGTCCAAATACACACACTTGCGGTCTTGGCCACTTGAGAGCGCGTGCACACGACAGGAAGAAAGTGCGCTAGACTGTCACATGTCTTAAAAATGCCAAAGTGCAGAGTCCTTAACGCACACTAAACCCACACTATCTCCAATACCGCTTCAGAGCAGTTCAAGGCTAAGTGTATCCGACATTTACAACTGTTTTTATCACTTAATTAAAAACACCACAATTTAAAATTTGTCTTCTGTTAGTTAAAAAGCGACTACTGAACAGACATGTAGAAGTTTATTTTAAAATGCAAAGTATTGAAAAATAATCAATAAAAGCTCTTTAAACAAGTGTGTCCCATCGAGTAATCAAAAGTTCTACACACACTTGCAGTCTTTACGCCTACATGAACTCTTGGGCCAAATACAGGAAATACGTCATGCAAGTAAACAAATGGTCGAGTGTATTTGGACAAGGCATTTTTCTCTCTTCTTCATTAACCGGATACATAAAGCGTACAAACTACATTGACTGTCAGCATTCAGAAATAAATGCATCATGACTGAAAGCAAGTTGCTTCCGCCATTGCTTCCCACTCGTAATTACGACTTTGTGGTGGAGTTCATGTGCGTTCAACTCGTAAATACCATCTTTCTGACAAGACTTGAACACACCTAGTCAATGTTTCTACTATCTACTGACACTCACAGGAAATGGACACAAGAACATGTTATGGGCGGAAGGAACATGATCGGGTCGATCCCTCTGACAGTGAGGACAGTGAGCTTGAGGAGAGTCAGGAAGAGTGGATCCCTGAATCAGGCTTGAGAGACAGTCGGGAGGTCAGAGGTCAGTGAGGGGGTCAGGGGTCAGTCAGTAAAGTAATGTGTGTATGCATGTGTATGTGGTTTATACATTTATATGAAATGTGAGAAACATACATGAGGTATTAGATGTAATTAGTATTAGTTTGTTTATTTGATTATTTGAAGTTTGTGATTGGTTGGACAAATTGTATGATGAATATATTATCGGGACCCCCAAGCTCCCAAAAAAATGGGGTGACATGTTTTTTCTCGCAAAATAAAAACGCATGCTATATGCTTATTTCACGCAGCCGTTATTTTGAAATCGAAAGCGAGGCTCCGGTGGGAAGAAAACCAGAAGTGCCGCCTTTAATCACAGGAGAGTCGCGAATGCGATGGCGTATTTTGTTGTGTTTAATGTAGAAATTAGTTATTCTAAAACTGTACATACATTTCTTTCATACTTTAGACTGTATACAGTGAAATTCATTTATAAATATATATATTTTTTTATATATAATTCCGAAAGTACAAAAAGAAGCAGGAACGAACTATATACATATCCTATATTGGATATTAACATCCAATATTGTAAATCGCGGCAGCAGCTTCAGGTTGGTAGTCCAAGGCATTGTTGTTTATCTTTACTTCCGGGGTTCTTCCCACCGGAGCCTCGCTTTCGATTTCAAAATGGCGGCTGTGTGATATAAGCGAATAGAGGGTTGAAACCATGTTCATTTCTCGTCTAAAAGGAAAGTAGTAGGAAAGGTTTAGAAGTGACATCTTTCATCATTTCTAAACAACCCTTCCTCACTGCCCTCCTTTTAGAGAAGAAATTAACATGGTTATGGATTTCTAAAAAAGGAAAGTCAATGAAAATTACACAGACTTTCTGTGAATCTTTGCTCTTGTGATGATATGTTGAGGTTTATGAAACTAAAGATGAAGAAAAGGCATAAATGTTTCCTCTACTCTGGTTAAAACCGCAGAGCAGAAACAGAGCAGAAGTCAAACCACGACTATGAGCTCAACTCTATTAGGCCTGAAGAAATGAGTTGGCTGTGAAAGCACAATCACATTTAAGTAAATTGATGGTTAAGTTTGAATCCCTCCATGGGGTGTCCGGGAAGAGACTTGGTCAGTAGATATTTGGGAATAACTTGTTTATTTGTCAACACATATCTCAGATATTAGCAGTTTTCCTTATGGGTTATATTGCCTATATATGTGGTTTTCCATAAAAGAAAAAAAACTGAAAAAATATAGATAGGTTTAAACATACATAATAGTGTTTTAAAATTGACAAATGATGAATATTTAAAGAAATACAGACATGAGATTAATAATTAAAGAAAAACAAACTTGCTGATACATTAGAGTAAACCGCAAATAGTTTTCCTGTCGGTGAATCTCTCTGGGCTTCATGCGCACTAAGATATTTACAACTTTAAAATATACCTCAAGAACGAAGACATTGACAATTAAATTACCCCAAAACACAGACATCATCAATATACATATCTTAATAAAGTCAATATAAACAACAAAGCATAAAAAATAATATATAGCCTACAATGCAACATCGTTCTCGTGACAATCTCCTATCATTAGCCTTACAAGCTAAGACACGTTATAACGGCAAAAAAATAATAATATAGGGCTATTAGACAGGTCAAGTATTGCACATATAATCGCTTAAAGGATCATGTATGATGTACTTACTTTGCATTGACGCACAACACCAGTGAAATGAATAAAAGCATACATTACACAGGCTACACGGGTAGTTGAGCTCGGAGAGACTGTGGGCGGGAGGTGTTCCTGCATGTAGATCTGTGAGCGCTGATTGGCTGCTGTGTGTCGATCAATCGCAGCAAAATATTTTTTTTTTATAAAAAGGTAGGCTATTTTTTCTAACAACTAGTTACATTTTTAACACAAGGCCTACCCAGCAAACATGCTTCTTTGGGGCCCGAATGGGGCCCTTGCGGGCAGCCCACTGTGGGCCCATATACCGGCGTGAAATGCATGAGATACCGGGGCAAAATATTTTTTTTTTATAAAAAGGTATTTTTTCTAACAACTAGTTACCTTTTTAACAAGGCCTATTAAACTAAAGACCCTCTCCGACATATTCTCACTACAAGCAAGTGACTCTTCAGTGTTGAGCTGAAAGAAGCCTCTGCAACACGCGAACATATAAGTGATGTGTTTTGCTGTAAATCTATTTTTAATTTTCTTCCACCCATGGCCTCCGAAAAGTTAGACCCACTTTATAAGAACGGCTGCTTTTGGAAACAACGACTTCTGCTAAAAGGTAGCCTACTGCTTAACCACATGAGAGAAACAGGACTAATATACAGTGGTGGAATGTAACGAAGTACAAATACTTCGTTACTTTACTTAAGTACATTTTTCACATATCTTTACTTTACTTAAGTAGAATCAATAGTGCATACTTATTACTTTTACTTCGTTACATTTTGCAGCAATCATTATACTTTCTACTCCACTACATTTCTACAACGTTCTGTTACATTTTCGTTACATTTTCTGATCAGTTTTCCCCTGCCAAAACGTCATCCTGACCGTCCGTTCGTCGCACGTTTGTCTCACCAGTGAAGTTTGGTTGCCATATCAACCCGGTCACACGAAATGCGTCTCTATAGCACGCAGTGTGTTTATCGTGCAATTTATACGCGGAAATTTGTTTTTACGTGCATAGGACACGCATGGGTAGGTTTAGTAGTGGTGTGGGGTGCGTGTAGCCTATTATACGTTTGGTCAGAGAATGTCTAATTGAAGAGAATTGGCACTGTCTGGTTACTTCCGGTTTCTGGACTGGCTGCAGTAACACGTCTCTGTCCATGCGGGGGCGCTCACAGGCGAGTGCAGAATGAATGGGAGTCTATGGGGTTTCACCCCCAGAAATCCACTTTTCACAGGATGTCATTTTTTGTCAAGTAATTTGAAAGTTGCTTTCAAAAGGGAGGGCTAAGATAATACACTCAGCTGAAAATTGCATTTTTAAGTTCACTTATCTGTTCTAAAAACCCGTTCAAAAATGTGATGACGTCACATAATAGCAGAATGCTAGCGTGTTCCGGCCAACAACGGCCTAACCTGTAAGAAATCGAAAGGACATAAGTACTCGTTCATTCGACTTTTGGCCTATAATCTATATTGAACTTGCGAACTTGAAATTGATCTATGTTGATTCAACGACAAGCAAGAAAGAGATACATTTAGCCGTTTAGCTCCATAGACTCCCATTCATTCTGCACTCGCCCGCGATCACCTCCAGTGGAATTCTAATGGAACTGCAACCAAGATGATACACAATGGGGCTAAAAGTGCCAAGGCTCTCCGTTAGACGGGCTCTGGTTTGGTTAGGATTAGTATGGCAAGCCAAGAGGTTCAGAATTACGCCATAAATGAATCGCGTTTACAGCCAAACCCCGTCAAATTAAGCTTGATGTGTATATTGCCTAATTGTAAGCTTGTTCAGAAATGGTGAAAAAAATAAAATAAATAACGGCTTTTCCATCATTATTGAACATCATTATAGGATTATTAGGTTGAATGAGTTAGGATTAATTCAATTCAATTCAATTCAATTCAAATTTATTTGTATAGCGCTTTTCACAATACATATTGTTTCAAAGCAGCTTTACAGAAAGTGCATTTCAGAAATGTACATAGAAGAATATAGTTAGTTAATCATCATGTATTAATTTAGGGCATAATATATCGCCGGCGTTGAGTCGTCTCTTCACAGGCGTCGAGTCGTCTCATCGCAGGCGTTGGGGCATCAGAAGTCTCCGTGAGAGTCTGGATACAAACTGGAGCTGACGAACGCTATTTACCAGCAGAAAACAGCAGAAAAGCAGATGGGAAATAATTAGCGTAGCTGCTGTTCATAATATTAATGCATTCGATCTGATTCAACAATAGAAGGTAAGCATTATGTGAATGCTTGGCTAAAGAGATGCGTCTTTAATCTAGTTTTGAACTGGGAGAGCGAGTCTGAGCCACGAACAGTATCAGGAAGGTTATTCCAGAGTTTAGGAGCTAAATGTGAGAACGCCCTCCCTCCTTTAGTGGACTTAGATATCCTAGGAATGACTAGAAGCCTCGAATTTAGTGATCTTAACGAACGCGATGGATTGTAGGGCGATAGAAGGTCCATTAAATACACAGGAGCTAAACCATTTAGGGCTTTATAGGTCAGTAGTAGTACTTTGTAATTGATACGGAACTTAATAGGTAACATGCAGAGATGATAAAATCGGTGTTATATGATCATATTTTCTTGACCTAGTAAGAACTCTAGCGGCTGCATTTTGCACTAACTGTAGCTTGTTTATTGAGGATGCAGGACAACCAGCTAATAAGGCATTACAGTAATCTAGTCTCGAGGTCATGAATGCATGAACTAACTTTTCTGCATCGGAAACAGATAGCATGTTACGTAATTTAGCAATGTTTCTAAGGTGGAAAAAGGCAGTTCTTGTAACATATGAAATATGATTTTCGAAAGACAAGTTGCGGTCTAGTATAACACCCAGGTCTTTTACTGTAGTCGATAAGGTAACAGGACATCCTTCTAAATTAAAGTTGTATTGTAAGAGATTTTGTGGGTAGTTTTTTGGACCAATAAGTAATACCTCCGTTTTATCTGGATTTAATAGCAGGAAATTACACGTCATCCAGCATTTTATATCTTTAAGACATTCTGTCAATTTTGATGAGTTAGTGTTTTCATCTGGTCGTGATGAAATATATAATTGAGTGTCATCAGCATAGCAGTGGAAATTAATTCCATGTTTTCTTATAATATTACCAAGTGGCAGCATATATATTGAGAATAGCAGAGGGCCTAACACCGATCCTTGCGGCACTCCATAGTCTACTGACGTTATCTTCGATTTTTCCCCATTTAAACAAACAAAATGGTAACGGTCCGATAAGTACGATCTGAACCAGCTTAATGCCTGTCCCTGAACACCAGTGTAGTTTTGTAGTCGATCCAAGAGTATTTTGTGATCTATAGTGTCGAACGCAGCGCTAAGATCGAGTAGAACTAATATTGAGATACAGCCTTGGTCAGAAGCTAAAAGTAAATCATTTGTAATTTTAACTAGCGCTGTTTCTGTGCTATGATGCGGTCTGAATCCTGACTGAAATTTTTCATATATCTCATTTTCTTGCAAGAAAGAGCACAATTGAGCGGACACAAATTTTTTCTAGTATTTTAGACATAAATGGAAGATTTGAAATGGGTCTGTAATTTGCTAAGTTATTTGGATCTAATTGCGGTTTCTTAATGAGAGGTTTTATTACTGCCAGCTTGAATATTTTTGGAACATGACCTAAAGATAAAGACGAGTTAATAATATTAAGAAGAGGCTCTTCCACTACAGGTAACCCTTCTTTCAGAAATTTAGTTGGTATTGGATCTAATAAACATGTTGTTGGTTTAGATGCAATGATAAGTTTATTTAGCTCTTCCTGTCCTACAGTTGTAAAGCGGTGTAGTTGTTCTTGAGGGGCGATAATTGAGGCTGAATCATAAGACACCATAGAGGATTGTACATTTACAATTGTATTTCGGATGCTTTCTATTTTCTCATTGAAGTAATTCATAAAATCATTACAACTATACTGTAACGGAATAATTTGCTCGGGTGATGTCTGTTTATTTGTTAGTCTAGCCACGGTGTTAAATAAAAACCTTGGATTATTTTGGTTATTTTCTATTAGTTTGCGGAGATGCTCAGCCCTGGCTGCTTTTAGAGCCTTTTTATAACGTGACACACTGTCTTTCCACGCGATTCTAAAGACCTCTAAATTAGTTTGTTTCCATTTACGCTCTAAGTTACGAGTTTCTCTCTTGATAGCATGTGTAGTACTATTGTACCATGGTGCTTTAGTTTTCTCTCTAACCTTTTTTAATCTAATTGGTGCAACAATATCTAATGTACTAGAGAAAATGGTGCTCAAACTGCTGGTCATTTCCTCTAGTTCATCTGTTTGTTTGGGTTCACTGAGCAGCTGAGATAGATCAGGTAAGCTATTTGAGAATCTATCTATAGTGATTGGAAGGATTGTTCTGCCTGGTCTATAACGCGGCGCAACATGACAAATTTCAGCAGTACGTATTATACAAGTTACCATGTGATGATCAGTGAGATCGTCACTTTGCGGTATAATATCTATATCGGTTGGATTGGTTCCGTATGATATAATTAAATCTAGTGTATGATTTAGACGATGAGTGGGACCACTGACGTTTTGCTTGACCCCAAAGGAGTTTAATAAATCTGTAAACGCAGCCCCTAACGCATCATTTGTGTTATCTACGTGTATGTTAAAATCTCCAACAATTATTGCTTTATCAGCATTGACCAGAGGCGGACAGAGTACAGAGCTTTGTTACTTGAGTAAAAGTACAGATACCCCTTGCTAAATTTTACTCAAGTACAAGTAAAAGTACTACATTCAGATGTCTACTTAAGTAAAAGTACTAAAGTACTTGTTTTTAAAAGTACTTGAGTATCAAGAGTACAAGAGTAGATTTTCTAAATATTGCATTACTAATCGACTGCCTCAGTGCTTACATTTATGCACAGAAACGTCCTACATGGAGTTATGAAAAATGTTAATGTTAATACCTTGGAGAATGTACAAGGAATTGAAAGTAAAATCAAGTCATTTTCATCTTTTTACCATGTTGCTTTATTTAATTTAATTACATTTTTGGGGGGTCCCATCTTTAAATGCCGGGACAACACACACACACACACACACACACACACCACATGTAAGGGTGGCGCTGCCAATAAAGCACCTAAAAGCTGTCACAAAGAACCGGCAAAAGGAATGATTATGAATATGTAAAATATAGCAAGGAGATATTTTAATTGTTTATTAATAAACACTTGTTAATAGACAAGTGTTTTCTTTGTCAGTGTCGGCTAGATGAAGTTGACGATGCTGACTCGCGATCTTCAGTAGTGAACGCGCCAGAGAGAAATGCACATTTCATACGGATTACATAAGCAGAGAACAGTCTGTAGTCTGTTTTCTTTCGTTTTGATTTTTTCTGTTTAAAAGTAGACATGTCTGTGAGAGGCAAGTAGGCTACCTTATACACTCAGTTTCGGTTCATTTATGAGACGAGATCCAGTTCACAGGCCGGCGCCTCCGTTTCTTATCTATCGTCTGCTATTTACTTCTTATTTATTAAACCCATGCAATTGGTTGATGAAACATTGATTAAAATTAAGATACAATTAATGCAAAACGAAATTCAGGTTAAAGAAAGGTTTTGTGTTTTCTGTTTGAGGTCTCTGTGAAAGTTTTAAAGCATTTTTTATGCCGCTTTCAGAGCGCTCACGTCCGTAACGGAGAACACGTCCATAACATTGTTTTTTCCTCATAAATGCAAACCGGAAAAATAAAATAAAACAAAATGAATATTTTATGTACTCTGGAGACTGAGCGCCAACCCTTCTTCATTCGCTGGGTAGTAGCCTACTTTGGTTTGCGCAGTGTAATTCACATAATCAGTAAAAATATATTTTGCCTCCTAAAGTTTTTTTTTTAAGAAATCAGAAATCCCTCGTGGCTACGCCACTGCCACATTTGAACCTGACTGTGTTAAACGCACCACATACTCAAGAACATCAAACCAAATGTGTGGCTTACATTAATGTGTAATATAAAATCTGACCATGGAGTTGACTTTGGCGGAAAGCTGAAAGTGATTGCTGATAGGCTGTCCCAATCAGTGGCGGCTGCACAATCCAATCACATTTGAGAGGGAAACAACAAATTGAGGGTTTCCGAGATTTTTTTTTTTTACTCGTGTACTCACGGTTATGGATAGAAATGTATTGGAGTAAAGAGTACAATATTTGCCTCTCAAATGTACTTGAGTAAAGTCATGAGTACTCCCCAAAAATGATACTCGAGTAAAGTACAGATCCCTCAAAATTGTACTTAAGTACTGTACTCAAGTAAATGTACTCCGTTACTGTCCGGCTCTGGCATTGACCAATAGATCTGAGAGAAAGTCTGCAAACTCTTTTAGGAAATCAGTGTAGGGCCCTGGCGGTCTATATACAGTAGCCAAGGCTAGAGATAATAGGGATTTCTTTCTTACATCTAAGAGCGTAACATTTAGCACAAGTACTTCAAACGAATTAAACCTGTGACCTGTTTTCTGAGTAACATTAAGAATATCTCTATAGATTGTTGTCTCTGTAGATTAACTGTTTTATTAATCATTAGAATATAGACATTAAGAGAATAAATTGTTATGCAAGTACTTTTACTTGTAATACTTAAAGTACATTTAAAATCAGGTACTTTTTACTTAAGTAGGGTTGTCATTGTGGTACTTCTACTTTCACTAAAGTAAATGTCTCTGGTTAATTGTACTTTTACTTAAGTACTGAGATTCAGTACTTCCTCCATCACTGCTAATACAGCTACAAGAGTTAAAATCACACTGCCTTAGTGGAAACAGTGAAAAAAAAGTGCCATTCTGAACTGAGTTATAAACCTTTTGCATCTATCTTTCTCTTAAAGTTACACAGAGAGATAAAGGCATCATAGTCCAGACCATAGACTGTAAAAAAAGATGGACGACGCCCCTTCGCTCTTTTCCATTGGAGAGAACTGAAGCCGCCAGTGTCCCGATATGGGATATGGCGCTGACCCATTGGAACTTGAGTCTGCGCAGTAGCGTTTTCGGGACCAGTCATGCGCAGTCGAGAGCAGGAAGTAAAGCCGTGAAATCAAGGCCCCCCCCCTCACTCTCGCGGAATTAATCGCTAGCACACGCCCCTGCACTTTTCTTAAAGAGCAACGTGCAGGTTGAATTTATAACTGAATTAATACTTGATATTGTCTGAAGAGGTCTTTTAAAAACACATATGTAGAAATTACTAATGAAATCTCATTTGATGTAGAGATTTTGATGAAAATGTGCAAGGCTCTGGAATACGCCTTTCCCGCTAGCAACGCGTCATATGACGTAGGCCGAGGCAAACAAGAGCTCGCGGTCAGCTGTAGTTAGAGCGGTAGTGAGAGACAGAGAACGTTTTAGATCGAGTTTTAGAGATGCCATAATGGTAAATTGTTGTGTTTGTGCTGGTTGCACGAATTCCAGCCTGTCAGGACATCGTGTCCATCATTTTCCTTCTAGGAAAAACAAGGCTTTTCGTTCTTGGGTGCGTTTTGTGCAGGTGAAGAGAGCAGACTTCACTGCCGCGTCTGTCACCACACACTCGGTCGTTTGTAACGCATGTAAGGACTGGGCTAAAAGGGTGAATCTGAATAACTAAATACATCCTGTTAAATACCCAAAAAGCCTGGAATGTAAATTTACACACACACGCATTCCCCCACAAGTGAAGCCTGCTCAGGACAGAGCGTGGTGTCCAGTTACGAGACATTTTTATGGCTGACTTGAATGTGATTCCAAAGAGAAAGAAACTTCTTTTCTTTAAAAGACATTTAACCCGATATATTCGATGTGTTTTTATGTGTGTCCATTTGCCCATGTCACATTGTAATGACTATAATTTTTCCGTAACTTAAAAGTGAATTATAAATACCCTAGATGTATTTTAATGTAAATGTTTACCTATAACAGTCGTGTTTGATATCGTAAAAATGCCCTGGACTTGACTCAGCCAGATATATGTATGAACACACCGTAAAAGGTATGATTATGTGCATAACACATCTCTGCAGTAGAAATGACCATTCCTAACACAGGTCATAATTTAATTAGACAAGCAGTCTGACAAGACAAAGAGAAATAAAACCCAAAGTCCCGCCTGTAACCTTCCAACCCTCTAATTGGCCAAGCCAACAGGAAGAGGCTGGATTTCTCCAAAAGTGATAAATGACGCTTCCCCCCTCCGCTCGTCCTCTTCCCTTCCTGTCCTCGTGTCATGATGTAACGTCTCGCCTCCGGGCGAGCTCTTCGCCTTTCTTTTATTTGTTTCTAGTTTAGTTTATGTTTTTCAGTTGTAAGTCTCTGTGTTTAATTCCAATCGACGATTGAAAAGAAAACCCCGTGACATATCTCTCCAGCAAGTCCATCTACAAGGGACCTTTAAACGAGCGCGCGCTCGCTTTGAAGGAGAAACACGCGCACGTGACCGCGTGACGCGCCGGACCGAGCGAAGCACGCGCTTCTTCACCAGCCATGCAAAGATGTAACGTTAACTCCGCGTGATTTCCCCGTAGAGATCTTTATTTCTTTTTTGTTAGTCAAAGTTTTGTTTTTCCGTAGTTGACTCAGTTCACTTCCACGAAGTGAAACGAACTTAGCCGAACTGTTTCCCTTTGGTAATGTTACCCCAAAGACTTTGAACCTCCGTTCAACACGCGCGCCAAGCAGCCCACGTGACGCTTCCTCACACACAAAGGACTCAGCTCACGCGGCCAGACAGGGCCGTACAGGAATGCCTCGACACAGAGAGACCATAACATAACTTGTGCAAGTATAATCTCTTTATAGAGCTTCTAAGAAGCTTTAAGATGATGTTTCGTGTTGTAATCGGAGAGGTGAATGTCTTAGGAGGAATTCTGCCAATGTTCTCTCTCTCTCCCCCTCCCTCTCTCTCTCTCTCACGCGTGTAAGTTATCCATTGTCCAAACTTTACGCATTTCTCGTTCATTGATGTCTTATTGTATTGTTCATTGATGTCTATGTGTTTGTAAATACATATATATCCCGTGTAACCGTAGTAAATACATAAGTACTCATGCCTCTATTAAATTAATTATATATTCATTTGATTGATGTGCTGTCTCTTTGCTCAGTTTCAAGTCCCTTAAGTGCCAAATATCTTATGCTACAAGCTTACTAAAATTAAATATACCTTAAAGAGTATGTGTTGTGTTTATAGGGCGGGAAACCCAATTCTTCTGGCCAGAGAATTGCGTTTCCTGAAATCCTATTAAGTAAGATGATATTGTGGATCCCCACAAATATTATCCTGACAATTGAGCTAATTCATTTTACCTGTTTTGTGAAACGTGGTCTTTGTAATTAATTGCAATCAACTTGTGGTTAATTTCAAGGATTCACATGCATGCATGCAGGTAAAATGACAGATCCTCCCTTATCGGGAGATTTATTAACATGTAAGACTGATCTAATCCAAACATGTATGAATAATTATTAATTACCAATTATTAATTATGATATGCAAATTCCCCACGGATTAGATCCGCCCATGAGTCCTTACACGCACATTTCACTTCGGAGAATTATAGACCTGGAGATTTTTTTGCATCACAGACAGATGGTTTAATTAATACGGATTTGCAAAAATTGCATTTTGCTGTCTTGCTCTGCGGTGTTTCCAGTGTGAAGTATTTACACACAGACAGCTCAATGCTATCCTGCTTGCTGTCTGCAAACTGCGTAATGGATTTCCTGAGGGGGGTCTCTGTGTCTCATTGAGCCGCGCCTCCGTTCAGGAAATCCATTCCACAATTTGCAGCCAGCTAGCAGACTGGCCAGCGGTAATCACTTTTGGAGTCATTTCAGCAGGATATCGGATATCTCCGCAGGTTGGATCGGGAAAATCCATTACGTGAATTACACTGGTATCTGTCCCGATACCGACACTGGATCGGATCGTCCCCATCCCTACCTGTGGGCCATAGGCATGCACGGCAACATCGGAGAACTCGGTTTCTTCATTCACATCCATTGTAACCTGAGCTTGAACTTGACCAGACTCCCTCGCCCATCGTCACTTCCGGTTAGTGCTTTATAGATGCGGAAGTTATTTTATCACAATTTATCTCAAAATATCGTTAATGGCTAAATATATATTACTCCAGTTCAGAAAATCTAGTTGTTTTATCATCAACATACACTATGCTATATAGGGGTGTCCAACCTGCATGTTGCTCTTTAAGTGGCCTTGTCTGCTCCGTTCCTCTCCAATGATGTCTGCTGATTGCAGTACCTCGTTAAAATAAGGTAAATACAACTACTAACTACATAGTTATTATGAAAAAAAGTCCATTAGTGCTTCAGTGACTACTTCACACAGAGAACCTGTCAATCACAGCTGTCAATCATGATGTCACAGCACCGTTTATATAGCATCAAATAACTAACTAAAAACTAACTTATTTTAAAAACAAACAATTGAAACAACATCAACGTGATAGAAACTACAGTAAATGACAGAAACTATCTTTAGAAAAAAGATAAGTGTAATTTAATTATTTAGTTGGTCTCACGTCCCGTTGAATAACATGGGGAGGCGGGGCTCATGACCTATACTAGGACCGGTCACCGGGGGGCGATCGAGACGTTTTGGCTTCACTTTTGAGGGCTTGTGCTAAAGGGTCTAAAGGGACCGGCGCCTCCGGCTCCTTCAAACTCAACAAGAAACAGAGCAAGACCAAGACAAAACCGGCCAAGAAACCCACTGCCGCTGAGAAGCCCAAAACCAGCCAAGAACCCAAAAAAGGCAAAGGCACCCAAACCCAAAAACAGTGAAACATATAGCCAAAAATAAATAAAGTATTTTTGTTCTATCAAAAAAGCTATTTTAAGAGCCACCCACTAGTTAATAGTAAAGAGTGTTTTTTCATTGGTCAAAAGTGACATTGGCTTTCATTTATGTTACAAGTGAAACCAAATTAACAGGCCATCTTGTGCAAATGCATTTGGAAATGTTCTGTTTTTGATCAAGTCTGGAGTTTTTATACATAATATATGTTTACATATTTATACAATCAAACTAAACATATTTTGCATCAAGACCGACGTTTTTAACTTCTAATCACACATTATTATTATTATTATCATCATCATAATCATTATCAAAATAAAGCCACCCTTTAAAAGGAAGCCTGGCGGCATTAAACGATACTACAGCGTGACGTGTTTGAGCCAATAGAAAGGGTGTTTGGTGTTTGGAGGGAAGATCACTGATTGGATGGGAATGTTTTCAGACTTCGGCCAATAGGAGACGGGCACGCTTACTTTTATAACTCACCTCACAACGGGCAACTGCCATTGTTGCCAACTTAGCGACTTTGTCGCTATTTTTAGCGACTTTTCAGACCCCTTTAGCGACATTTTTTCAAAAAAACGACTAGCGACAAATCTAGCGACTTTTTGGACAAACCTTAGCAACTTTCAAAATTCCAAATATCGCCAGTACTGCAAGCGTGAGGTCTTACTTCCCCGCTGCGTCTGCTCTGTTCAGTCAGTGAGCGGCTGAGAGGAGCAGCACATTCCGTTGACTGCACGCCAGCGGACATAGACATGAATGAGCTGCGCATGTGCACGCTGTGTTAGCAGGAACCAATCAGTGATCACATAGCAGCTGCCTTCTCCTTTGTTTTAATTCAAAACATTTAATTTGACCGTTTTTTCTTGTCATGCACTTATATTCACTACTCATCAGAGAGTTTCGTTCATTCCGGTTCGGTTTCTGAACTCTCCGACTTCAGATCGTATATTTACAGACTCTATACATTTACTTATCCAAACACAACAATAAACCTTCTTCAAACTCATATACACATACAAAAACGCATATACACACAATATAAATTCAACTTTATCGCCAGTAGGCTACTGCAAGCGTGAGGTCTTACTTTCCCCCTGCTGCCACATCTCTCTGCGTCTGCTCTGTTCAGTCAGTGAGCGGCTGAGAGGAGCAGCACATTCCGTTGACTGCACGCCAGCGGACATAGACATAAATGAGCTGCGCATGTGCATGCTGTGTTAGCAGGAACCAATCAGTAATCACATAGCAGCTGCCTTCTATTTTCTTTTAATTCAAAACATTTAATTTGACCGTTTTTTCCCCTCAAACTCTTATACACATACAAAAACGCATATACACACAATATAAATTCAACTTTATTAAACATATGAACATAATATAAATATAAAAGGCGGATATATATACACAAGCAAATATAAATACAAATACACACAGCTAGAACATTACAAACATTTAAAATAGCAAACATGTCACATTCTAAGGTATATTTACAAAAGTACAGGAAAGAATGGGAGTTAATGCCTGAATTTAAGGGGTGGCTGAAGCCCTATGTGGGCAATGACACAAGGGCTTACTGTCTGTACTGCAAGACAGAATTCTGTGCCAAGTTGTCCGATATTAAAAAGCATGCCTCAACTCAAAAGCACACTGAAAAGTCCAAGCCCTTCAATCAATCCAAGCAAAAAACTTTAACATTTGCTCCTAAAAATGCAGACTCTTGCAAACATGCAGAGGCAACCATGGCAATGGCGATTGCAGAGCATTGTTCCATTCTTTCTTGTGACCACATTGGTAAGGCATGCAAAGCTGCTTTTTCTGATTCTACTGCAGCCCAACATTTTCGGATGCACCGTACCAAGTGTACAGAAATGATAAATGGTGTGTTGGCCCCATATTTCATTCAAAGACTGGTGGCTGATATTGGGGACTCCAAATACAGCCTCCTCCTTGATGAGAGCACAGATGTAAGTGTCTCTAAATACCTCGGAATCGTGATTCGATATTTTAGTGAGGAGAAAGCAAATGTGGTGGCCACCTACCTAGGCCTTGTTGAGCTGGAGGGAGGGGATGCTAGATCAATAGCCAGAGCAGTTCTAGCTTTTCTTGGGAAGTGTGGCCTCAAGAAGGAGAACTTGCTTGGCATTGGCACAGATAATGCATCTGTAATGACAGGAGTGTACAATGGTGTACACAAAATTCTTAGGGAGGAGGAAGGCTTACAACATCTTGTCCTTATCCGCTGTGTGTGTCATTCACTGCAGTTAGCTGTAAGCTCTGCCTCCAAAAACACTCTTCCACGTAGTGTGGAATTTCTTGTTAGAGAAACATATAATTGGTTCTCTATTTCTCCAAAGCGCAGAGAGGCATACAAGGCTGTCTATCAGACAATAAACTGTGGGGAGGAGCCTTTGCTGATAACGAAGGTCTGTGCCACACGCTGGCTTTCCATAGAGCCTGCTGTGTCCAGAATCCTGGATCAGTGGGAGGAGCTAAAATTGCATTTCAGCCTTACCATGTCAAGTGAACACTGTTACATGGCAGATGTTCTACATTCCATGTACAGTGACCCACAAAACCTACTGTATCTCACTTTTTTAAAATCTATTATTAGTGAGGTGCAGTCTGCTGTTAAGGCTTTTGAGGGGGAACAATCAGATCCGCTTAAGCTGCTTGACTGTTTAATGAGGCTAATAAAGTCTGTTTGCAGCAGGGTCATTAACCCAATGGCAAAAATTTATGTCCTAAAAGACTCAATAGATGGCCACATTTCTCCCAAGCCATACCTTGGCTATATATTTGAATCCAAGGCAACACAGCTAAACCTCTCTCCAGAGGACGAGGACTGTGTTCGAAGGAGATGTGTGAGCTACACCATCTCCTTAGCAAATGAACTGAGAGCGAGGCTCCCAGATAATTTGGAGATATTGCAGCACATGTCTTTGTTCAATGTGGGGGAGACACTAAACTGCAACAAGAGCCTGACAGACATGGTAAAATTTGCAAATCTTTTAGGATATTGCTCGGACACAATTGATACAATTATCAATAAGTGGAGGTCTATTCACCTTCAGAAATGGGAGGAAACAACAAACACATTGGCATTCTGGGCAGAAGTTAAAAAGTACAGAGATTCAGCTGGCATAAACCCATATGAAGACCTGGCTTCTGCTGCAGTTTCTGTCCTCTCCCTCCCACACTCAAACGCTGAGGTAGAAAGGCTGTTCAGTCAAATGAGTGTCGTTAAAAACAAGCTGAGGAACCGCATGTCCCTGCAGACCCTCAGCTCTATTCTCTACATCCGATATGGGTTGAGGTTGGCTGGAGAAGCATGCTATGAGCACAAACTGCCTGATAAAGTGCTGCAGCTCTTTGGAACTTCAGCTACTAATTCTTTTAAGTCCTGTCCAGGTTCTAGCTCATCCTCTGCATCCAATATCACCCCACAGGAGGAGAGCACTGAGGGTATGGATCTTGTGGATGAAGATGAATTCGGTCTCAACATTCTAATGATGTGATCTGGAATGAATCAAAGAAAAGTTGTAAAAAATTTTACAAATATTTTTGGCACTCGTGTCTGCCAAATTATAACATATAAATGTGTGGTTCGGTTAAATGATCAGATTAGTATATAAAATAAGATTAGATTGACTGAATTGTGAGAATTGTTGTGTAAATATGCACATAGTTAGTTTGTAACTGCAGTTTTTTTGTTGTTGTAAATATACTCACAGTTTGTTTGTACATATGCACATAATTAGATTTTTTTTTTTGTGATTTATTTGTAAAAATACAGTTAATTTGTAAATGTGCACAGGTTTGTTTTAGTAAATATAAACACAGTTTGCTTGTAAATGTGCTCAGGTTTGCTTTTGTTTTTGTACATCTGCACATAATTTGTAAATGTGCAGTTTCTTTTTTCTTTTTCTTTTTTGTAAATATAAACACAGTTTGCTTGTAAATGTGCCCAGGTTTGCTTTTGTACATCTGCACACAATTTGTAAATGTGCAGTTTCTTTTTTTTTTTTTTTTTTTGTAAATATAAACACAGTTTGCTTGTAAATGTGCCCAGGTTTGCTTTTGTACATCTGCACATAATTTGTAAATGTGCAGTTTCTTTTTCTTTTGTAAATATGCACATAGTTCGTTTGTAAATATATGTAATTAATTCAACCTAAGGTTTACCTTCTAGGGGCAGATTATCCTTAACGTCTCTGACTGGAACTGAATATCATTGTTGTAACTTAACGTTATAGGCCTACGCTGTGAGAGAATAAGAAACGCATTTTGTGGAATCTAATTGTCTCTATGAGTTATCAATGTACATGTAAATATAACTGATAATATCACAGCAGATATGCTGTCTTCAACTTACATGTATAGTGATTTTGTCCAACGACGTCGAGGTTTCAAATCCGGAAATTTGTCAATGCTGTGGAAGTAACTGCTGGTTAACATGTAACGTTAAGTTCCGTTCTGTTCCGTTGTCTAACAGAAAATATGTAAATGAGAACCGTTTTACAGGACATTCGGCTATATACTTATATAAAAACAGTATGAGCACGGTTTAGGGGAGATAACCGTTATTATAAAAATGATTTCCATTACACGAGAGTAGATGTTAAAACTTCATGCTGATTTGTACTCGGCTTTCGCCAAGATAAGCAAAACTAAGACGTAGCTTTACAGTAAACTATGCTTCTCCATCCATTTACGCTTCTTTCCATAAGGTAGTGTGACTCCCCTTCTGTCCGGCGTTAACGGCAGCAGTGTACTTGGCGCGTTAGCGCACGCGACGGCTGCAATTACAGGACCAGCACGACAACCGTCTGGATTGAACCGAGTAGGGGACATCTCTAGGGTCTTCAAGTGGGCACCTTCCGTCCTGAGTGTTTCGTCGACTAGCCCACGACACCTCAAGAGGGCTCGACAATGACTCTGGCGTCCCAGAGTCACCCCCCTCCGTCCCCCACTCAACTCAGCCCAGCTTACTGACCTCTACATCCCTCCTGCTGCTGAGACCTAATATCACAATCTCTCCGCGACCCAACCATACGCGCCAACCCGTTGACTAAGGCTGTCGAGCCCCACTGGTGCGTTAATATGCAGTTTCAGTGGACAACGGTTCCGTATGGCATACCACCTACCGCAAAACACAATATCTACCCAACCACCCGTCATTCACGCAATATCCACAGGAACGTATACAAACAAACCAACAGACTCTTCAAGTTTTCAAGAACTCTACGAAACCGTAGCGTGGCGGCCTGTACACAGCCAGCTAGAATCTTTCCGTCTCAACCACAGCCAGTTGCTGCTCCTTTCTGCTGCTTCAGATAAGTTCTTTACTGTGTGACGTAACTCTTGGCCACTGAATCCGACGTCTCTGAGGAACCGGGTTGTAGAGTGTGCCACAAAACCTCGACAACCCACTTCCACTGGATAAACCTGGACTCTCCATCCTCGCTGTTCTGCTTCAGTGGCCAGATGAGCATACCGCAGTTTCTTCCTCTCATATGCCTCATCTACCGCATCCTCCCATGGCACTGTTAACTCTATCAGTTGAACAATGCGTGCTGATCCAGACCACAAAACTATATCTGGTCGTAGGTTAGTGGTGGCAATCTCAGGTGGAAAAATAAGCCGTTGGTCAAGATCAGCCAGCATCTTCCAGTCCCTAGCAGCTTCCAGTTGTCCTGGGCGAGAATTGGTGTTAACACCTTTTCTTGGTGGTTGCTCGCCTGGGCGGAGGAATATTGTCTTCTGCGTGTAATGTTTTGCTAGAACAGGTGGCAACTTATTGGTCATGTTACGCTTGCCTTCTAATGCTAAAGCCAAACATCGCAGTACTTGGTCATGGCGCCAAGTAAACCGACCTTGGCTAAGAGCCACCTTACATCCTGTCAAAATGTGCCTTAATGTGGCAGGTGATGAACACAAAGGACAAGAGGGATCCTCTCCTACCCAGAGGTTTAGGTTCTGCGGTGATGGGAGAACATCATATGTTGACCTAATAAGGAAACTGATCCTACTCTCTTCCATTGACCAAAGGTCTTGCCAGCCCATCTTACGTTGTTCCACACTCTCCCATCTCATCCACTCTCCCTGCTTGGCCTGTGAAATGGCCTTTGTACACCTCATCCTCTCCTCCTGCTGTCGCACCTCGTTGACTACCAGCTTCCTCCTTTGAGCTGGGCCTGCCTTGTGCCATTTAGGAGGAGCTAAACTGAGCCCAAAACCCCCTCTTCCATGCTGTACCTGTCCCACGATATCCCTAATTTGAAGGGCAGCCTTTGCCTCTACTACAGATTTCTTTGCTGACCACTTTCTACCAGTTTTTAACACAGGGGCTGCCTCCCTTACACATTTGTCGCGTGACTCTACTAAGGTAATTTCCAGTCTGACCTTGGCACACTTGAACTCCTCGGTTAAAGCAGAGACTGGCAGCTGCAATATTCCTTTACTATAAAGTCCTACTCTGCTGAGGCAGCGTGGAACTCCCAACCATTTCCTGATGTATGAACTTACCAACGCTTCCAGCTTCTCCACTGTTGTCAAAGAAACCTCGTACACGGTCAGTGGCCACAGCAACCTCGGCAGTAGACCAAACTGAAAGCACCAGAGTTTTAGTTTACCAGGTAGAGCACAGCTGTTTATGCTCTTCAACCCTTCCACTGCTTGTCGTCTAACTTCTCCCACCCGAACTGTGTCCTTTAGATCCCCATCGTACCATCTCCCAAGACTCTTCACTGGCTTCTCAGAAACTGTTGGTATTGCCTCACCATTAATGAAGAATGTTTTATCTACTACCTTTCCTTTAACTATCGAGATGCTCCTTGATTTAGAGGGCTTAAATTTCATTCGTGCCCATTCAATATTATCTGTTAACTTCCCCAATAACCGATTAGTGCAGGCTACTGTTGTAGTCATGGTTGTCATGTCATCCATGTATGCTCTGATTGGTGGTAGTCGCATCCCAGAAGCCAAGCGCTCTCCTCCTACTACCCATCTTGATGCCCTCATGATTACTTTCATCGCCATGGTAAAAGCCAGTGGAGAAATGGTGCATCCTGCCATTATTCCAACCTCTAGGTTCCAACCTCATAAACTGAAGTAGGCTACAGTACCGACAAATTAGGCAGAATGCAAATACGACGCGATGACGTCATTAATATGCTAATGACGCATGACGTCATCTGGCGACATTTAGCTACTTTTCGAGCAGGCTTCAGCTACTTTCCATTGAAAATAGTTGGCAACACTGGCAACTGCATTGTATTTGTTTCTCTCGCTAGTCGAAAACAAACTTTAGTCGCAATGAGTGGAAGAGGTAAAACCGGGGGAAAGGCTCGCGCCAAGGCCAAGACTCGCTCTTCTAGGGCGGGACTGCAGTTCCCCGTCGGCCGTGTTCACAGGCTTCTCCGCAAAGGCAACTATGCCCAGCGCGTCGGTGCCGGAGCTCCGGTGTATTTGGCCGCTGTGCTCGAGTATCTGACCGCTGAGATCCTGGAGTTGGCTGGAAATGCCGCTCGGGACAACAAGAAGACCCGCATCATCCCTCGACACCTGCAGCTGGCGGTGCGCAATGACGAGGAGCTGAACAAGCTTCTGGGTGGCGTGACCATCGCTCAGGGTGGTGTGTTGCCCAACATCCAGGCCGTGCTGCTGCCCAAGAAGACCGAGAAGCCCGCGAAGGGCAAGTAAACTGACGGAAGCTTCTCTGCAAACCAAAGGCTCTTTTAAGAGCCACACAATTTCTCCCTGAGAGTCATTTCATTAATCCAATCACTGTTAAAGTGAACTGCCCAGCATAAAAATAAAATTAAGTTTTTATTCTACGGTGTTAATGTTATAAAATAAATAACATAAGTGTTCTGAGCCTTTTTAATCGATGTAATCGCTGCATTAGATTTATGTACAAATGGCACTGCACGGATATTTTTTCCCATTGTAGGCTACTGTGAATAAACCGCTTTGGCATCGTTAAATATTTCGATGCAAAATATTTATAGATTATATATATATATATATATATTATATATATATATATATATATATATCTAAAAGGAAATGAAAGATGGTTTTAGTGTTATGCTACGACATTAAGTTATATTATTTTATGTTCATAGTTATTATAGTTATATATATATATATATATATATATAATTTAGTTATTTTATTTTTATTTAATACATTATGCAGTTAATATTCCTTAAATCCTATTCATTTCCACTAGTGTCAAGCATCAAAAGACTGGTCTCGATTCGGAAATGCGTAACTGGTGACGTTTAATAGAACCGCCCATGAATGTGGCTTCAACTAGGTCCGCTAGCTGACTATAAACTCCTCTCATCCAGTGTGTTTTTCTACATTCTGTTGTTCTGAGTTCAATAGCATCTGTCGTCATGTCTGGAAGAGGAAAAGGCGGGAAAGGACTCGGGAAAGGAGGCGCTAAGCGTCACCGAAAGGTTCTTCGCGATAATATCCAGGGAATCACTAAACCTGCTATTCGTCGTCTTGCTCGACGTGGCGGCGTCAAGCGTATTTCTGGGCTGATCTATGAAGAGACGCGCGGTGTGTTGAAGGTGTTTCTGGAGAACGTCATCCGTGATGCTGTGACTTACACTGAACACGCCAAGAGAAAGACCGTAACCGCCATGGATGTTGTGTACGCGCTGAAGCGACAGGGACGCACCCTGTACGGGTTCGGCGGTTAAGAGACTCACGAAGAAGAAAAACCCAACGGCTCTATTAAGAGCCACCCACATTTACACACAAAGAACAAAATCTAGGTGGTGAAATTATTTGTCTGCCTTGAATGTGGCTTATAGTGATTTTTTTTTTTGTAAGCAAATAAAAATAAGAAACTTTGTTATTCTCACAATTGTGCGGTTAAATCTACTTTTAAGACTTCTGGGCATTGTGCAATTTTTTTCTAAATGGAAATGGCATTTATGGCCGTATTTACACGCAAAAGTGCATGAATTGAAATACATGCATTACATTATATCTTTCATAACATAGCCGAGAATCATCTTTACACACATTTTGGTTAAAAAATCCCCAAACCGAAATTATTGGTGAATAAAACAAAATTCCCATTGTTTTTGCCAATACATATAATTTCTTGTCATTTATCTTTTAAACAACTGTTGATCAGAGGGCATAACATGAATAAAATATTTTTTCTAATTCGTTTCTTATGCTGTAAAGTAAACAATGCAATGATATGGACAAATTCCTAATAAAAAAAAAGAAAAGTCTGGGTCCCAGGTATTAGGTATCACTTATTCATTCCGGAAAACAATGCGGGAAAAATAAACAAAGGAATGGAGTTGATGTGGGGGATGGTCTTTGTCGATGGGCGTGGTTAACATTTTAAAGCTTCTGATTGGATCGCCAACAAGTCAATGAATGTTTAACGTGGCCAATGAAATCATTATATGGGTTGAAGACTCACAATCACACAGCCTGTTCTTCCCTTTTGAAATTAGCATAGAGCAGTGCATAAAACCCGCCTGTAGATACACAGCTTTATTGTTCTTTGAACGAAATCATGCCTGAACCAGCGAAGTCTGCACCCAAGAAGGGCTCGAAGAAGGCCGTCACTAAAACCGCCGGCAAGGGCGGAAA
The DNA here is from genome assembly GCF_029890125.1 of Rhinichthys klamathensis goyatoka. Classification (NCBI taxonomy): domain Eukaryota; kingdom Metazoa; phylum Chordata; class Actinopteri; order Cypriniformes; family Leuciscidae; genus Rhinichthys; species Rhinichthys klamathensis. Next base: position 2,605,001 of record NW_026606599.1, read on the forward strand.
GAAGCGCAGAAAGTCCAGGAAGGAGAGCTACGCGATCTACGTGTACAAAGTCCTGAAGCAGGTTCATCCCGACACCGGGATCTCCTCCAAGGCGATGGGAATCATGAACTCTTTCGTCAACGACATCTTCGAGCGCATCGCCGGTGAAGCGTCTCGTCTCGCTCACTACAACAAGCGCTCCACCATCACATCGAGAGAGATCCAGACCGCCGTGCGTCTGCTGCTGCCCGGAGAGCTGGCCAAACACGCCGTGTCTGAGGGCACAAAGGCTGTGACCAAATACACCAGCTCAAAGTAGAGCGAGTCCGCTCAACACAACACAAAGGCTCTTTTAAGAGCCACACATATTATCCTTTAAAGAACAGTTTTATAGTAGGCTACTTTTAATCACATGCATGTAGAGGAAGATGCTGTCGTAGAACAATAAGCTATTATGTTGACATTTACGGCTGGTTTCACAGTAAAGGCTCTCAGACTATAACACAAAATCGACTTATTTCAACTGTTTAATTTGATATTTTTGCTGTAAGATATTTTTTTTTATATCAACAAATCCTTTACATTTTACCATTGGGCTATCCAGAATAGATCAAAGTAGCAGATATGTATATATATTTATATATAATTTTATATAAAATTATATTTATGGATATGAACAATGAAGACAAATTGATTTGAAGCGAAACTTAAGCTACAACTCAGCACGAATACAATGTTTCCATATTTGCAAAGTAAATTTTGGTTGCATCATTTATTATGTAAACATGGTTTAGTGCTTTAGGCCTGTTCCAGTATCCATGTAAAATATCATCCCTCACACGAGCATTAATCTGTTTAGCAGCACGGCTGTCTGATCAGAGAACACAGACTCTTTTAAGAGCCACACATATTCTCCCTTAAAGGGACACTTCAGCCAAAAATGAAGTTTATTTCATTAATTACTCATCCTCATGTCATTACAAACCCATAAGTCCTTCATTCATCTTCGGAACACAGATGAAGATATTTTTGATGAAATGAATGAGGCATTTTTATAACGCTTTTTATACTGTAAACCCAAAGCGCTTTACATTCAAGTCAGGGGAATCTCCTCGACCACCACTAGTGTGTGAGCATCCACAGTACAAAGGCACCACATCACACACACACACACACACACACACACACACCAGCTATAGGTGGAGAGGAGAGAGAGTGATAGAGCCGATTCAGTGGATGGGGATTATTAGGAGGCCATGATTAATAAGGGCCAATGGAAGGCCTTTGGCTCCAGGACTCCAGGGTTAAACCCCTACTCTTTACGAGAAGTGCAATGGGATTTTTAATGACCACAGAGAGTCAGGATCTCGGTTTAACGTCTCATTTGAAGGATGGTGCTCTTTGACAGTATAGTGTCCCGATCACTACACCGGGGCGTTGGGGAGCCACACAGACCACAGGGTGAGCAGCGCCCCCTACTGGCCTCACTAACACCTCCTCCAGCAGAAGACTAGTTTACCCAGGAGTCTCCCATCCAGAGACTGACCAGACTCAACCCTGCTGAGCTTCAGTGGGAACCCAGTCTTACAGGGTGATACGGCTGCTGGCCTCAAATCTCAAATCTGAGAGCTTTCAGACCCCACATAGACAGCAATACAACAGCCACTTTCAAGGCCCAGAAAGGTAGTAAAGACATTGTTAAAATAGTCCATGTGACTCCAGTGGTTCAACCTTAATGTCATGAAGCGACGAGAATAGCGTCTCTAAACACAGTGCAGCGCTTCCAGGTTCTACGTTCGATGGGTTCTGGAACGACGTGATTTTATTTTTTTTATTTGTGGGTGAACTAACTCTTTAAATAGCGTTGATGTTACATTAAATAAACCAGTGAGCAACTCTGGCCCTCGAGATCCACTTTCCTGCAGAGTTCAGCTCGAACCCTATAATGAAAAACACCACACAACAACACACATACACAACATTTAAAAACAATTTTTTTTTATTAAACTTTATGGTTAGACAAATATAGTTTTCAAAGGTTTACAAACACAAAATAATTTTTATAACGAAATCAATACATTGGGGGAATGCCTCACTAATGAGTTCCTGATTTTTATATTTATAATGATAAAGGTAAGCAATAAGAGTAAAGAGCAAGAGTGCTGTTTTTTCCTGGAAAAGCATATTGGAAATCTGATATTGTTATAGAACAATTTAATAAACAAGTTAGTATTAAGTAACTTACATTTAAGACACATATTGTCTGTTTTTGCTAAATGAAAATAGTTTTAAACAAAGCCACATGAGAACAGTTGCTCGTCTCAGCAACACGTAATGAAAGAATCTCTGAACGAATGATTTGAATTAGCGCTGCACGATTAATCACAATGAAACCGCACTGAAAGACTGTGATCATTTAATGCACAGTGTGTCAGTGCAGAACGGCTGATCGGTAGTAAATGCCCCATCTCACACACACACACACACACACGCCAAATATGAAGAAGTCGTACAATAACACACATCATTCCATTAAATCCCTATCGGTCATCATATCTGTAGCTGAATAAACAGAAGATTGAAACGCTTTGATTGATTAAACATGACTAATAAACACACGACTGATTATGTGTGTGTGAAGCACAGCATTAAGGATGAGCTCAACTGTCATTATGAAGTGAGTTTGGAGTAAAAGCATGTTATTAAATGTTGTCTTTTGTTGGACAAGAGGTTCATAAATGCTCCTCATGTTTGGAAAGATGTTTGACGCGTGTTGCTTTTTCAAATGCACGTTATAAGTGACTCAAACTCACAGTCAGAAGGAGCAGCGTTTACAGAGCCGTGCGTCAATGACAAGCTGCGCATACAAAATAATCGCAGTAATAAACCGGTGCGATTTCATAATGGCGATTAATCGTGCAGCCCTAATTTGAACGAGGTTCAATGACCCACTCATTAAGACAGTGATTAGCTGCACCTACTGGAGGATTTACACTGCACTCTGGAGGACAAGGACATGCTTACATGACAACGATGTGCTGAAAACAGAAACGTTTTTTCTTTGTAGAGATGACAACATTATCAAACCGATCCCTGTTCACACAGATCCGTAAAAAACGACTAATAATGCTGTATTACGCATGCCAGACAAATAGTTGGCGATGTGACTGTAAATGAAGACTACGGCACTGCGCACACACACATTGTTTTACTATAGTTCACTCGAGCTGAGCGCACAGGCCTTAAGACACAAATTACAGAATCTATCATGTTTTTGTCCGATTTCCATTCTAAGGATGTTAATCTTGATAATACTGTATTATTATGTCTTCTGGGGAAATTTCCTCTTCATAAAGCCAGAAACATTCACTGTAATCCCAATCTTAGAATGTTCTCCTCTGATATAAAGTCACTTTTACTTCCTTTAAGAAAATGTCAAAATCTTTGAGCACAAGGGCTTCGAAAACATATATCATCCTTGAGTCTGTTGTAAGGAACCTTTCATTTATAAAAGCCTAAACACGTCATACGCATGTGCATGACGTCACCATTTTCAAATGAACATTTTTGTATTTACACGGAGATAATAAGGGTCTCGTTTACAAAAACTTGCACTTTGAAACCCGTTTTTAAAAGTTTGTTTTCAGGCCCGCCAAATGCCATTGTCACATAAAAAGTCTTTCGTCAGGCTCGTTTATTCCCTGCAAAAATACCTCAATAGCATTTGTTTGTATCACAAATATACAAATTACAATTGCAAGAATCACTATGTTCTGTCAAAAAGTTTAATCCTCTGTTACGGCCTACTGACTTTGGTCTTCAGCAGATGAAACTGTGAAATACACACAAAAAAACATTTTCAACATTTAAACGGACATGTCTTATTTTTTTATTTTATTTTTCCACTCCAGTTATTGCTTTCATGAATGACCATCACCTGTTCAAAATATAGAGGCATATCTGTCAGTGAGAGAATATGTGAATAATTTGGGAGAGAGAGAGGGAGAGAGAGAGAGAGAGAGAGAGAGAGAGAGAGAGAGAGAGAGAGAGAGAGAGAGAGAGAGAGAGAGAGAGAGAGAGAGAGAGAGAGAGAGAGAGAGAGAGAGAGTGAGAGACAGAGAGTGTGCTTGTGTGTGTGTGTGTGTGTGTGTGTGTGTGTGAGACTGAAGTTTTACCTCTCGCTCTGTAACATTTGAAAAGCAGCACGACTGTCGCTAGCAGATACGGAGAAGCTGCCAGAAGAAAACTGAGGATTTTGAAGACAGAAATCTGACCTGAAAAACAGAAACACAAGAACATAATTCAGCAACAAAGTTTTGTGAGTGAATATAAAAGCTTTGAAATATTTGTACTGTCTCATATTATTCCACCACCATTTCCCTATTAGAGTTCTGTATTAAAGAAATAGATCACTAGTGCCACTCTGTCATGGACCTCATAATCCATGGACGTCATTTTGGTTTGATTTGTGCTGTAAAGCACAGAGACGCATTCATATTTTTTTTTCTCTTTCGCGCAGGTCATGTTTTGAAAGACGATGTCCTGTAGCTTATGTAAATAAAAATGTATACAAGTTTTCAAGAAGCATTAGACATATGACTCACTATTCTGCTTCATAAGTATGTTGACAATATGACATGACGTGGTTTAATGTACCCAAAGTCCAATTATGGACGTTATCTGACATTACCATTTATTAGTAATGATTTACACAGATCCTTTACTACTTACTATTTACCTGAGCATTCAGTATTGTGCAATATAGCATACAGAAGGTGAGGGACATTTTGGGGGGAAAGAAGTGCTGCATTTTATCATTTAAACGTCACTTTTCATGAAAATTCTATAATCCAAGATGGCCGCCACCATATGACGTCAAAATATGCTAATTAGATGGTAAAATGTAATCCCTACATAAACTTTGGGTCATCCTTAATATTTCTCTAATTTACAGAAAGTCTCTATCTTTTATCACTTTTAAGATATAGCCTTTTTAAATTAAGATGTCAAAATCGAAAGTTTTAGGAAAAAACCTCTGGCGCCTAAAGAGTTAAACGTTTCTGCGAGTTAAACGTTCATTGAGGCTATTGTAGGAAAAAGCTTAACGGTTTAATGTACATAAACGACGATCAGTGATCACCAAATTCCTGGTTAGATTTTTTTACAGTTTTAAGTGGTTATGATGAGCAATATGAGAGAGAAATTTGGTGATTGTTGTTTAGGTACATTAAGCCACGTAAAGCTTTTTCACGTTAAAGGGTAACTAAACCCTAAACCAACTTTTTTTAGTTAATGATCTAAGAATGGGACTTTATTAGTGTTGTTCATTGATTCGAGTAACTTTTTTGACATTTGGGTATGAAGTGTTTTAATTTAAAGAGTGATGCCCTCTTCAGGTTGAACGGTGGCTACTGCAGTTGATTTTTCCTATTGGATGTTTGCGGTGGTACGTGACGTAAGCGACCCTTGGTATGAGCTACCACGCCCATGGCAGTATAAAAACCATCTTGTTTCGTCAAAACCACAGTAGCGAGTCAGGAGTTGGAATTGCGAGTATTGAAAACGATCAGGATAGAGATACAGTGGTTGCATGCACTTGGCCTGGAAGATCGCGAGTTCCCGCCTATCGCTCGAGTGTGCAAACTGCATTTTATGTGGGATTGCTTCTCCAACGCAATGGAGGTGGAAATGGGTTTCTCCACACAGCTCGCGCTGAAAAGCGATGCAGTGCCAAACGCTGCTCCTCCTGCATGGACTCCACCACTGTCATGATGTGAGTGAGCATATATTTTTAATCACAATTTATGTTCCTTCCTAATAGGCTAAAGTTAACCCTCTGGTCTCGACAAACGCCGGCGTTTATAAAATATCTATAAAATATAGATATAGATATTTTAGCGTGTCTGACAGCAGCTGTCAAATAATCCGTCACTGCGGGTCTCAGTTGCACGACCCCCCGCTCAGCCCTGCCCTCGGTTCGTCCCCTTTATCTCTGCTGGGCTCTGCCCACTTTTCCAGCATTTTTCAAATATTGCCAGTGGGTGGAGTCAGGCTCTGACCAGGGGTTTAGTTACCCTTTAAGATCCGCACCTCAACGTTTTAAGCGTTTAAGAATGTCCAATCATGTGCGATTCCCACACGGGGGATTCCAATCAAAGTAACAAGTTCCCTTTGGCGTGCCGACCTCCCCTCCCTAAACCTAGAACGTGTCCCAATGATACAGTTGTTGCAGTGTGATAAACAGAGAAGTGTGTAGCAGCGCAGCAGCAGAACGGCTAAATCGAGCTCGAGGTTCTAAAAAAAAAAGTGTTGGGTACAAAATGACTCATGACGAAATCTGGTGGGGACGCGTACCCACCGCCCCACTGAAACCGACACCTATGCCATAATCCTTTGCCCGGACTCATCAGCACTCATTGTTTTCAGCTGTGTCTCATTAACCTTGTTAGCTCACCCTTTATAAGCCTGGACAATTCAGTCATTCAACTGTTGCATGTGTCTTAACTATTTCTAAAACTTTGTCTCCTGGTTTTCCTGATTCTCTGCCTGTTCAGTGGGATTTCTCTGTTCGCCTCAGCCCTGAACTCGGTTATTGTTTGCTTGTGTATGACCTTTGCCTGTTTATGGACTTCGATTGTGGATTACCCTTTCAATAAATGTTAGTGGTGGCGAGATGAAGCCTCATGAAGCGTTGAAGCTTTTCAGCCAAGTGGTTCACAAAAGGGTTCATTTCTCGAGCTTCATTTGCTCACAACACCACCTGGTGTTCAAAGAGTGTAACAAGCAGATCCATTACAGATGTCCTGATGTGATCTGTGATCAAGGCCGGACTTCCCATTGAGTTTGACTGGTCTCTGCCTTTACCCGTTTATTTTGTTTGATTTGTACAGTTCTATGCCAGTCAGAAATGATTAGCCGCATTTCCACTGTGGAGCCAGTACGAGCGAGGGCTAGAAACGATCTGAAGAGTTTTGAGCGCTCTCTCCCGTCTCATTGCCATTACATCTCATTGCGGTTTTTGCTCCATTAAAAGCCACTTTTCCACCGTTTGGCCAAACAGTTGTCTTTGCTTAACCATTACATTCGGTGCTGATCCGGCACAGCCACTATGGATATGGTTTAAGTTTTCCCTGTGGCGCTATAACAGATCTCCGAATGTAATACAAATGCGTGCGTCGTTGCCTTGGTGACACAAGAGTTTACAGACACTAGCCTATGAGATGTAAATAGTGACTGCGTATGGAGGATGATCAGATATTTATTTAAATTGTATTATTAATTTGTGTTTACGTCACTCAAATAGCACGCTTAGCCAAGCTCAAGTAAAAATTACAACTGGAACTGTAACGTTTGGCCCTACGGTGGAAAAGCGGCTAAAGAAATAGAACAAAAGCAGTACCGATGATTCTCCGAGCATCATGGTTGTTCCCATAGACTGTAAAAAAAGATGGACGACGCCCCTTCGCTGTTCAGTTCTCTTCCATTGGTGAGAACTGAAGCGGCCAGTGTCCCGATATGGCGCTGACATCTTGGGACTTGAGTCTGCGTAGTAGACTTATGACTTATGACCTATACTAGGACCGGCCACCGGGGGCGATTGAGGCGCTTTGGCTTCACTTTTCAGGGCTTGTGTGGCACGCTTGGTTGTTCCTCAGATGAGTAAATGATTCAATTAGGCTATAAATACAGTCGTTTGCTAAGTTAAATGACTTATCATTTTAAATGAATTTGTTGATTTAAAGGTGCAGTGTGTATTTTTTAGCGACATCTAGCGGTTCGGTTGTGAGTTGCACTAAGGGCTCAGCCCACTGCTCACCCCTCCCTTTCGAAGAGGAAAAACATATCGTCGTCCGAGACAGCAGAGAATAGCCAGAGTCAGCCAAGAGTGTGTAACATTGTCACTGTTTCTGTACCTCAGTCCATTATAAACCACATCATGGATAAAGTTTACAAAGCCATAGTCAGGTGAGGATCAAGGGTCTTAATATATAATTTAATAATAGTAATCAGCTGATTGTCTCACAAACGTAACCAGCACATTCTCCCCACATAGCAAACACATAATATAGCGAGGGAGAAGAACCATATGAAACTATACAACTATATATTTTTTCTAACAGGGTAGTAAAAGTTTAGCTGGCTAATAATAGCTGTTACTGTGGCTGAGCTGGTTAAAGCGTAAAGCCTTGTTTAAACTCGTTGCATCCGCATGAGCCCAAAGGGCTCATATAAAATTATATGATTGTAACAGCGCGCGCACCGCCTCATCCCCTAGACACCACTTACTACACACAATAGGCTTTTCTTTCTCTGATTTTGAAAACTCTTCAGGATCGACAGGTTCAACCGCGATCGACGGGTTGGTGATTCCTGTAACATACTGTTTTACGGTCAATGACAAGAGTACTAATCAGCTTTCTCGCGAATGTTACCAGCACATTTATCCCCACATAGCAAAGAACAAAGTTACATGAAACAATCCAACTACATATTTTACACCACTGACAAGGGAAAAGTCACTACTCACGGTGTTTATGGCTAGCTTCTAGCTTTCTGCGGCTTCTCTTTCAAGGTAGTGACGAAACGCGCTCTGTAGCGCTGTGTGTTCGCTGTCGGCTACGGTAGAAACATGATGTCACAATATGTAGCTGCCAGCAGAGACAGTTGCATAATTTAAGTTCCATAAAATAATAGTTTTAATTTAATAAGTAATCACGTTTAAATATATCATAATATATTTATCTGCATTTCTTTTACTTTGAAATATATATACAAGCAGATTTGTTTATGTAGGCTTATATAGCGGAACTATTGTTCTGAGGTTCGGTTGGTTCAGACGTTTATTGATGTTACATCAGCATCGTAGCATCGGAGAATGTCATAGCGCATACAGAGCTAACTGCGGCTCGTTAAGTTTTTGGTAATGTCATTACATTTGTTCACCGAGAGACACACGGAAGAGAAGTTGCCTTTGTTACCTGTTTGTTTCACTCCCCTGGAGTTAACGCGGCCAATGAGGTATGCATAGTTATGTTAATGTGTAATTATCAATGTAAAGCATAACTGTGTGATGATTTAATAACAGTCAATCTAACATGTTTCTTATTTATTAATGTGCTATTCTCTGTGAGAATATTCTTATTTCTGTAACTTGTCATGTGATTTTTATGTTTTATTTAGTTCTCACGGCATGTTTGATGGCATCGAGGACGACATCATTTGACTAATAAATGCCCATAAACAAGAACGCCTTGTGTCCGCATCTGTTAACTGCACTCAAAAAAATGATATGTTGGCATTAATTAACTTTTTTATGTAAACAGGTTCCACATAACTGGGTTACGTTAAACAAACATAATGTGTTCATGTAACTTAAACATAATGGAGTTAAGTAATTCTAAGCGACCTAATTAAACTCTGAGCTGAGTGTTAAATGAACACTGAAGCAGTGTTAAAGTTAATGAGATAATTAAGTGAATAATTGAGTGATGATTGAGCATTATTGAAGACACCTGATGATAACAAGCAGAATCACTGAATGAGAAAACCAGAATTTAAAGTCACCATTATGGAGATCAGTGTGTGTTTTAGTTGGGCTCTTGACCCTTAAATCATTATCTTTAGATTATGTATGGTTGCTGTACATGAGTTATAACAGCCAAATGAACAAATTAAAAAGGTGATCTGATGGTGTTGGTTGAGTTTTAACATAATCATTATTTCACAATCATTTTACCTGAACTCATATAGAACCCAATTTCTGAGTTAAGTTTACCTTATTGATTATAGCAGCACTGCCATTATAGAGCATACCATTTTTAACCTTTTCAATTAAATCCAAATGATCAAATCTATAAAAAAAAAAAAAAACCCCGTTTGTATGCAAGCACACACAGACATCAATATTTAGCGTATCAATCTCAGCAATGGTGACAAACAGATCACCTCTAACCATAAGCTCATTATTTATTCATGCAGAAATGCATGATGGGAGCCATGAATGAGTTTTGATTGGTGGCACCCAGAATGCACTGCAACATGCTTTATAATTGTCACCATTGTTGAGATTCACAGGCTGATTATTGATGTCTGTGTGTGCCTACATACATTTTTCTTATTTTTTAGAAGTTTTTTTTTGTTTCTTTTTTATTGATTTGATCATTTGGATTCCATTGAAAAGGCTAAAAATGGTATGCTCTACAATGGCAGTGCTGCTATAATCCATAAGGTAAATTTAACTCAGAAATTGGGTTCTGTATGAGTTCAGTGATTCAGGTCAAATGATAGTGATATAATGATTATGTTAAAACACAACCAACACCATCAGATCAACTTTTCTAATTGATCATCTGGCTGTTATAACTCATGTACAGCAGTCAGACAAAATATAAAGTAAATAAGTTAATGGTCAAGAGCCCAACTAAAACAAACACTCATCTCCATAACGGTGACCTGAAATTCCGGTTTTCTCATTCAGAGATTCTGCTTGTTAACATCAGGTGTTCATGATTAATGCTCAATCATCACTCAATTATTCACTTAATTATCTGCTTCAGTGTTCAGTGTTTGTTTAACGTAACCCAGTTATGTGCATCCTGTTGACATAAAAAAGTTAATTAAAGCCAACATATTAGAACCTGTTGTCATAAAAAAGTTAATTAAAGCCACCATATCAGACCCTGATGACATAAAAAGTTAATTACAGCCAACATATCATTTATTTGAGTGTGTTGAAGTTACATGACCAAATTATGTTTGTTTAACGTAACCCAGTTATGTGCATCCTGTTGACATAAAAAAGTTAATTTATGGAACCTGTTGACATATAAAAGTTAATTTATGGAACCTGTTGACATAAAAAAGTTAATTAAAGCCAACATATCATTTTTTTGAGTGTGGAGGGAGCTATACAATATGTCGACCTTTATAGAAGGGGGTGCCCGCGGTTATGTAGATATAAATGTCTCATTCTAAGGTAATAAAAACATTACGGTTTATTAAGTAAGTTCTTCATACACCACTGAAAACATAGTTATGGATGTCATATTGCATTTCTGTTAATAGATACTCAAAATTTTTACACATTGCACCTTTAAGGATTCAACTCACTCATTTGTCGCCACCTACTGGCGGGTGTAATTTCATAGAAATTTCATAGTAGCCTATTACCGTTATTTAATATCTCAACATAAAATATATATATTTAAAACAATCTCTTAACATAATTTATGCAAAATCTTTTGCTGATTGTCACTTCATTTGATTGTAGCCATACAGTGTATTTTTACTCAAATGTAATTTATTCATTGAGGACACAGATATGACAATATATTTGTATAATACTATCTCTGGCTTTATTGCTCAGTGTTATTGCAGGGTTTTGATCTTCTCTCAACTGAGAAAGAGCACATCCTGTATTTTATTGTATTATATAACGACTATTTAATATTACATCTAAATCTTGAGTACGCTAGGCATGTTGTGTATTCATTTTTCTATGAAACTCAAGCATATTTTAATGTTTGTGTATTTTTTGCTACTCCATAATGATGTTCTAGTTGAGCTCATTTGTAGGTGAGTCCTGCCCTGTCTGTGATACACTGTATTTTGTTGCCAGTTAAGGCTTAGAAATAACAGTGAAAAGAAATATGGTAAATAATAACAATATTTAAAAAAAACATGTGGTATACAATGATTGTATAACATAACTGTGTAATAACCGTTGTAAGAGCCAATATAATATGATTATATTCGATTTGCTTTCCCCACTTTATACCACATCTGAGAATGACTGTTTCTCCTCTAAACACTCGTTCATCAGGTCGTACCGTCACCACAGCTTTAGCACTCACTGAACAAACACAGATTATTGCATTTATAGTTTCAGAAGTTGTGTAGATATTGTCTGATCTGTATTTGTTGCATCACACACTACAGTCTCTCTCACCTGTAACATTTACCCACAGTGCATCACTGTATTGTGTGTAATAGACTGGTTTCCCTCTTCCAGCTCTACACCAGTACTGGCCTCCATCAGACACTGAATCAATCTTCAGGCTGTAGGAGTGTGTTTCTGTCTTCTCTGTCTCAGGGTTCAGTGTGTTTTTGTACCAGTAAAAGTCCCAATATCCAGTAGACGGATCCATGCGACAGGTCAAAGTCACTGTGTTTCCAGTCAGTGCAGCTCCTGCAGGATCTGATGTGAGTTCAGGCTTTAGATCTGCAGGAGAACAACAACAGATTCAGATCCTCAAGAGTCAGAGTTCGTTCCGGGTTACTTGACTGTAAACCCTGTTCCCTGAAAAAGCGGAACGAGATGCTGCGCTGCTTAGCGCATTGGGAACGTCTTTAATCGAGACTAGTGATGTTACGTTCGTGAACGAATCGTTCTTTTTGAACGAATCTTTTAGGTGAACGAATCATTCTCGTTCACGTTATCCATTGACTCATATTTCTCGTTCACTGAAATTCCTCCCTCCACCACTGCGCGCCGCTATTGCGCGCATGCGCAGCTCAATGAACCGTGTAGCTCTGTGGACCGTTTCATCTGTCAAAGACAAAGAGTGACTAAACCTCGAGCCAATAGCCTTCGAGTATGATACGAGGACGGAGCATGTGATTTGTTGAATCTAGTGAACGAATACGCCCTTTATTTGAGTTGCTTTGAGTTTGAACGAGTCAAATGAACTGTTACATACATCTCGTTCATGAATGATATTGCTCTCTGTTTTGAGTCTGAACGAGAGAGAGAGAGATCTCCCGTTCGTGAACGAATTGAACGAACTGGTTGCTATACCCAGTTCGTGTACCAGGTCGGCCATTCTGTCAATCTAGTTCATCAATCAGCAGAAAGTGAATGCAAAGCGCAGGTATCCGTACTGTGCACGCGCAATTCATATCTTACATACAGAACATAACTCCTCGTTTAACTCGTTCTGACCAAACAAATAAAATGTTAACTAGCCTGCCTAGTATGCAAACAAATTAAAAAACACTTGTGATTTGGTCATCCGAAAAGAGTGTAATTTAAAAGATAAAAAGAGTGTAAAGACTTTGATCGCTTATTTAGACTTATTTTATCCATTTAATGAGTAGGGCACCATTTTTAATAGTCAAATCAGTTTTTATTTTGTAACAAGTAAATACGTTAGTTGAACAACACATTTTGCCGCACCTGCTGCTGACGTATTTGTGTAATATGGAAAAAAAAACTGAACGAATCAGTGAACGAATCAGAACGAATCCTTTTGGTGAACGAACTAAAAATGAACGAGTCTCTGTAAAGAATCAAAATTTCCACCACTAATCGAGACCCGCTGTGAATATAGTGTGTAAACACGTCGATAGAATCGACCGGAAGTAATATAGCCTCGGTCGGTGATGTCATCGTCGCGCGCCCGCGTGCACCCGACTTTTTTTCTCAGAAATAATTTTTAAAAAATCAAATTGATTTTTTTATCTTCTATGAGAAAATACTTTCTCTCAAAACTTTTTTTTAGTCTTAAATATTATTTTTTGCTATTGATATGAAAACTTTTCTCTCAAATATAATTTTTTCTCTCATGAAATGCTTTATTGCTATCAGTGTGATAACTTTTTTTTCAAACTTTTTTTCTCTCTCAGATCATTTATTTTCTCCCATGTAATAAAGACACATTTCTAGCTCCATACTTATTCAGCCTATTTATTTAGTCCTTTTTTGTATAACCTATAGAAATTATAAATTTAAATTGCAGTTTTATGAAAATTAGATACAAATAAAATTGACTTGTTTTTCTTCACTCATGCTTTTTTGTAAATAAACAACATCAAAGCATTAACATTTGTGTGGGGAAATCAGTTACAGTGGAGGTAACCAATCAATGCAGGTTTAAGATACAGACCACTGTAATCAATATCTTTCTTTGGAAAACAACGTGAGCATTTGTTGTGCTTACATTTACAGCTATTGCAAGCAGGGGGCGCTTATTCAAACCTTTTTGTTATGAAATTGGGCACTCATCAGACAAAATGTAATTAGGTATACAGGTGATATTATCAATTTAAAGGAATTTAATGACTTCAAGTATTTAAATATGTTATTTAAGGCTTTATATAAGTATTTAAGCCTTTCAGGATTAGAATGAGAGCTTGTGCTCAGGTCAGGACAAGTATAAGAACTTGATTTGGCTTTCCTGACAGCAGAAGTATTTTACAAGTCCTGATAATGTGGGCTGGCGTGGCTACAGTGCCAGTGTTAAGCAATTTTAACATAATATTTAATACCATTAAAATATCAAGTAAATAAGTATTGTGATACTTGGTGCCACAGTGACACTCTTGTCCCAAAAAGTATTGCTATACCATGATACTCAATATGTTGTCCCATGGTGAGTAATTTTTCCCTGTTGGACCTACACAAAATTTGAGGGTTCCCCCACCTGCCACATCCCACTTTAACCACTGCGTATACACACACACACACACATACACGCACACGTAAACCCCTCCATCATTGAAAAAACAATCAACCGAGCAATAGCCCTCAACCTCCTTCTCGGAAAAAAATGCACGCATGACTCCCCTTCTGCCATCACCTACCGACCCAGCTGGGCAGTCCTTGTGTATTTCAGTGCAGTGCAAGCACAGAGCCAACGAGTAGGGCACCCGGAACCCTTGCCTATATTGTCTGGAAAATGCACTCCAGTTAACAACACATGAGAACTGAGAGTAAAAGTCTCTCGATTGTATGTGTGATCATGAAGTAGAGAGAGTTTAGAGGACAATGATGTTGAACTCACCCTTCACAGAGAGAGAAACAGCAGAGCTTGATGTTGATGAGTTTGGTCTTCCATCTCTCTGTCCTTTACACCAGTACTGACCCTGATCAGACTCAGTAGCTCCTCTGATAGTGACAGTGTCTCTGTTTACAGTGTAACGATAACCAGACGTCTGTAACTTTACACTGTCTTTATACCACTCATATCTCCAGTCACTGTGATCAGAGTTTATCACACACTTCAGATTGACTGTTTCTCCAGTGAATACAGCACTGTCTGGTGTCACAGTCACTGTAGATGTGGGTAAACCTGAGAAGAGAGCAG
The DNA here is from genome assembly GCF_029890125.1 of Rhinichthys klamathensis goyatoka. NCBI lineage: Eukaryota > Metazoa > Chordata > Actinopteri > Cypriniformes > Leuciscidae > Rhinichthys > Rhinichthys klamathensis. The sequence continues at coordinate 2,620,063 of NW_026606599.1, forward strand.
AACACAAACTGACTAGAGGACAAATGATTATTGCCCAACAGCGTCAATCGATGCAGTGTCTCATTCCCTGTTCTCAGGGAACATAGGTTGCAGTCGTAACCTGAGACGTTTTCTCTTCGGCTCCGTCATGATCTCAGACAAACACTGGTCAAAAACATCAGCTGTGAAACTGAACTGTTCATATGATTGTTTCCATATCTAAACCAGCTGTATCTGTCAGGATTCCGCCCTTGTTTCTATACAGTGTTTGTGTCTGAACAGTATTGCTGGCTTGTGCTCGGATCTAGTTACTCGTGACCAACAGCTTCATGCTGGTTAGAAAGACTGACTGACGTGATCAGGATGATGGAGACTATAAAACTCTTAGTGGTTTGACTTCATTCATATGAAATCAGGATTAATTTTATAATACAGTTATGGTGCTTTTGTGTCCTATTTGAACTCTGAAAGTTAATCATGTCATTCTCTAGCTATAATAGCGATCAGCACATTAATAAAACAATCTTAAAAAAAAAAAATTGTTCCAGGAAAGATATAGATTTGAAACAACACAAGGGTGTGGGAGATTAAATGATGACAACATTTTCATTCTCAGGAGAGCTAATGTTGAAACTTTGGTGTAAATGTTGGATAAAATGCATCTTAAATTTAATATTTGATGAACTGCAAATCATAAGAACAAAAAAATTACAGAATCGTCTGAAAAGCTATGCTGCATTTGTATAAAGACTTAAAGATTCTCAGAGAGTGCAAGCAGCTAAAAAAGTAATTACAGAAATATGTTTTATGTTTATTAAAAACTTGAATGTTACTGAATAGATGGAGTTGAAGTGTAATTAGCAGCCATTAACATAATTATTTTAGCTGTTTCTCAGATCTGTGTTCACATGCGTCAGAAAGACGACTTTATCTGTTGTGTTTCTCTGTTTTATAAGAACTCTTGCCAGGAGTGTTGTGTTTTAAAGATTACACTTAAAGTTAAAAATACACTGTAAAAAAAAAACGAGCAAATGCATGGCAGCACAGGGTGCCAAACGTTTGCCATTGATGAAAATAACGGTAAAACCCCATGAACTGAAGTAACATGTTTACACAGCAACATGAAAAAAGAACATTGACCATACAGTACTATAAAATGTTTAAAACGTAATCTGAAATAACATATTTTGTCTGTATAATTGCAAATACATGCATAGACCATTAAATGTAATGACATTATTTGACTGTAAGTTCACGTAACATGTTTAAACCCTCGTTTAATAAAACATGTTTTAACTGTAAATATAAAAACATGGTGTAGCAGTTGTTTAACTAAACATTATTTGAATGTAGATATAAATGACATGTTGACACCATTACTTCATAAAGCATGTTTTGACTGTAAACTGAAATCATGTTTTAATCATTATTTAACAGAGTTTGACTGTAAATTGAAATAACATGTGTTGACCGTTATTTGAAAAAATTAACTGTGATGGACCATAATTTTGAAAGGCATATACAGCATTTTGATTTTGATTATGGCTTACAAATAATTTTATATGTAGTTCATGAAATGTATATGTCACAAAAAGTCATTAGAGAAAATCATTTGTATTTTTCCCTCTTTATTTTCTTCTGTTACAGTAGTTTCCATTGTAAATAACAACAATATTAAAAACTTTAAACAGTGCTACAGTACCATCATCTGAACATTGCTTATATATGCTTAAAATACAACATTGACAATTCAAATTAATTTTATCATTGCATCTTCCACAAACTACACTTCGAACAGAACAATGGTCTCCAATTCAATCTCCATGTTGATGCCTTTAAAAAATAAGAGAGAAAATGGTTAGATATCATACATCACATATCTATATTCATCATCATGTCTGATCATGTTATTCTTTTTAGATGTTCTTGCGTTTCTTACATTAAAAAAATATTGTTTTTTACTTAAAATAAATATTTGTTCATTAAATATGTAATACACTTACAAATTTTATAATGGTCCACAACACCTTACTTCTTCAGACAGTTTAGTGATGTGACCTCACCCACTGACAAGGCCAAGGGTGCACTGCAACAGCAGAAACAACGTAAATACAGTAACACTTGTTGATTACAATTTTATATTTAATTTTACATGCCAGCATATTTACCCAGTATGATTACCTCACAATGTCGCAGGAAATTTCCCCTTTTGCTTTCTATGGAAGACATTTTTTGGTGTGCGTTTCTGCACTGTTTTGACCTTTCTTGTTAAGTCCCGCCTTCACGCACGCCATTGGTCAAACTGCTTCTCAATCATTGCCCTCGGCCCAACGGCATCAGCCAAGAGACAAAGCAGCAGCCTGTTAACTGCAGGTGGCACATCATGGCTCCAAAACAGCGTAAAAATGCCTCAAGGAAAAAATCCGTGTTTTTGTTTTGGTCGGGAAACGTGCTCATTGACATGGCAAATAAGCTAAAAGACGGAGCGGAGTTGGGTTCGCTGGAATACTGAATTACAGGCGTCAGTTTGTTTTCAAAAATCGTAAGTAGTGACTTTGTTAAGTAGGCAGTAGCTTTGTGTGTAAACGTGACTGTTAAGGCAACATACTCTGCTGTATGAATGCAATATATAACAGAATGACAACAAAACAATCATGGACCTCGATGTCGAGTGGTGAATGGTAAGTGCTTAAAAAAATTCGGTTGACGTATCATCCAACGTAATTTAAAAGTTAATTGGCAACAGGTGAATACAATTACAATGACTAATCACAAACGTTTTTAATTATTCTTAATGTTTGATGCAAGTTGCATTAAAAAGGACTAAATAGGTTTCAGAATTGTGTTGTTGTCGTTTTAGAACTTTGCTTTCACAATCATTTAAAAACACCCATATGCATGGACAACGGATTTCATCTTATGAGGTGTGTTACCTTTAACCATATGGATGATGATGTATTCGTGCAAATTTTGTGATTGCTCTCTGAAGACAGTTAAGGGATTTGTTGATCATCAAATCTTACACAGACATGAAGCAAATGCTCAATTTCCATGTTGCTTCCCAGAATGCAAATGTAAATTCTTAAAATACAATGCTCTCAAAGCTCATGTTTATCGCCATCACAAAAGACCACATACTCGTTTTGATGATTCGACGGGCACGTTTGTTTGCAACAATACAGACTGTCAACAACAATTTACAGACATGAACAATGTCCTTTCTCATCTCAGGTCACATTTAGCCAAGGGAGAGGTGGTGTGTTGTCCTTTTGAAAAATGTGACAAAAATTTCAGTTTAAGATCAAGTTTCACTGCCCATGTTTCACGAAAGCACAGGACTTCTACATTTGCACAATTACGGATTATGGATACTTTATCTCAGCAACCTTCTTCAGCATTTGATGTTACTGAGGATGAGGTTGATGAAAGTGAATTCACAGACTCACTGACGAAATGTAACGCAAAGTCATTGTACATGAAAAATCTCTGCCTGTTTTATATGCAGCTACAAGCCAAATACCTGGTGCCATCGTCAACCATTCAGATGATTGTGGAGGAATTCAGTGGTTTAAATTATATCTGTCATCAGTACACACAGAAGATGTTCAGGGAAATACTCAAGTCAAAAACGGCCCTTTCACAATGTGATATTGAATCTGTGGTGCAGACTTTGCAAGGCCAAGATTTACATTCAGCTTGTAATTCATTACTTTCCACAGAATACCAAAGAAGACAGTATTATCAGAAAAAATTTTCGTACGTGCATCCACAAAGTATGTGTCTCGGTCGAGATGAAAACCGAATCCAACGTTATGCACAGTATATTCCATTGAAGAACACTTTAAAAACCATGTTAATAGACCCAGGGGTGTGGGAGCAGTGTGCCAAACATCAGCATGTACACTCTTCTGTGTTCTCTGACATCTGTGATGGCTCTGTATTCAAATCCAATGACTTGTTTAAGCAGCCTGAGATTACAATCCAACTTATCTTGTACCAGGATGCCTTTGAGATTGTGAATCCCCTTGGGTCAGCTAAAAAAAGACACAAAATGATTGGAGTGTATTTTACACTTGGCAACTTTGAGCCATTTTACAGATCATGCATTGATAACATTCAGTTATCACTTTTGTGTTATGAGAGAGACTTTAACTATTTTGGTCAAACCAAGATTTTTTCTAAGTTGTTGGCAGATGTCAAAGAACTTGAAGAGCATGGATTTGTGACATCTTCAGGTGACATAGTACGTGCAACAATAGTGGCTATTATCGGTGATAATTTTGGGTCCCACTGCATCGGTGGTTACTCACAGAACTTCAGTACTGCCAAGCATTGCTGTAGGTATTGCTTGGTATCTCGCAGTGAACTTCAGAATGTGTGTGTAGACTTTCCCAATCGCACAGTTGAGTCCTATAAGGCGGCAGTGGAAACTCTAAGGACGACCGAAGAAAATGTTGTAAATGGGTTGAAGTTTGACTCCATTTTCAACTCTCTCAAATATTTTCATGTTGCTCAGCCTGGCCTTCCCCCATGCCTTGGCCATGACTTGTTTGAAGGCATTGTAGCTATTGATCTTGCCATTTTCTTGGAATACTTTGTAAAAAGGAAGTGGTTTTCATATACACAGCTGAACAGGAGACTTGCACAATTCAAATATCTGGATTCTGATGCTGGTTCTGCCCCCTCCCAGATATGTAAAAAAGGCGGAAAGTTAGGTGGTCAAGCAGCTGAGAACTGGTGTCTCCTCAGATTTCTTCCTGTCATAATTGGAGACAGAGTAGAGTCACAAGACCCTGTATGGCAACTGACTGTTAAGTTGAAAGAACTGGTTGAGTTAGTGTGTGCTCCCAAGATTAGCACTGCACAGATTGCATATCTCAATGTCTTAATACCAGAATATCTGGAAACAAGAAAGGAGCTGTTTCCTGGTGAAAATTTTAAACCAAAACATCATTACATGCTTCACTATACGTCACTCATTTTAAGTCTTGGACCTTTAATTCGTTTATGGTCATTGAGATTTGAAAGCAAACATTCCTACTTCAAAAGAAGTGTGAGAAGAACACAGAACTTCAAAAATGTATGCAAGACATTGTCTCACAACCATCAACTTCTTCAAGCATATCTTCACTCACGGTCATTTTTTTCACCAAAGCTTAAAAGTGTTGACTTGGCCACATACTCTCCTCATTTGTACAGTGATGCTGTGTGCAAAGCTGTTGAGACAAGTTTGCTTAATGAACCAGACTTTGTTTCAACACGGGTAGAATACAAGGGTACCCTGTACAGGAAAGGAAATTTAATTTGCCTTAAATGTGAAGAGGAGGATTCTATTTTACAGTTTGGACAGATTGAGCTGATTTTCGTGAAAGATGATGATGTGACTTTCCTTGTGACTCCCCGCACCTCAGTGTATTTGCATGATTATGGACTTTATGAGATTTTGTCTGCGACAAAGGAATTAATTTGTGTAAATGCAGAGGAATGTCTGGATTATTATCCCTTAAATGAGTACAGTTTTATGGGACTGAAGGTCATTACTCTGAAGCACAGCGTTGTTCATCTGTAAAAAGGATAAACTGTCCTCTCCCAACAGAAATGGATGCATTGTTGATTTTTATTGAGAATGTGTTCCCAAACCCTATAACTTCAAAGCTAGCCATAGAGGGTTTGAACAGCCTAGGTGTGGAGACCATAGATGACCTACAGTTTTTGAAAGAAGATGATCTAGGTGGCTTTCTGAGACCGATTGAAGCAAGAAAACTAATAGCCCAAATCCCAAGTAAGTTTTCAAATCAATGGTTGTTTTTACATATACACTAGTCAACATTTGAAGCGGATCAAAAAGTTCATTAAGTTCACAAGAACAGGTATTGGTTTTAAGACAACTGAAAGGTTTGATCCACTTTAAATGTTGACTTATGTACATGCATACAATTAGATGAACTGGAAAAACAACACCCCAGTCTCTTTCATTCTGTACTTTGTTAGCTGTACTCTTTACTTGTATTACAGTATGCCAATGTGTTTCTTGTTTCTGCAGTATGGTTTTTAATGCAGTTTTTTGTTTATGCCATGTAGATATTGCTTCCACTCTGCAAAACACTGCCAATGAGTTGTCTGCTGAATACACTTCTGATGCATCAGGTTCACCTGCTCCCGGATGCTCAATTTCACCATCCAGCTCTTCAAGTGGAAGACGTGAGTTAAACGCTGATACAACATTAAACAATCCACAAACATTTTGAAAGCAAAACATGTAGTTTGAAAGCAAAACGTGTTGTCAATTCTTGTAATTCATATACAGAGAATTTGCTATGTGAGCATGCCCAGCCTTTAGCACGCCTGGCAAACAAATTGTGCCACACATGCAGTTCACAGAACGATATATGTATATGTATATGTACAAACCAGATTCCAAAAAAGTTGGGACACTGTAGAAATTGTGAGTAAAAAAGGAATGGAATAATTTACAAATCTCATAAACTTATATTTAACTTTTCCGGCCTCTTATTGCTACCTGTCCCAACTTTTTTGGAATGTGTATCTCTCATGAAATCCAAAATGAGCCAATATTTGGCATGACATTTCAAAATGTCTCACTTTCAACATTTGATATGTTATCTATAATCTATTGTGAATAAAATATAAGTTTGAGTAAGATTTGTAAATTATTCCATTCCTTTTTTACTCACAATTTCTACAGTGTCCCAAATTTTTTGGAATCGGGTTTGTATATGTATATGTGTATATGTATACAAGTCTGCAGATTTATTGTACACTAGTACACATTTGAAGAGCTTTGGGTATTGGTTTTAAGACAACTATTATGAAAGGTTTTGATCCTCTTAAAATTTTGACTAGTGTAGTTTGATGGTACAAATCAAACTGTGATGGCACGGGGCCTCAAAACATTGATTTTGGAAATTGCATACATTGTGATCCGTACATGTGCCACTGTGGTGATTACCTGGTGCATGAATGGCCAAAACGTCTCCAGTTGAGTCCGCATCTTATGCCAGCGGAGAGTGAAGACTGTTGTGCATTGTTCAGAGCAACTACAGGGCCACAGTGCAGTCAGCAACACGTTAAATGTGCCCATTTCATGCTAGTGATTTGTTGCACTGTGGTCCTGCGGTCCCTGTGAAAAATGCACAACAGTCTCCCCTCTGACAATAATGCACTGCGGACATAAAACAAGTCTGTGCACCACTTTAAATGCGTACTCTATATAGTGGCACATGAACAACCCACAAAGCCCCATGCCATCTCTGTTTGTCTGTTATTTAACTTCAATAAATCTGCAGCTTGGGAATAGGCAATTTTGCCAAAAAGTTACTGCTGCATGAAAAGTGTTTATCATGTAACCTGGACATTGGTTTATCTTCTAGGTGACAGTCGCTGTGAAACTTCGTTTTATGACCATGACTGGCATTATAGTTTTGATGTTCCATGGCAAAAAATGCCAGCAAGTTTTATGGAAAAGTTGCAAAATGGTGAAAGGCCAAGTTGCTCAGAGAGAAGACAGTTGGTCCGCATTGTTGCTTCTGAGATCCTGGAAGTCAGCAAATGTCCAGCAAAAAAACATGTATCAGAAATAGCCCGACAAATGGTGATTGCGTACCCAAAGTCTTTCAGAGATGAGATTAATTCCCAGGTTGTAGGAAGTGGATATGATTCTCTCCTCAAACAACTGGTGTGTAGAATTGACAATTTTAAAAGGGCAAAAGCTATTAGTACACCACTTTGTGGTACTCTAGAAGTATCAACAAAGAAACGAAAATTGTTATATGGTTGTATAAATTCTGATCCACAACTGCTAGTTGGAGAAACATCCAAATTGCAGCAGGAAAATAAAGAGAAGTTGCTAGTAATGTTTCAAAATAATGAAAGTGATGTAAAGACAATCTATGACTTAATGACTTCTACTTACACCTCTCAAAGAAACAACATCCAATCTGGAAAGGAAACCAAAGATTTACTTGATGAGTGGCCATATCTTTTTCAGCCAGCAGGAATGAAAGCACACTTTAAAGAGCTCACTGGCATTGACATAAACAACAGCTTTGAAGAATCTGCTTCCAGTAAGTTCAGAAGAATATTGGACTACTTTCAATTTCAGTGCACAGAAAGAGCAAGCAGAGCAGGGAGAATCCTCACAAAGTATAGAGCTGGAGGGGATCATGTTTGTGGGGCAGTGATGTTGCTGCTAACCCATTTCAAAAATGACCAAGACCACTTTCTTGTGATGGTAGAAGACACCTCTGTTCCAAGTGATATATGCTCAGAACAGCTTCCAGCAACACCATGTATAGTGGTGTGTGGTGGGTATTATTTACTTGCAACACAATAATTCCTGGTTTCAGGGGACCAGAACTCACATTCTGTTAAATATTATGTCTTACTGATTTTGTTTGTTCAAAGGAGAGAACCCACTGACAGCCAGTGTGTACATGGTAGCAGTAGACCAGATGATTGTAAATGACCATCTCTTGAGTTTTACAGAAGCCCTGTATCTGATGTTCTCTCTTTACTATATATTGAACATCAGTTACCCTGTAGAACTGGGAGCCACACTAGAATTCTTGCAAAGGTAATTCATAGACTGCATTCCTTTGGTTAAGAAGCATACAACAATTATTTAAGGATATTGTTTGTGTTGTGTTTTAAAGGTGCATCTTTAGGATTAATCCTCATAAAGGTACCAAGGTGGAAAAGAGAGAGAAAAAGAGAGCGTACTCTGTCAACCCCAGAGTATTGAGTCTGACGTCAAAAATTGCTGCATTTGACTGGGGAGAGTAACAGGTATAGAAGCTCTGTTGTCTTGTATAGTAGTGGTAGACTTCATCTTCTGTGTTTATCATTCATCAATGATAAAGTGCACCAAATGACAATCATTTTTATAATTAACTCCAATAAATGTGATGTAATCGTCTGTGGCCAAAACTGAGAGTATTTGGTTAAGGCTTGTTGCTGTTTCTGCTCTTCTTTTGGTTTGGGTTTTAATTTAAACTGTTTGTGTCCCCACAGATTCAGGTCTTTCAGAAGATTGACATTTCGCTGAAGAACAGGACAGACCGACTTTTTGTACTTCAGTGCAGCGCTTTGTTCCTTAAATTAGTTGTATTGCCTTGTGATGTGATTAGTATTTAATTTTTTTTTTTTTAATTGAACAAATTTGTGATCTAAAACATGACTTTTGCTGGGAAGTGTTTTTCCATTGTTTGATCTTGAAGGTTTGCTATATAATCAAAAGCTGAAATTGTTTACAGCAATACTCTGGCTACCATAATTTATTGTATAACATTTTACAAAAAAATTTGTTTCAAGAGTATTTTTAATTTGTTTTTTAACATTACTTCTGTCACACAGTATACAAATATGCTCCTGTACATTTGGTTTAAATAAATAAATTCACTAGAAAAAGATTATGGCATGAAAACATGTAAGCCTTTACTAAAACTTTGACTTCCATGGTATTTTTTTCGACTATGCGCTTAAGTCATGATTCATGACGTAAGGAATACTGTGTCCGGGTTTAACCCTCCACTGATTTAAATCGAGGATATGAATCCATTTATTTATCTCACCCATTTAGGCAACACCTTTATAAACTCTGTGTATGTTGCAGTCTCCCGGCTCTCAAAATCACAGACAGCAATATATCCAATAGTGCCTTAGAGATATGGCTTATAGCCGTGGCTCCCTGGGCAGCCCTGAGATGATGCCAGGGGGGCCCCAGTTTTATGACATTTTATAAAATAAATTAATTTATCCTAATTTCTGTGTAAATAAATTTGAGAACCACTGGCTTATAGATTTGGCTTTTTTTGTGATAAAAAAAAGCCATTTATTTGCAATGAAAATTTTGAAAGTGGAAATAACGTGCTTTATTAAGAGAAGAGTGTTTATTAAAAATAAGTATTTATTGGGTAAGCTTAGGGGTCGGTGTAGAAGGGCTTTTATTCTCACAACAATGTAGCATCCATTTAACAATTTTAAAGGGGTGGTATAATGCCCTTTTCACAAGATGTAAAATAAGTCTCTGATGTCCCCAGAGTGTGTATATGTAGTTTTAGCTAAAAATACCCCACAGATATTTTTATATAGCATGTTAAAGTTGTCACTTTTTGAGGGTTAGCAAAAACGCACCGTTTTGTGTCTGGTCCTTTAAATGCAAATGAGCTGCTGCTCCCGGCACAAGGGGCGGAGCTTCAAGCGCTCATGTGTGTTAGCAGCGCCGATTACCTCATGCAGAAACACACTAAAATGTCAGAAACTGTTCTGCCTTTTATGTTCAAACCGGAGTCAGACACAGATGGAGAGACTCAAGATAGAAAAAGTGACAACATGTAGAATGCAACAGGACATTTCTGAATGCTTAGTTGATGAATTTATGTTGATGATTTGGAGTTAACTATCTAGAGTTAGCATATTCTGTCAGGATAATCTATAAATCGCTCGTATAGGAACTGTTGTGAGATGCACACAGAGTGACTTTCTATTGCATGTGAAAAGACGGCTGCTACAGTTTGAGCTGACTCACAAATGTGCTCGACTACAAGCTCTTCCCCTTCTCAACATGGACTGTGTGTTCCCAGGGGCGAGTTTATGTAAATTTTCAGGTTTGTGATGTCACTAACCCGGGAGGAATGTCTTGTAGTTCCTACCAGCCGTTTGTTGTAGTCCTTAAAAAACAATTTCTTTAAAAGCAAACATCTCCCTTTGCTTTGAACTTTGAGCGTTGTAACTTTGCAGATGTTGTTTATGCTCAAACAGCAACATTACACACTAACTAAAGCTAGAAAAGTGAAATCATAATCAACCCCTTTAATAAATATAACCATTTGCACTCTATGATAATTATTGGATCCTGTTAATCTACAAAAATACTAAGGTGCAACTATCTGCCAATATAGATAGCATCTAATTAGCATGTACACTTACTGCAAATTTGATAATTATATTTATTAAATGAAAATAATTTACACCTAATGTAAATAGCATTACGTAAAAATGCTGATATTGTATTATACTTATAGTGAAAATAAAAATATATCTGTATTTTTCTTAGTGTAAATCTACAGCTGGTTATTTCGGATTTTGATATGGAAATCATGACAATTAGCTTACCTTAACAATAAATGGTTTTCCAGAAGTGGTGTAACAAGTGGGTTGGACAGGAGTGTGCGTTTGGATGAGGATACCAATAAGTGAAAGCATACTCAAAATGTGACCTTTTTAACCCATCCCAGTGAGTGTTGAACACACACATCCCCGGAGCAGTGTGGGGAGCAATTAGGGTAAGGTGCCTTCCTCAAGGGCACCACAGTCACAACACGCCGGCCATGAGACTCGAACCGGCAACTCTTGGGTTACAAGCCCGACTCTCAAACCACTAAGCTACAACTGCCCCCACAGTAATAAAATGCTCTAACAGCCACAAGAGAAAACTGATGCCTTTCGCCACTAACCACAGCAGCAAAAAACTAAAAAAATATGATTTTATAAACAACACAGTCCAGCACCAGATCGCCTCTTTAACAAACGAACGGTATGACATGCATAAAAACAATAGTAGGCTAAACACTGACTATAAATCAAGGAAACAACATGTGTCGGATCACCAATGAAGTTTAGAAAAGATGCGCAATTTAACCTACTGTCTTCAGTGGCACAGGCACTAGTCTGGAAGCCTTGTTTATTTGATGCTTGTTTCAAAGTCCTTGGTTCAAATCTGTAATTTATACCTTTTGGTATCACAAATCACATCGAAAAGGCATTTATTTTCAACAAAAATTAAGTAGAATTAAAGTGTCTAACGTGTATTTAATAAAACACCTTATACTATTATTGCATCCTGTTAAGGCTACACAATTACTGAGATGCAAACAGAATCTGCCAAAATATAGAATATAGCATCTAATTACTATACATTATTGCAAACTATCACGACATTTACATGATCTAAATAGAATATATAGCTATTTGTTTTCAGTGTGAATCACAACTGTTGCTTTTTGCACTTAGTGCATAGTCACTGCCTAATTCAACTGGAAATATATAGGCTATTTGGTGTTAATGTATGCATTTTTGTGGAATTTCACCGTTCTGATGAAAATGTTTTATGACTGTGAAATTCTACTGGTTTTCTCTGCAAAACGACATTTTTTTTCAACTCTGACCAAAAAATATACAGGAATGTTTTTTTAAGGACATGTCAGGATAACAATAGACAATAATTACTGTTATTTAAAGGAAAATTTCATTTTTTTGCAGTAACCAATTTAAATAGTTAAAAAACAGGGAAAATGTACATTAGATGTCAATGTTAGCATTTTTATGGAGTTTCACAGTTCTGATCAAAATGTCATAATACTGTTAAATTCTACCGTTTTTTTCTGTAAAAATACATTTATTTTTTACAGTGTACTCTAGCATTAAAATGCATTTTCAGACCTCTGCATTCAGTTTCATTGATTTTCTTCTTCAAATATGTTGTAACACAAGAGAGATAATTGAATAAAAAGAAGAGTGACAACTGTATTTATCAGCAGTGTGAATGAGAGTAAAAGTCTCTCGATTGGTTGTGTGATCATGATCAAGTAGAGAGAGTTTAGAGGACAATGATGTTGAACTCACCCTTCACAGAGAGAGAAACAGCAGAGCTTGATGTTGATGAGTTTGGTCTTCCATCTCTCTGTCCTTTACACCAGTACTGACCCTGATCAGACTCAGTAGCTCCTCTGATAGTGACAGTGTCTCTGTTTACAGTGTAACGCTCAGACTTCTGTAACTTTACACTGTCTTTATACCACTCATATCTCCAGTCACTGTGATCAGAGTTTATCACACACTTCAGATTGACTGTTTCTCCAGTGAATACAGCACTGTCTGGTGTCACAGTCACGGTAGATGTGGGTAAACCTGAGAAGAGAGCAGAACACAAACTGACTAGAGGACAAATGATTATTGCGCAACAGCGTCAATCGCTGCAGTGTCTCATTCCCTGTTCTCAGGGAACATAGTCGTAACCTGAGACGTTTTCTCTTCAGCTCCGTCATGATCTCAGACAAACACTGGTCAAAAACATCAGCTGTGAAACTGAACTGTTCATATGATTGTTTCCATCTCTAAACCAGCTGTATCTGTCAGGATTCCACCCTTGTTTCTATACAGTGTTTGTGTCTGAACAGTATTGCTGGCTTGTGCTCGGATCTAGTTACTCGTGACCAACAGCTTCATGCTGGTTAGAAAGACTGACTGACGTGATCAGGATGATGGAGACTATAAAACTCTTAGTCGTTTGATATGAAATTCATTTTATAATACAGTTATGGTGCTTTTGTGTCCTATTTGAATTCTGAAAGTTAATCATGTCATTCTCTAGCTATAATAGCAATAAGCACATTATTAAAACAATCTTTTTAAAAAAAAATTGTTCCAGGAAAGATATAGATTTGAAACAACACAAGGGTATGGGAGATTAAATGATGACAACATTTTCATTCTCAGGAGAGCTAATTTTGAAACTTTGGTGTAAATGTCGGATAAAATGCATCTTAAATCTAATATTTGATGAACTGCAAATCATAATCAAGTACAAAACAATGACAGTCTGAAAAGCAAAGCTGCATTTGTATAAAGACTCAAAGATTCTCAGAGAGTGCAAGCAGCTAAAAAAGTGATTACATACAGAAATATGTTTTATGTTTATTAAAAACTTGAATGTTACTGAATAGATGGAATTTAAGTGTAATTAGCAGCCATTAACATAACTATTTTAGCTGTTTCTCAGATCTGTGTTCACATGCGTCAGAAAGACGACTTTATCTGTTGTGTTTCTCTGTTTTATAAGAACTCTTGCCATGAGTGTTGTGTTTTTAAGATTACACTTAAAGTTAAAAAAAACTCTAGCTTTAAAACGCAATTTCAGACCTCTGCATTCAGTTTCATTGATTTTCTCCTTCAAATATGTTGTAACGCAAGAGAGATAATTGAATAAAAAGAAGAGTTACAACTGTATTTATCAGCAGTGTGAATGAGAGTAAAAGTCTCTCGATTGGTTGTGTGATCATGATCATTTAGAGAGAGTTTAATGGCGCTTTTCCACTGCATGGTACGGCTCGGTTCGCCTCGGTGCAGTTCGACTCAGCGCGGAACAGTTCGGCTCACTTCGCTTTTCCACTGCGTGGTATGAATCGACTCGGTACGGCAAGGCTCGGTTCGCTTTAGCTTGGTTGCTTTTCCACTGCAGTTAGTACCGCTTCAAAGTGGGTGGGTGGGAGTGATAGTTATAGTTGCGCAACTCCTCGGCAACCAACGAGAGGAACGTCTGCACCTCGTCCAATGACCACGATTCAGCTATTTCTTTTTTGAAGTTTTCCTGTTCTTTTTTCAAGCAAGTACTTTAAAAACAGGTGCTACAGCATTGGCTGTTGTCTACTGGCTATTTTAATCTAGCGGGTTTTAGTGTCTCGTGTCGCAAATACAATGACGCTGGTAGTGATGATTCTGTCTGTCTGATATAGATGTGAAACAACACAAGGGTGTGGGAGATTAAATGATGACAACATTTTCATTCTCAGGAGAGCTAGTGTTGAAACTTTGGTGTAAATGTCGGATAAAATGCATCTTAAATCTAATATTTGATTAACTGCAAATCATAATCAAGAACAAAAAAATTACAGAATCGTCTGAAAAGCAAAGCTGCATTTGTATAAAGACCGTCTCAGGTTACGTATGTAACCCTGGTTCCCTGAGAGGGAACAAGACGCTGCGTTTGAGACGCGGTGGGAACGCTCTGCGTGATTACGTCGTGAAGCACATGTAAAATCAGTCCAATGGAAGCCCGAAACGTCATAGGCGGGTGACGTCATAGACCAGGAAACTATAAAGCACCCCTGAATTCAGACCGCGCCAGCTTCTGAAAAAACCTGAAGCAAGTCGATCAGGGCATGCAGGAACTATGGCAGGTAAACGCAGCGTCTCGTTCCCTCTCAGGGAACCAGGGTTACATACGTAACCTGAGACGTTCCCTTTAAAGGGAACTTCGAGCTGCGTTTGAGACGCGGTGGGAACCCCATACCCACTACGCCATAGTGACAAATGCCCGTTCTGTGTGAAGTCCTTGCGCACACTAAGAAGCAAGCAACCTCGCCCCTGAAGTGGAGAGGTCAAGGTCATAAAACCTGACAAATGTATGTGGAGAGGACCAGCCTGCCGCATTACAGATATTAAGAAGGGAAACACCCGAAATTAAGGCCGTAGAGGCCGCCATACTCCTTGTAGAATGGGCCCGTACAGCCATAGGTGAAGGCTGACCGGCCGCTTCATAAGCCAATGATATAGCCTCAACTATCCATTTGCTCATAACCTGTTTAGATGCAGGGCACCCTCTCTTGAGTGACCCAAAGCAGACAAACAATTGTTCAGACTTACGCCACAGGGCAGCCCTGTGAACGTAGGCATCTAATGCCCGAACTGGACATAACAGGTTCAGTTGTTCCTGATCTGGGGTATTAAAAGGTGGAGGATAAAAGGCCTGCAGCACTATTGGGCCCCCAACATTAACTGGGACCTTAGGAATATAACCCGGTCTAGGGTAGAGAAATGCTTTCACCATACCAGGTGCAAATTCCAGAAATGAGGGAGCAACCGACAGGGCATGCAAATCTCCAAATCTCTTGATAGACGAAATAGCAAGGAGAGTGAGGAATTTCTCTGAAACCTCTTCAATGGGCTCGAAAGGAGCCAAAGCCAGACCCTCAAGTACAATGGCCAAATCCCAAGCCGGTGCTCTAGAGTGCAGTGCAGGTCTCAACCTCAGTGTACCACGGAGAAAACGAGTAATAAGAGGATCTCTCCCGATAGATAGCAAAGAACTAAGTTACATGAAACAATCCAACTACATATTTTACACCACTGACAAGGGAAAAGTCACTACTCACGGTGTTTATGGCTAGCTTCTAGCTTTCTGCGGCTTCTCTTTCAAGGTAGTGACGAAGCGCGCTCTGTAGCGCTGTGTGTTCGCTGTCGGCTACGGTAGAAACATGACGTCACAATATGTAGCTGCCAGCAGAGACAGTTGCATAATTTAAGTTCCATAAAATAATAGTTTTAATTTAATAAGTAATCACGTTTAAATATATCATAATATATTTATCTGCATTTCTTTTACTTTGAAATATATATACAAGCAGATTTGTTTATGTAGGCTTATATAGCGGAACTATTGTTCTGAGGTTCGGTTGGTTCAGACGTTTATTGATGCTACATCAGCATCGTAGCATCGGAGAATGTCATAGCGCATACAGAGCTAACTGCGGCTCGTTAAGTTTTTGGTAATGTCATTACATTTGTAAGTTCACCGAGAGACACACGGAAGAGAAGTTGCCTTTGTTACCTGTTTGTTTCACTCCCCTGGAGTTAACGCGGCCAATGAGGTGTGCATAGTTATGTTAATGTGTAATTATCAATGTAAAGCATAACTGTGTGACGATTTAATAACAGTCAATCTAACATGTTTCTTATTTATTAATGTGCTATTCTCTGTGAGAATATTCTTATTTCTGTAACTTGTCATGTGATTTTTATGTTTTATTTAGTTCTCACGGCATGTTTGATGGCATTGAGGACGACATCATTTGACTAATAAATGCCCATAAACAAGAACGCCTTGTGTCCGCATCTGTTAACTGGAGGGAGCTATACAATATGTCGACCTTTATAGAAGGGGGTGCCCGCGGTTATGTAGATATAAATGTCTCATTCTAAGGCAATAAAAACATTACGGTTTATTAAGTAAGTTCTTTATACACTACTGAAAACATAGTTATGGATGTCATATTGCATTTCTGTTAATAGTACTCAAAATTTTTACACATTGCACCTTTAAGGATTCAACTCACTCATTTGTCGCCACCTACTGGCGGGTGTAATTTCATAGAAATTTCATAGTAGCCTATTACCGTTATTTAATATTTCAACATAATATATATATATATATATATTTAAAACAATCTCTTAACATAATTTATGCAAAATCTTTTGCTGATTGTCACTTCATTTGATTGTAGCCATACAGTGTATTTTTACTCAAATGTAATTTATTCATTGAGGACACAGATATGACAATATATTTGTATAATACTATCTCTGGCTTTATTGCTCGTTATTGCAGGGTTTTGATCTTCTCTCAACTGAGAAAGAGCACATCCTGTATTTTATTGTATTATATAACGACTATTTAATATTACATCTAAATCTTGAGTACGCTAGGCATGTTGTGTATTCATTTTTCTATGAAACTCAAGCATATTTTAATGTTTGTGTATTTTTTGCTACTCCATAATGATGTTCTAGTTGAGCTCATTTGTAGGTGAGTCCTGCCCTGTCTGTGATACACTGTATTTTGTTGCCAGTTAAGGCTTAGAAATAACAGTGAAAAAAAATATGGTAAATAATAACAATATTTAAAAAAAACATGTGGCATACAATGATTGTATAACATAACTGTGTAATAACCGTTGTAAGAGCCAATATAATATGATTATATTCGATTTGCTTTCCCCACTTTATATCACATCTGAGAGTGACTGTTTCTCCTCTAAACACTCGTTCATCAGGTCGAACCGTCACCACAGCTTTAGCACTCACTGAACAAACACAGATTATTGCATTTATAGTTTCAGAAGTTGTGTAGATATTGTCTGATCTGTATTTGTTGCATCACACACTACAGTCTCTCTCACCTGTAACATTTACCCACAGTGCATCACTGTATTGTGTGTGATAGACTGGTTTCCCTCTTCCAGCTCTACACCAGTACTGGCCTCCATCAGACACTGAATCAATCTTCAGGCTGTAGGAGTTTGTTTCTGTCTTCTCTGTCTCAGGGTTCAGTGTGTTTTTGTACCAGTAAAAGTCCCAATATCCAGTAGACGGATCCATGCGACAGGTCAAAGTCACTGTGTTTCCAGTCAGTGCAGCTCCTGCAGGATCTGATGTGAGTTCAGGCTTTAGATCTGCAGGAGAACAACAACAGATTCAGATCCTCAAGAGTCAGAGTTCGTTCCGGGTTACTTGACTGTAAACCCTGTTCCCTGAAAAAGCGGAACGAGATGCTGCGCTGCTTAGCGCATTGGGAACGTCTTTAATCGAGACCCGCTGTGAATATAGTGTGTAAACACGGTCGATAGAATCGACCGGAAGTAATAGCCTCGGTCGGTGATGTCATCGTCGCGCGCCCGCGTGGCGTGCACCCGACTTTTTTTCTCAGAAATAATTTAGACCCTGCGGCCTCATATGAGGACATTACATTTTTGCCTCTTGACACAATGATAGTCAAATTTGTAAATCTTAGACATGTTGGCCACATTTAGGGGCACTGCCCACACCATCTTGTAGTGATATCACAACATTACACCAATGTCAGTGAGAAGAAAATGACCCTAACCCTAACCCTAACACTTCTACACCAGTTCCCGAAAGAAAAATGACCCAGGTAAAAAAATCTATTCAAATTATATGAATGAAACAAATATATCTATGTACAATACTGTCTCTATCATCATATGGGGATTAAAATTTGACATATTTTAGTAATAGTAGCACTCTAGGACATCAGTAAATATGAAGTACTCGTTTGAGGACATTGGGACTATATTACGTTATCCCCTTAACTGTCACCGGCCCACGTGGGACGTTTGCCCATATATATTTAGAACAATAATATCTTAGTAAAAACCTAAAGTAATATTGACAAACTAAATATCATTTGAAAGCTTACAATCTCTAGTTTTCATATTTGGTGGCTGTTTTTTAAAATAAATTACAGAATAGCAGTAATTTATCAATTTACAACAAGAATATTTCATATTCATTAGGCGTGTTTAGGCCTTTATTTTGAAATAGAAAAAAAAACCCATGGAAAATCATGAAAGATTGGTAGAAACCTCAGTTTGTTTTCATGCCAAGAGTTCTAAAGATAACACTAATGAAATGTTATGAGAAAAAAAGGTCTGAAAATTTTTAGAATATAAAGAAAAATATTATGAATTCTCGATTTGTGATGTGGCAGCGAGCTATAACGCACATATGTGCCCTTTTTTACGTTTATTAGAGGTTGAAATCAAATCAAATACTGCCAAAACACCCATACTATTTCTGAATAGGATGTATACTTAATAAATTGTATGAAATTATGGAAAGACATGGTTCAGATCACTCAAAACATATGAAAATGGAGACACCCTTATATTGTCAGTAAGGAAGCTGGCTGTCCATCTAGTGAAAAAGTTTGGTACTACGCCCAAATAAAATCTTACTGAAAGCTCATTTTTTGAGATATCAACCTAAAATTTGGAACACAACTTGTTTAGATTTTTGGCTTTAATTTTCTAGCAGTTTAGAGTAAAATATATTTTATAATATATAAATTTTATATAAAATATAAATAATTATATTTTTACATTCTATATTTTCATAAACTCAAACTTATATAACTTTTTTTCTGTTTCACTTTCATAATTTATTTCACTTCTACAATAATCTGGCAAATGTCTTCTTAAAAACAAGACCAACCACATGTCTATATTCCAAAGCATTCTTGAATTACAACCATTTTACAACCACAAGTTTTTCTTTTTTTTTTATTGCTAGTACTGTGTCCTCACACGAGGACATCATATGGTAAATCATAGACCCACTGTCCTCACGTGAGGACATCATTTTCTGCAAAAACTACTTCCTGTACAAAAACAAATTTTAGTTATTATATTTAGTAGGTCCTACTTATCCCAAATAGCAAGAACAATTATAAAATGCACACCAGGCAAACTCTCGGGTCTCAGGAGGTTAAAAAAATCAAATTGATTTTTTTATGTTCTATGAGAAAATACTTTCTCTCAAAACTTTTTTTAGTCTTAAATATTATTTTTTGCTATTGATATGAAAACTTTTCTCTCAAATATAATGTTTTCTCTCATGAAATGCTTTATTGCTATCAGTGTGATAACTTTTTTTCTCAAACTTTTTTTCTATCTCAGATCATTTATTTTCTCCCATGTAATAAAGACACATTTCTAGCTCCATACTTATTCAGCCTATTTATTTAGTCCTTTTTTGTATAACCTATAGAAATTATAAATTTAAATTGCAGTTTTATGAAAATTAGATACAAATAAAATTGACTTGTTTTTCTCCACTCATGCCTTTTTGTAAATAAACAACATCAAAGCATTAACATTTGTGTGGGGAAATCAGTTACAGTGGAGGTAACCAATCAATGCAGGTTTAAGATACAGACCACTGTAATCAATATCTTTCTTTGGAAAACAACGTAAGCATTTGTTGTGCTTACATTTACAGCTATTGCAAGCAGGGGGCGCTTATTCAAACCTTTTTGTTATGAAATTGGGCACTCATCAGACAAACTGTAATTAGGTATACATGTGATATTATCAATTTAAAGGAATTTAATGACTTCAAGTATTTAAATATGTTATTTAAGGCTTTATATAAGTATTTAAGCCTTTCAGGATTAGAATGAGAGCTTGTGCTCAGGTCAGGACAAGTATAAGAACTTGATTTGGCTTTCCTGACAGCAGAAGTATTTTACAAGTCCTGATAATGTGGGCTGGCGTGGCTACAGTGCCAGTGTTAAGCAATTTTAACATAATATCGTCATCATATCAGTGTAGATGGACCAAAATAAAACCATTAAAATATCAAGTAAATAAGTATTGTGATACTTGGTGCCACAGTGACACTCTTGTCCCAAAAAGTATTGCTATACCACGATACTCAATATGTTGTCCCATGGTGAGTCATTTTTCCCTGTTGGACCTACACAAAATTTGAGGGTTCCCCCACCTGCCACATCCCACTTTAACCACTGCTTATACACACACACACACATACACGCACACGTAAACCCCTCCATCATTGAAAAAAACAATCAACCGAGCAATAGCCCTCAACCTCCTTCTCGGAAAAAAATGCACGCATGACTCCCCTTCTGCCATCACCTACCGACCCAGCTGGGCAGTCCTTGTGTATTTCAGTGCAGTGCAAGCACAGAGCCAACGAGTAGGGCACCCGGAACCCTTGCCTATATTGTCTGGAAAATGCACTCCAGTTAACAACACACGAGAACTGAGAGTAAAAGTCTCTCGATTGTATGTGTGATCATGATCAAGTAGAGAGAGTTTAGAGGACAATGATGTTGAACTCACCCTTCACAGAGAAAGAAACAGCAGAGCTTGATGTTGATGAGTTTGGTCTTCCATCTCTCTGTCCTTTACACCAGTACTGACCCTGATCAGACTCAGTAGCTCCTCTGATAGTGACAGTGTCTCTGTTTACAGTGTAGCGCTCAGACTTCTGTAACTTTACACTTTCTTTATACCACTCATATCTCCAGTTTCTGTGATCAGAGTTTATCACACACTTCAGATTGACTGTTTCTCCAGTGAATACAGCTCTGTCTGGTGTCACAGTCACTGTAGATGTGGGTAAACCTGAGAAGAGAGTAAAACACAAACTGACTAGAGAACAAATGATTATTGCATTGCCCAACAGCATCACTCGATGCAGTGTCTCATTCCCTGTTCTCAGGGAACATAGTCGTAACCTGAGACGTTTTCTCTTCGGCTCCATCATGATCTCAGACAAACACTGGTCAAAAACATCAGCTGTGAAACTGAACTGTTCATATAATTGTTTCCATCTCTAAACCAGCTGTATCTGTCAGGATTCCGCCCTTGTTTCTATACAGTGCCCAGCCAGCACAGCCATGTGGGGCCCACATGGGTTAGACCTGGGCTATCTAACTGGGACCCAGACAGTTTTGCTCCCGGTTTCCATGTAGGCCCCACATGGGTTTGCCCAGATGAAATGAATACTGCTCAGTGTGCACACTACAGGCTGTTAAATGTAACACTGACCAGTGTTGGAGTTAATGAGATAATTAAGTGATTGATTAATGATTGAGCATTATTGAAGACACCTGATGTTAACAAGCAGAATCACTGAAGGAGAAAATCACAAATTGTAAGCCACCGGTATGGCGATCAGCGTTTGCTTTAGTTGGACTCTTGACCCTTAGACTGTCACTTTAAATTTTGTTTGTCTGCTGTTATTGATTTATAACAGTCAAATGAACAAAGAAAAGTGTGATCTTATAGTGTTGGTTATGTTTTGGCATAATCATGCTGTGATCTGATAAATGAAACTTATTGAGATGGTTCAACTTCTGGTTCAACTTGTTAGCAACAGCTTTGTGATTCCACAGCATATGATTATCAGTATTTTTTTAATCCAAAATATTTCATAAACATTGTTCTGATCAAAACACTTTCAAATGAATTTATTTAGAAACACAGACATCAATAACCAGTCTGTGAATCTCAACAATGGTGACAATAATAATGCATGTTGCAGTGGCTGCCACCAATCACAACTCATTACTGGCTCCCATCATGCATTGCGGTATGAATAAATTATGATCTGAATTGTCTATGTAATTTACTTTTCCTAATTGAATATTCTGCTCGTCACCATTATTGAGATGCATTGACTGAATCTTGACGTCTGGGTGTGCCTAAAAGAAAGATTTTTTTTTTTAAAACAACTTTTAAGAAATCCTTTATATTATATCTAAAATTCTGGATATTTATGCAGAATCACAGTTATGCTGTAACCAACAGCATAAATCACTAAACATAAGGTTCAAATGATGACATAAATTTCATAATATAACCAACACCATTACATAACTTTTTTTTTTTTTTTTTTTTTTTTTTTTTCTGGCAGTTATAAGTCAGAAACAACAGCCAAACAAAATCTAAAGTTAATAACATAAGGGTCAAGAGCCCAACTAAAGCAAACAATGATCGCCATAACGGTGGCTTACAATTTTCTCCTTCAGTGATTCTGCTTTAGGTGTCTTCAATAATCTTCAATCATATTCAATCACTTAATTATCTCATTAACTCCAACACTGGTCAGTGTTACATTTAACAGCCTGTAGTGTGCACACTGAGCAGTGTTTATTTCATCTGGGCAAACCCATGTGGGGCCTACATGGAAACCGGGAGCAAAACTGGCTGGGTCCCAGTTAGATAGCCCACGTCAAACCCATGTGGGCCCCACATGGCTGTGCTGGCTGGGTGTTTGTGTCTGAACAGTATTGCTGGCTTGTGCTCGGATCTAGTTACTCGTGACCAACAGCTTCATGCTGGTTAGAAAGACTGACTGACGTGATCAGGATGATGGAGACTATAAAACTCTTAGTGGTTTGACTTCATTCATATGAAATCAGGATTAATTTTATAATACAGTTATGGTGCTTTTGTGTCCAATTTGAACTCTGAAAGTTAATCATGTCATTCTCTAGCTATAATAGCGATCAGCACATTAATAAAACAATCTTTTAAAAAAAAACATACAATTAAAGTAAAATATCTTAATTTAAATAAAGTGTAAAAAACTTTAATAGAAATGTGATGTCACCATGATTGAGATCAGTGTTTGCTTTAGTTGGGCTCATGACTCTTGAGTTTCAACATTACTTTTTCTCTGGCTGCCTTAACTGTGTTTTGATGCACATTTATTATGGCAATATTTGCAAGAGAAAATATAAGATGATCTTGGTCATTTATTGATGATTTTATAGTCATCATATGATGATCTGATTAATTGATATGACAGTCAAATCTCTGTTAGCTGTGAATACATTATATGTAGATAGACTTCAGTGTTATACAAAGGCAAGTATTATCATACTTTTTTCACATGATTTGTTGAAATATTGTGGGATCAGTATTATTGCAATCTCAAAAAAAATATATATATATATTCTACATAATTTTTTTTTAGTTGGTTTATTTTGTTAGGAGTATAGAGACATCAAGAATCAACATATGAATCTCAACAATGGTGACAATCAACAAAGCCTTTTTGTGACTTTATAATAGGTCAGAATTTTTTTCATTGTCACCATTGTTGAGATTCATACGCTAATTCTTGATATCTGAGTGAGTCTGTATTATCCTGTCAAAAGATTGTTTGCATAATGACTTCATAAAATCTTATATAACAGCATTGTAGGATCTTCTATAGCAATACTGCCATTCAAAATTAACAATTAACATTTTACAACTTAATCAGTCATTCAAAAGTCATACCAAACAGGTGGTATCAATACAGCAGACAACTGCTTGATGAATATTATCACTATTAAGTGACCAACATCATCTGATCTGAGTTTCTCTCGATTTCCTACAATAACAAATATGCATCAAAGACATGCACAGTTAAGAGAAAAAAATAATGTTAATATCTGAAGGGTCAAGAGCCCAACTAAAGCCAACACTGACCTCTATCATGGTGACATCAAACTTTATTATTTTCAATAAAATATCAACTTCTAAACCTCTGTTATTTCTCAATAAGAATGTTAGTATGAAAGAAGGATTGTAATAAGTGAAGATGCTGAGATTTTGACAGATCTGTTTTAATGTTCTGTTGGGATGTAAAGTGTTTCTGTATGGTGTGTTTTGTGTCTGTCACCATTGTGTTGAAGAGTAGAGGCTGTGCTTCAGTCCAGGATGAGCAGAGTAACACTGATGAAATGCTGTGTGTTGCTTTATTTAACCGACAGTAACTGTGTAGTTGCTGAAGACGTATAATCACAGTAAATCATGCATGTAGTTTATGGCAAGATATTTACTTTTTACAGTGAATATGTTTTTTAGTAAAAAATCAGTAAATATATATATATATATATATATATATATATATATATATTTGTGAAATAACTGTGTTTCTGTTAAAAAGCTTAATGAAGAATTCTGCAATAGTATTTATTATTTAAATTAGGATATTTTACATTCATTTTATGTTTTTTTGTATGGCAGCCATTGCTGACAGTCATATGACCTTTTTTTCACAGTGAAGATGTTTGATCATAATAATTCAGGAAATAACTGTAAAATAACAGTGTTTTTCTGTAAAACATTTAAGGACAAAGTTTGGAAAAGTTTTTTGCACTCAATTTAAATTAGGATATTTTACTTTATTTTTACGGTTTTTGTTTGGCAGCCGTAGCTGCCAGTCATTGACCGTTTTTTTTACGATTTTATTTTTTACAGTGTGTTGTGTTTCTCTGTTTTATAAGAACTCTTGCCATGAGTGTTGTGTTTTTAAGATTACACTTAAAGTTAAAAATACTCTAGCTTTAAAATGCATTCAGACCTCTGCATTCAGTTTCATTGATTTTCTCCTTCAAATATGTTGTAACACAAGAGAGATAATTGAATAAAAAGAAGAGCGACAACTGTATTTATCAGCAGTGTGAATGAGAGTAAAAGTCTCTTGATTGGTTGTGTGATCATGATCATGTAGAGAGAGTTTAGAGGACAATGATGTTGAACTCACCCTTCACAGAGAGAGAAACAGCAGAGCTTGATGTTGATGAGTTTGGTCTTCCATCTCTCTGTCCTTTACACCAGTACTGACCCTGATCAGACTCAGTAGCTCCTCTGATAGTGACAGTGTCTCTGTTTACAGTGTAACGATAACCAGACGTCTGTAACTTTACACTGTCTTTATACCACTCATATCTCCAGTCACTGTAATCAGAGTTTATCACACACTTCAGATTGATTGTTTCTCCAGTGAATACACGACTGGCTGGTGTCACAGTCACTGTAGATGTGGGTAAACCTGAGAAGAGAGCAGAACACAAACTGACTAGAGGACAAATGATTATTGCATTCCCCAATAGCGTCAATCGCTGCAGTGTCTCATTCCCTGTTCTCAGGGAACATAGGTTACAGTCGTAACCTGAGACGTTTTCTCTTCGGCTCCGTCATGATCTCAGACAAACACTGGTCAAAAACATCAGCTGTGAAACTGAACTGTTCATATGATTGTTTCCATCTCTAAACCAGCTGTATCTGTCAGGATTCCGCCCTTGTTTCTATACAGTGTTTGTGTCTGAACAGCTTGTGCTCGGATCTAGTTACTCGTGACCAACAGCTTCATGCTGGTTAGAAAGACTGACTGACGTGATCAGGATGATGGAGACTATAAAACTCTTAGTCGTTTGATATGAAATTCATTTTATAATACAGTTATGGTGCTTTTGTGTCCTATTTGAACTCTGAAAGTTAATCATGTCATTCTCTAGCTATAATAGCGATAAGCACATTATTAAAACAATCTTTTAAAAAAAAATTGTTCCAGGAAAGATATAGATTTGAAACAACAAAAGGGTGTGGGAGATTAAATGATGACAACATTTTCATTCTCAGGAGAGCTAATTTTTAAACTTTGGTGTAAATGTTGGATAAAATGCATCTTAAATCTAATATTTGATGAACTGCAAATCATAATCAAGTACAAAACAATGACAGTCTGAAAAGCAAAGCTGCATTTGTATAAAGACTCAAAGATTCTCAGAGAGTGCAAGCAGCTAAAAAAGTGATTACATACAGAAATATGTTTTATGTTTATTAAAAACTTGAATGTTACTGAATAGATGGAATTTAAGTGTAATTAGCAGCCATTAACATAACTATTTTAGCTGTTTCTCAGATCTGTGTTCACATGCGTCAGAAAGACGACTTTATCTGTTGTGTTTCTCTGTTTTATAAGAACTCTTGCCATGAGTGTTGTGTTTTTAAGATTACACTTAAAGTTAAAAAAACTCTAGCTTTAAAACGCAATTTCAGACCTCTGCATTCAGTTTCATTGATTTTCTCCTTCAAATATGTTGTAACACAAGAGAGATAATTGAATAAAAAGAAGAGTTACAACTGTATTTATCAGCAGTGTGAATGAGAGTAAAAGTCTCTCGATTGGTTGTGTGATCATGATCATTTAGAGAGAGTTTAATGGCGCTTTTCCACTGCATGGTACGGCTCGGTTCGCCTCGGTGCAGTTCGACTCAGCGCGGAACAGTTCGGCTCACTTCGCTTTTCCACTGCGTGGTATGAATCGACTCGGTACGGCAAGGCTCGGTTCGCTTTAGCTTGGTTGCTTTTCCACTGCAGTTAGTACCGCTTCAAAGTGGGTGGGTGGGAGTGATAGTTATAGTTGCGATAGTTATAGAACTCCCAGGAGCAAAGATATCGGGAAATGCGTACCGGTGTAGCGTCAACCACACCTAATACATCACATCCAGTCCAAGCGGAGCTGGATGTGTGAGGGAGAACCAAATAGAGCAATGCGTTGTACAAACAATGTGAAAGGTCGACTTGACTTTAGTTGACCAAAGTTCTCCCTAAGAAGCTCCACCACCTCGGGTTGAAGACTCCAATCCCTGGGCCTCAGCCCCTGCCTCAACAGGATATCTGCTCTGATATACGAGACCATCAGTGTGTTGTCCGCCACTCGCCGAGCGACCATTAATGATCGCCCCCACTTGTGAGGGAAGCATCCGTCGATAGCAATATGCGTCGACAAGAAGCCCCCAACACTGGGCCTGGGCGAGGAACCAAGGTTCTTCCACATGACCGAGGCACGAAGGCATAGCCGCGTGACCTTGATCATGCGAAAACATATTTCCCCTCGGAGAAAACCCCTTGGTCCCGAGCCACCACTGCAGGGGTCTCATGTGCAGAAGGCCAAAAATAATTACGTTGGACACAGCTGCCATGAGACCCACCAGTTTGAAACTGTTTCACAGTGAGTGACTGGCCTAGATATACCCCAATACGGCTGTGAGAATCGCTACACCTAGAAAAGTGGTCCTCAGAGCACACTCTTCTTGGCGTTGAGAGGCAACCCCAACATCCTTAATGGGACAGAACGACATCTCGATGCCGAACTACCATAAACTCAGATTGAGCTAGGATCAACCAATCATTGATGTAGTATAATACGCGAATGCCCTGGAGTCTCAGAAGAGCCAGAGCTGCATCCACGCATACTGTAATAGGTGTGGGGTAATAAACCTAGGCCGAATGGAAGAACCAACGGCGAACCGGCAGGGAAACCGAACTGGCAGTGTTGCGACCCTCCTCAGAGAGTCGCACCCCAAAGGGCACTGAGGAGAAACGATTTCTCAAAACCGTCCCTACCCCAGAGGGAACCACCCTTAGAAGCCTGATCGCCTCGGCGTCAGGGCTTCTTCTTTGTCCAAGCTATTTTAGAGATAAAACAGTCCTCAGATCTTGCATGTCTCTAACTGGCTAGACTGCGACCGCCACCTAGGTACCCCTCAATTGGCTTTATGCCCAGCTGCACTACTTCCTGAACTTCAGCCAGCCCTTTGTTTCCTGTCTGCCATTATTGGACAAATTGATTAATTCAGGTGTGCCTGATTATTGTTGCCGTGACTACTGAGGTCAGGCACACCTGAATTAATCAATTTGTCCAATAATGGCAGACAGGAAACAAGGAGCTGGCTGAAGTTCAGGAAGTAGTGCAGCTGGGCATAAAGCCAATTGCGGAGGAGCCCGAATGGCGACGCTCTGTTTTGCACTTTGTGCTGAGAGGAGCTTAATAATAGGCCGAGACTGCTCCCGCCCAGCAGTCTCAGGAACATTAGATTGGTGAGGAAGAAACCTCTGGATCGCCGCTGAATGGTTTATTTCTTAGTTTTCTTGAAAGCGGAGCGTCCAGAAGAACAGACATAATTATATCTTTATATCAGAAAAACTTATATATATATATATCACTCTGCGGCCACCAGCAGGAAACAACCGAACTGGCAGCGCTGCGACCCTCCTCAGAGAGTCGCCCCTCACATTCATCCATGTCCTTATATACTTTACCCACCAGCGCTGCCTAATAAAAATGTATTCATTATTTAAGATGGCTGGTGGGTAACG
Organism: Rhinichthys klamathensis goyatoka; assembly: GCF_029890125.1. Classification (NCBI taxonomy): domain Eukaryota; kingdom Metazoa; phylum Chordata; class Actinopteri; order Cypriniformes; family Leuciscidae; genus Rhinichthys; species Rhinichthys klamathensis. Next base: position 2,648,883 of record NW_026606599.1, read on the forward strand.
TCGGGGTTAATAACGATGACGCCGACTCGGGAGAGAGAAAGCTCGCAAGCGTCTCTTTAACCCGAGGCACTGTCATACTATGATACTTAATACCCAAACATTACTATAGTTAGACATCTGGGGATTAAACACATAAAATACAAACCGGTTTATTCCACGATCTCGACACCTCAGTGTGGAGATAGGGAAAAAACCACAGTCCCCGATGAGGAGGCTGAGATACAGAGTTTTCCTGTTTTAAGATACAGTTAATCTAATATACTCTTCTTTATTTTCAATCTCATAATGTTCAGCTGGCCAGTAAATATTTAACTGGCAACAGCACTAGATAAAACCTCCTTTAAAAAAAAAAAAAAAAAAAAAAGCTCCTCTTTATTCAGCAGAGTTATGAGCTGACTTATTTATTCATTGAAAACTCAAAAAAACATCTGCCTTTTTCTTAAGATTTTTATTTGTTTTGTTCTCTTTCTTTTTAAACAAAACACTAACGATACCAATTCCTCGGAACTGGAATCGCAGCACACTAGATCTGGCATGTGAAAGCTGAGATAGGCCGGAGCCCGTCCCAACCCCCGCTGTCAGATCCGTTTGCGAACCCCAAAATACGAGCCGTCTCCGTGCCTCGGCAACAGAGAGACCCGCGCGGGGAACGCTAACCGAACCGTCCTCCTCGAAGAACGCCCGGCGGGAGCGGAGCGTCCTCACGGACAGCTTCTCGCAATGCTCACAGTCAGCTCCCTCGAGAACTGACTGTTAGCATGCTCCACTCCCAAACAGCAACAAAAAGCTGATGTGTGTCCCCACCCGTGATGTAACGAGGGCAGGGAACAACACAACGTCTATAATCTTGCTTGCTCGCCATAATGATAGGTAGTGATATATATTGGGCTTGACAAACAACAATAAATAGACAAGGACAGATTTCACAGAGAGCGCTTGCTGAAGGTGCAGAAGCTGGCGCGGTCTGAATTCAGGGGTGCTTTATAGTTTCCTGGTCTATGACGTCACCCGCCTATGACGTTTCGGGCTTCCATTGGACTGATTTTACATGTGCTTCACGACGCAATCACACGGAGCGTTCCCACCGCGTTTCAAACGCAGCTCGAAGTTCCCTTGAAAGGGAATCAAAGATTCTCAGAGAGTGCAAGCAGCTAAAAAAGCGATTACATACAGAAATATGTTTTGTTTATTAAAAACTTGAATGTTTCTTAATAGAGTTGAAGTGTAATTAGCAGCCATTAAAATAACTATTTTAGCTGTTTCTCAGATCTGTGTTCACATGCGTCAAAAAGACGACTTTATCTGTTGTGTTTCTCTGTTTTATAAGAACTCTTGCCAGGAGTGTTGTGTTTTTAAGATTACACTTAAAGTTAAAAATACTCTAGCTTTAAAATGCATTTTCAGACCTCTGCATTCAGTTTCATTGATTTTCTCCTTAAAATATGTTGTAACACAAGAGAGAAAATTAAATAAAAAGAAGAGTGACAACTGTATTTATCAGCAGTGTGAATGAGAGTAAAAGTCTCTCGATTGGTTGTGTGATCATGATCAAGTAGAGAGAGTTTAGAGGACAATGATGTTGAACTCACCCTTCACAGAGAGAGAAACAGCAGAGCTTGATGTTGATGAGTTTGGTCTTCCATCTCTCTGTCCTTTACACCAGTACTGACCCTGATCAGACTCAGTAGCTCCTCTGATAGTGACAGTGTCTCTGTTTACAGTGTAGCGCTCAGACTTCTGTAACTTTACACTGTCTTTATACCACTCATATCTCCACTCATATCTCCACTCATATCTCCAGTCATATCTCCACTCATATCTCCAGTTTCTGTGATCAGAGTTTATCACACACTTCAGATTGACTGTTTCTCCAGTGAATACAGCACTGTCTGGTGTCACAGTCACGGTAGATGTGGGTAAACCTGAGAAGAGAGCAAAACACAAACTGACTAGAGGACAAATTATTATTGCATTGCCCAATAGCGTCAATCGATGCAGTGTCTCATTCCCTGTTCTCAGGGAACATAGTCGTAACCTGAGACGTTTTCTCTTCGGCTCCGTCATGATCTCAGACAAACACTGGTCAAAAACATCAGCTGTGAAGCTGAACTGTTCATATGATTGTTTCCATATCTAAACCAGCTGTATCTGTCAGGATTCCGCCCTTGTTTCTATACAGTGTTTGTGTCTGAACAGCTTGTGCTCGGATCTAGTTACTCGTGACCAACAGCTTCATGCTGGTTAGAAAGACTGACTGATGTGATCAGGATGATGGAGACTATAAAACTCTTAGTCGTTTGATATGAAATTCATTTTAGAATACAGTTATGGTGCTTTTGTGTCATATTTGAACTCTGAAAGTTAATCATGTAATTCTCTAGCTATAATAGCGATCAGCACATTATTAAAACAATCTATTTTTTTTTTTTTTTTTTTGTTCCAGGAAAGATATAGATTTGAAACAACACAAGGGTGTGGGAGATTAAATGATGACAACATTTTCATTCTAGGAGAGCTAATGTTGAAACTTTGGTGTAAATGTTGGATAAAATGCATCTTAAATCTAATATTTGATGAACTGCAAATCATAATCAAGTACAAAACAATGACAGAATCGTCTGAAAAGCTAAGCTGCATTTGTAAAAAGACTCAAAGATTATCAGAGAGTGCAAGCAGCTAAAAAAGTGATTACATACAGAAATATGTTTTATGTTTATTAAAAACTTGAATGTTACTGAATAGATGGAGTTGAAGTGTAATTAGCAGCCATTAACAGAACTATTTTAGCTGTTTCTCAGATCTGTGTTCACATGTGTAACGGAACAGCTGCGGTGATGATGTGCTGATTGTATGTATACTGGCCTAATCCTCCGGTCAGTGAAGACGCAGCGATTTGTTTTCTTTAGATAACTTTATTGGCCTCTTACAACTCTACAGGGCATTGCAATATGTGTATGTGTGGTTTGTGATGCCTGCAGAAGACAACAACAGTAAAACAATATTAATACTAATTAAAGTTCAATGGCATCAATAGTGAAAATAACATGAATTACAGCAGACATGAATACCATGTAATACTGCAAATCACCACTAGGGGTCAGGGTAGGATCATTAAACAACACCATAGCTTCGCGCCACAAGTAGGTCACGTGACCAAGCTAAAATGGACCATCTGTAATTTGACACATTAACTTCAAAATAATAACGGCTTCAATGAACGAAGGCTACACAGCTAAATAAACAGTCAAATTAGGAAATAAATGTGAGGTAACTAAATAAACACGACGGGCCGTCTGTTTCATGGGGTTCAGTAACATGCTACCTATGAAGTTAACAAATAAACATATTACCCCGGTAATATTAATAACTCACACCACCTTCAAATATATAAACAACATCGTCACATAACTTACATCATCACCGACGCACACTTTTGTACAAAGGACTAATGAAGACCATGGACTGTCGGTGGAAGGCCAACTATTAACTACACAGGAAGTTTTTCCGAACACACTGCGCATGCGCAAACCAGTCCCTCAGTCTCTACATAAAGCAGCTTACTGAGACGCAACCTCCTCACAGCAGGAAATCCACAACAACATGCATCAGAAAGACGACTTTATCTGTTGTGTTTCTCTGTTCTATAAGAACTCTTGCCATGAGTGTTGTGTTTTTAAGATTACACTTAAAGTTAAAAATACTCTAGCATTAAAATGCATTTTCAGACCTCTGCATTCAGTTTCATTGATTTTCTCCTTCAAATATGTTGTAACACAAGAGAGATAATTAAATAAAGAAGAGTGACAACTGTATTTATCTAGCCTGACTTCGTCATACTCATATTCTAGTCAGAATGTGAGTCTGATACGGCTCCATAGGGCTTTGATTATGAGGCGTGTCTTAACCGAACCAGGAAAACAAAAACTCTGCACTCAATTGGATAGACCTACAACCAATCAGAGCAACACAGTAAGTGTTTTTTTTATGAGCTACGCATAGTTGTCAATGTCAACAGAACCTAACAACACCCACGCTGGAAGAAGTAGTAAAATGAGTGTTGCTTCTTTTACTTGGTCCTCCATTAGTGTGACCAAAGGAGAAACCACAATGACCACAGGGCTTTCATTGCGTCCCATCTTCTTAGTGACCATCGGAGCCAGCTGATAAAATACACTTTTGGCGAATCCCGTAGGAAGGACGGCAAACACATCTTTCCGATCGACAAATGCCTTGATTGCAGTTCTCTGTTCGTCTTTTAAAATTAATGTGCTGTCGATTTATTTTACAACAGACGCGATAGTGGAATCTCTACATCTCATTTCTCCAGCTGCAGTCAACTCTGAGGGAAACCAGTTCAACCCAAGCGCTCTTTGATAACGTAATGATTACGTAACTGCAGATCAAGTCCAGACCGAACTTCCCGACCAAAAAATATTGTGGGCGGGGTTCGGGCAGGCATCCAGGCTATTATTTATCAGCAGTGTGAATGAGAGTAAAAGTCTCTCGATTGGTTGTTTGATCATGATCATGTAGAGAGAGTTTAGAGGACAATGGTGTTGAACTCACCCTTCACAGAGAGAGAAACAGCAGAGCTTGATGTTGATGAGTTTGGTCTTCCATCTCTCTGTCCTTTACACCAGTACTGACCCTGATCAGACTCAGTAGCTCCTCTGATAGTGACAGTGTCTCTGTTTACAGTGTAACGATAACCAGACGTCTGTAATATTACACTGTCTTTAAACCACTCATATCTCCAGTTACTGTGATCAGAGTTTATCACACACTTCAGATTGACTGTTTCTCCAGTGGATACAGCACTGTCTGGTGTCACAGTCACTGTAGATGTGGGTAAACCTGAGAAGAGAGCAAAACACAAACTGACTAGAGGACAAATGATTATTGCGCAACAGCGTCAATCGATGCAGTGTCTCATTCCCTGTTCTCAGGGAACATAGGTTGCAGTCGTAACCTGAGACGTTTTCTCTTCGGCTCCATCATGATCTCAGACAAACACTGGTCAAAAACATCAGCTGTGAAACTGAACTGTTCATATGATTGTTTCCATCTCTAAACCAGCTGTATCTGTCAGGATTCCACCCTCAACTGCCACCGTCTCAGCTTGCCTTTGATTGTGCTTTGTTCCCTGCCTACTGTTTGGACTGTTATCATTTATTTCCTGACCTCGGTCTGACTGAGGACAAATGATCAAGTCTCAAGGCTTGTTTGCTACACTGACGGTTTCATTCATCTCAGATAATCTGAAGAGCAGAAGCTCATGGATGAACTGAACATGTCTGGAGGATAACGATAATGAACTCTGAAAATATCTGTGACCCTAATCACCCTGTCATTGTATATAGAAAGTAAACTCAGATTTACTTGGTTATCTTCTCAATGTCTTCAGGTTAAAGTGATGTGATGAAATGACGAACACACTCACCTGATACTGTCAGTGTAACTCCATCACTGATCTCTGAGTACTGTGGGGTTTCAGTCTGAGTTCCTCTACATCTGTACAGACCAGCATGAGACGGATCCACAGATGTGATTATATAGATCTGGTCTTGTCCTGCGCTGTTATAGATCTGGCCTGTTCTTCTGCTGTAATCTTGATCTTTATACCAGCTGTACCTCCAGACTCCTGTCTCCTGTATGACACATGTAAGAGTGACTGTCTCTCCTCTGAAAACACGGACATCAGGCTTCACCTTCACTACAGGTCTGGGTCTCTCTGTGAAAAGAGCAAACACACACTTCATGTTTGAATCTTTTAAAACTCGAAATTACCTTTCATTGAAAAAAAAGAGAACAACTACAAAGTAAAAGAGCTCTTACCTCTCACTGTTATCTTTATTGCATTACTGTAGTCTGTATAGTATTGTGTATGTGTGTAGTAGTAGTTTCCTCGCTGTGCTCTACACCAGTATGTTCCTCCATCAGAGACTGTCACAGAACTGATAGTTTTAGTTCCTGCATAATCACTGGATTCACAGTTTGAGTCTTTCCTCCAGATAAACGTCCATCCAGTTGATCTTCCCACGTCACAGCGGAGAGTAACTGTGTCTCCAGTGAACACTGAACTCTGGGGCTTTACAGTCAGAGTCGGTTTATCTGTAAGTGAACAGTGATGCAGTGTTGAGCTCATTTATAGAGTTATTGCTCAAATTGTTCACTATAGTCTTCTGTTTTTATCATTCTTTTTTAAACAGTAAGCTATGTAATTTCTTTTGATTGAAAGGGGTGTTTGTCTTTTCTGCTCCCACCAGTGACACCAAACAGAAAATTCCAGCGCTTTCAAAGAATAATCTTAAAGACAATATCAGGTAAGTTTAGGGAATATTAGTTATAGTTCAGAGTATTACGCAGGTTATGCACTTTCTGTAAAGCTGCTTTGAAATTATGTGTATTGTGAAAAGCGCTATACAAATAAACGTGAAATTGAAATTGTTCACCATAAGCTCTGAGTGACTGAACTTACTCACAGCGACCTTTCTGGAACCGATAACCACGAGTGAGAAAGGTTTAGAGTTCAGGGTTTATGTGACAGTAAGTTAAACCTGCTTTCTGGAACAGTCTATGCTTCTGTCTCTTTACTGTTACTGGTTATAGATGTTAAATATTAGCAAAAAGTAGGGCTGGGCGGTATACCGGTATACCGATTCATAACGAATACCAGTGTTTACCGGTGACAAGAGCTGGGGTGCTGAGGTAATTTGTATTTTGAACGCTGAAGTTAATCGAGATTTTCGGACTTGAATCTTTCATTTCTCCTAAAACAAATAGGATATCACACACTGAAATTATCAGCAAAAGTGCTGCTGTTGTAGCTTTAATGTGCTCATGATGCAGACAAAACATCTGTTTTCTAAGCAACACATTTCATTTTTGTATTAATTACATACATGTTTGTAATTATTGGACAAACTAAATGACATGATATTCATATCCAACCTACATGTTATTTTGTATTCAAATATCACACAACTGCAGGTTGTACAATATTTACATAATATAAGACCAGTTAAAAATAGTGCTGAATTAAACTTGCAATGTGATGATGTCTTGTGACAGTTTGAATCATTTATTGTTGCATAGTGTGAATCTGTTTCATATAAGAAATGGGTATAATATAATTATGTGCTTTATATGTCTCTATATGATCATAACAGAGAGTGTTTATGGAGGACAATGATGTTTAACTAGGAAAACCGGACATTTTAACGTTTTCATCAAAACAGACTGTTTGGAAAAAATGTTTTATCAGGGAAAACACTCTGGTCTTGGTCTTAATAATAATAATAACTAATCTGTAAGTCATGTCATTCTCTCTGAGTCTGAACACAAAACTCATCTGAACTGAACTCAATCGTTTAAGTCCAGGGCTGGACTGGGACAAAAAATCGGCCCGGGCATTTTGGCCCAGTCTGGCCCACTATATAACACAACCGAACTTTGCACGCCCTTGAATATGTATACCAACTCCTATTAAAACCACTAATGCCATAAGTGAATAGGAGTGAGTAAGAGTTAACCGATGAAAATAACTACTAAGTTGAACTATACTCCACAGTGATGAATCCTAAAGAGAGCTATAAGCTGGGATAGCAATACCGGTTTTTCCCACAGGTTTTTGTGAAATCTGTGGTGAGTGCACCTCTGTCCCTCTAGGGGGGTTCACATTAAATTTTGTGCTTTTTAATGTTAAATTCATCAATCTGGTGCACTTTGAGAGTTCAAAATAAAGAGCTCCAACCCATATTCAGTGTGCAAATTGAACAAAGAAAAACTCAAAACTCTTTTAGTTGTGATATAGTGTCTGTCTACATTACACTACTACATAATAATAGTTATAATATTAATCCCATGGCAGTAATAGCCATATGTTGTAAAACAAATGCACTGAAAAATAAAAGCAACTTTCATAATTAGTTTCGTACTAATTTCTATACAGAGATAAGCACATGATCTTTTATTTTGACGGAAACGGCATCGAGCTTTTATTTTGAAGAAAAATATGGTTTACAAACTCATTACTCATTATTGTCTCATTACAATTCTAATAAAATGCGTAATCGTCAAATATGCAGATGTGTAAATAATGCGTAACTGGGTAGTGGGTTCCTACATAGCCTAATGGTGTGTTCACACCGAACGTAGATTACATACAAAGTCAATGCAAAGACGCGAATAGACGCATCATTCGCGCCGGGCGTTGCGAATGACGCGAATTGGGCGACGCGTTTGCCGCGAGTCTTCCGCGCAAGTTGAAAAATTTGAACACGAGCGAATGTTCAAGCCTCTAACTAAACGCGATAGACGCGTATTTGACGCTCTATTCGCGTTCGGTGTGAACACACCAGAAGTGTTGTTGTGACAGTAGCCTAGTTCTGCTTACCACAGTTCTCTACACTCACTCATCTCTCTCCTTATCCTCCTCACTATCCTCATCAGACACTTGAAGGGCCTTTGAAGTGTCTTTTTTCACGGTATTTCTCTGCACATTCCTTGCGTTTCTTCTCCATCGCTCTGACTATTTTGACAGATACACACTGACACTGCTCGCTCACTCAGAGCTCAAAGGGGGAGGAGTTTAAAGATGTGATTGGACCAGTCCAGTGTCAATCAAGAAAATAACCAATGGGCTGCTGATTTACGCGTTTCATCATGCGCCGGTCTGTGAGAAAAAGAAAATGCTACGCTGACTTTTTTGTAAAAACATGGTAAGATTTGTGACATGACGCATGGTCAAAAGTGTCAGTTAACCTTTTGCCTACTGCGACCCACTTTTCTTTTGTATGCCAGTCATATGACCCACTAAATAAATCAATAACTGAAATGCCTCTTTAGATCTATAGGCTACAACGCAGGCCTATATGCTTATTATAATTAATGATAATCACGAAAACACACAAACATTTTCAATAATTAGGCAGACTATGAGGCAAACTGATTTTTTTTACTCACGTTAATGTGATAGCCTTGAGACTGCCGCTCTGATCAGATCCAGACTTGGTGGAATTTGGAAAAGTGTGACTCGTAGTGTCGCACACAGACTGTTGTCAGCCTATTCCTGCTTTTTGTTTTCGTTGCAGTCACTGTTGAAAATCCCGACTCACAAAGATACCATAAAACTTTAAATAATAGCCCGGGCTTTTATTTTCCCAAATCGTCGAACTGCACCGGCTTGTATTTGAGACAGGCCTTTATAATTTAGTGTTGAGATGTTGTTCATTGAGATGTTGTTAGAGTCTCTAATCTCTAAAAATCTCCAAATGCTCCGCGTGAAACTGCGGTCTTCCAACCTCCCAGCAAGCAATTTTGCGTCTAATAGACGTCTAATAGCCGTCAAAACACAGCCCAGACGTCTAGGCTAAAACGAGGCTAATTTGGGGCTGTCAGTGAAAATCTAATAGACGTCTAAACATAGCCCAAGAATAGACAGCTATTGAATGACTACATATACGTCTAATAGACGTCTAACTATAGCCCAAGAATAGACTAGTCATCAATTAGACAGCTATTAAACGACTACATATATACGTCTAATAGACAGGCAATATGGGTCTAGGCTAAAACAAGGCTAATTTTGGGCTGTCAGTGAAAATCTAATAGACGTCTAACCATAGCCCAAGAATAGACTAGTCATCAATTATATACATGTAATAGACAACAAAATGAGGCATAAGGATTCTTTTCACTCAAATACAACATGTTCTCATAAATGAAAATCCATCCAAACTAATTGAATATAAAGGATTTATTTAGAACAATTATATTAACAACTTAGACAACATTCAAACACAAAAATGAACAAATAAAAAAATAGGAAAATATGTAAAACAACTTAAGATACTAAATTTTTTAAGAATTGTTAGCTTTATATCCATAACCACCACCCCCTGCTCTCCCTGGTGCTTGTTTAAAATGACCAGAAATTGCATTTTTTATTTCCCATTCAGTCGCCGAAGGAAAGTTGGTCATCACTGCGTCTGCCAAATGAGAAAAAGAAAAAAATTATTGCTCAAGAAAAGCATTGACAATCATTTTTAACTAATTAATTACAGTCATTCACTTTTGCTAGGATGCACACTAGAGCTGGCCAATATAGAGTTAATGGAATATAGATTGAGACTATATAATTTATATCAATATAGACAATTTATATCAATATTTTTAATAAATTAATATCAATAATTAAATTAAGGCCAAAGTAAATTTCTAATCTTCTGATGCATTATGAACCATCCAGAGCTGACCTCTCAGGTCACCTGGGACAGTAGCCAGCTACTTTTAGATCCCCAAAGTCAAAACAAAACATGGAGAAGCAGCATTCAGTTTTTATGCATCATTTATCTGAAACAAATTCACTGAAAACTGAATGTATGCTGCATATTTTAATTCTTTTAAATCAAGTTTAAAGACTTTACTGTTTGCCACTACCTTTTATTAATTGGAAAGGAAAAAATATTTTTTTTATAATTTCTTTTCATGTTGCTGTTAAGTTTTATGTAAAGTATACTTTGAAAATTTGCATTAAATCAAAACCTATTATTTCTTACTCTAATCTAAAAACAAAAAAATATTGGTATCTTTAATAATAATACAAATAAAATAGTAATGATAAGTTTCATAGTTTCATGCTTACCACCTTGAATTTAGATTCATTTTAGATTAAGGGCACACAGTTGCAATAACACGTGCAGGTAACGTTAACTTGTTGGAGAAAAATAGTAGCCTAACTTACTCTGCAATGGTAATATTAAAATGTCACGGTTTCTACACATTATAACAACTAACTTATTTAAACAATGAACATAACAAAAATAACACGCATACTTACAAGATCGAAGTATACATTTGAAGGTTTTCAGAGTGTCGCTCACCCGTTGCTCTCCGACAGCTGCCTCGTGTAAAATAAAATTGAAAATGGCAGAAATGTTTATCGCGAGATCTGGTTAAAGTGATCTAGTCGCGCAATGCCGCCAAGGGGGTAATCCATCGACCGGAAGTTGAAGCCGGCCGGGTGCCGCCATGTTGTAGCAGAACTTCACTTGCCTTAGCATTTCCATTGACTCCCATTCATTTTTGCGTCACTTTGACAGCGAATAACTTTACATCTGAGGCGTTTAAAGACTCCATTTGTCCATTATTTATTTCTAAAGAAACGCGACAATGTATAAAGTGCTCCATTACCTTCTATGTTACACTATGGCCCCGTAGAAACAGATTTAGTAAAAATAGGCTAACGATTGCGTCATAACCACTCGACTCTCTGTCGCGCTGTACAGAAATTACCGTACAGACAGGAGGAGAAGCTCGCAGGCAATCGGGGGGACGTCCCGTCAAGGGAGAAGCCCATAGATAATGAGACCATAAAAGCAACGGAATACTTACTCCTGCTCACTCACGCCAAAGAACTCTTTGCTCAAGTTCCCCGTCTCTGCAAGATTAAAGTTGGCAGTTTTCACGCACAGCTACTAGAAGATTAACGTCTGTCAGACAGGTTGCTTCAAGCTTAGTTTGAGTCGGTCTGAGTCTGCGCGTCAGGAACGTTAGTGCTCAAAAATCGCTAAAAGTGGGCTTCAACTGTCTCAACTGAGTTCCAATGAGATCGCTCTGTCCATTTCTTTTACTGTCTATGAATGCCGCCAGTAGTCCCAGTAGTCATGTCTCAGTAGTGTTTCGATTGTGCCATCTAGCGGTTGAGAAATGCAATTGCATTTGATTTAATTTGAAATGATAGACAGTCATATCTAGATTGTGTATGAATGTTATGTTTATGTGTGACAGGCAGCAAACATTAAGCTGTGTGAGCAAAAACATTTTTAAGACTAATATTCACTATTTCGCTCGTATGAATCATGGCTATAGCCAAGCCGTACGTAGACCAGATTGCTTTGATTTCGCCAGGTGGGCTACAGTAGACCGCATATAGCCCATCCAATTCGGAGCTAAATCGTGACTACAGATCGACCATGTCGTGAAATGACACATTGAACCTTGCAGATATCATTACCAATGCGAACATGATGGAATATCAACCATTTCATGCACTGCCTGGCAAAAAACTACAATTACTCAGTTTTGACTAAAAGTGGGCTAATAGCCGGGTCTGAATACGAGCTACACTGGAAAAAAGGCCCCTCCAAAAATAAGCAAAAAAAAATGAATACAAGATATTTTTGCTTGTAATAAGCAAAAAAATCTGCCAATGGAACAAGTGAAAATTCTCTTGGTAAGATTTCTTGAAATAAGACATTATATTTAAGCCTTAAAAGATATGAGTGATCTTGAAATTAGCTGGGAAAACTCATTTTTAGCTATATTTTACTAGTATTGTGATGTTTTGTGTCTCATAATAAGCTAGTCATGCTCAAAAGTAGCATTTTCTTTTGTCATCCTGTTTGTTTCAAGTGTATTTAACTAATTTTTAGTTCTATAATTGTTACACTGTTCTAGATTTAAGTCACCACCAACTTGAAATAAGATTGGAAACGGGCATTTTGAGACAAAATGCCTTGAAGTTAGCATTCCTGACTCATATTAGGCAGTGCTCTTTTGCCATAATAAGCCATAATTTACCATCCTGTCATCATCTCAAGTGTATTTAGGCTACCTTATTGTAAGCTCAACAAAAGTAATACTGTTCTAGATTCAAGACATTTTACCTACTAGATTCAAGACATTAACTACTGTTTACTAGACAGAAAAAGTGAAAAATACACAACCTTTTTTTTTTAAACAGCAAAAAGTCCCAGAGGACTGCATAAAAGGGAAACAGCTTCATTTTTCTCAACATTTTGGCTCACAGTATTTATGGAACTGCAATATGAAAACATAGTAGAACATTTTATAGATTATAAATGTAAGATCCCTTTACCCTACTCCCACACCTAAACATACCCATTTTATAGACAATATTAAAAGGATCAAACGTAATGAACATAATGTGTAGGGAAATGGCAGTTTTATTAACAATAAAGCATTAAAATATAGTTTGAGCCACTAGGCTAATCCTACCCCTACACCTAACCATTTCTTAAAACTATGTAACTAATGTTACAATTATAAAGAAAAACACAGACATAACGTTACACGTTTAATCGCAATAATTTTATTTAGTGAGAAAATGTCAAAACCGGTACCAAAAGTCGTTCACAGGACGATGTGTCGCAGTCCTCTCTGGCAGTAGGCTATATAATATATTTGTATGAGGTAACGTTATAGAGCAGAATTTAAGTTATTAATCCATGAAAACGCTAATCCGGTTTCGGTTCGCTCTTTGAAGGCGCGCGCGATTCTCCATTTCAAATGTAGTACACCAATTAAACATGGCATGTCGCAATCTGTGACGAAGCATGCGAGAGCCAATGAGCGTCTGATATCACTGCTGTAAAACATGTCGTAACGCTTCGGGCGCAATTTTTGAATTTGAATTCACCACGAGCGCGGGATGCCAGGATTTGGCGTTTACGGTCTCTGCTGAGAGAAATTATGAAGATCACTGGATGAAGGGCTGAATTTGGATCTGTTTTTTGCAAACAACGCATGGATTCTAAAGATTTGGATTACACCAAGCTAATAAAATTGATGTCTTTTGTGAATTTATGTTTTAGTGTATTATGGGTCTATAGGAGAAAATGCCTTTTGTGTTTCACAATAAATAAACCAAATATTACAAAATGGTTAAACAATTAAAGAAGGTATTTTTTACCCATATGAAAAAAACCTGCATGGTTCATATACAGCAACCATATATTATCTTCCTTACTTAAATCGGCCAGAATTACCTTCTGTGTTTCATATAAGGCCAATACATGTCCTATACAAAATCAGACCGATTATGGCCCATTTCATACTAAATAACACACATACAACTTGTAGGGGATTTTTGCGTTATATATGAATACTGTTAAAAGACTTGTATGAGTTTTACATGACAAAAGTATGCAAATGTGTATGGTATTACTCGAAATATATAAAATTCATATATAATAATTTAAAGTTCTTATATTTAATTATATGCTAGTCAAATTAAAGTCATATAGAATTTATACACATTTTGTGTCATTTGTTTATGTGTTTCGTACAGATTTCATGTTTTGATGACCAACATCTGATTCACTTATATGCAGTTGGCAGATTCTTAAAGGGATACTCCACTTTAAAAAGAAAATTCTTTCATCATATACTCACCCTCATGTTGTTTTAATCCTTTATGAATTTCTTTCTTCTGCTGAACAGAAAGGAAGATATTTAGAAGAATATCAGTAACCAGACAGTTTCTGGTCTCATTGACTTTTATACTATGTAAGTCAATGAGACCAGAAACTGTCTGGTTACTGATATTCTTCTAAATATCTTCCTTTCTGTTCAGCAGAAGAAAGAAATTCATTAAGGATTAAAACAACATGAGGGGGAGTATATGATGAAAATTTTCATTTTAAAGTGGAGTATCCCTTTAAATTGTACAGTGCAGATGCCGGTTAGAGGATTACTGTCAGAATATCACTGATCTTTATGAAGACTGTTAATTTTACTACAGGATTTGAAAGAGCAGTTGAAAAGAAATGATATTGTAAGATTGTGTATTAATTGTTAACTGTCTGGGCCTGTTGTTTGTGAACAAAATCATAACATATTATTGCAAATGAACAAAGCTGAGTCAAATATGTTTCTAGAACAGTGATTAAAATTGGCTGGAATATGTTTTTGTATGTGACATGAACTCTGGTGGTGATGCACTCTAAAAACATTTAATATGATTTACTCAATTTTTTTGGTGAAACATTTTTAAACTTAGAATATTGATTAGATTTTTAAGCAGTGAAAGCAATTACTTACACTGTATTAACTGAGTAAATGTTAGTAAAACAAATTAAATAGATCCGAGTAACTGCATTTGGTACATTAACAAATAAACTTGAGTAGAAATAATTAGGGGGAAACATTTAAAAACAAATATTTATGAGTAATATAAACTGTGTTTATATGGCAGTAATATTAACTTTTTTATTTCCTCTAAACCTTTGTAAAAATATTCCATACAACCACCGGTATAACTACATGACATTGGCCTTTATTGTCGATTAGTAGCCTAACATTACAGCAAAACAGCATATATTTTATACTATTTTTAACACGTATGCAATATTGCCTACATCTAAACTCATGTAAGAAACATTTTCGAAGTAAAAATTAAACATTTAGGCCTAAACAATAAAGTAATTCAAGTGTAATCAACCGGTCTGTTATCCAGTATCCACCGGATCAGCGCTGTTTCGCGTGCCGGAGATGGACTCGCCTCTGCGGGGGAACCTCTAACTTTACACCGCCGTCCTGCGTCACTCACAGCCGAAAGATGCTGCGACGCGACTGACTCCATAACCTGCCAATAAACAAACAGTGCACAGTTCTGAGGACATTTTATCATCCAAATTAGTTATAATTCATTATCTTTAAGAATATAGTCGTGTGTTTTATATGCGAGGCCTTACAATCACGCGAAAAGGCAGGCGCGAGTCGACACTCGTTTAAGGCGAGTAACATTGCGTCTCTGTATGTTCCTTCACATTAAATAAAATTATTTAAAGCACATTAATGATTATACGGATAAAATAAAACATACACACCTGAATTTCACAGAGGAAATGCACCAATTCTGCGAGGCTGAGGAGAGGAGAACTGTTCTGCACTGGAGTTCAAACAGCGCGCGCTCACTCAACCGTCGAGTTGTCGTCACGTCAGAGGGTGGGGGAGGGGTGCGTTGTTGTAATCATAGACAGTAAAATACAATTTCTTATGCTTGTTAAATATTAATAATATTGATTTTATTTAAGTAATATTTGTGGTTCTTGAAACAGATTAGTTTAATTATCCATTCTCAAATATTGTGATGGAAATTTCACAAATTTAGCTCAGTGTATTTTAAATAAATAATTGGTTAGTCAAATACTAAATTATTTTAGTGAAAAACTTCAAACTTAAATATAACTGTAAATTTCAGACAAAATTTATTGTTGGAGTTTTAGTCAATTATTTCGGTAGGCTATGTTCAACTCAAACTATCAAGTAAATGATATTCAGAGATTTTAGGTAATAAAGTTAATTATTACTGTGATATTTACTAAGCCACTGAATTATTTTTTAGAGTGATACGCATAAGAATCACTTCAACATTTAGGAAAGTTTTATGTTTGTAGGTTAAGAATAGAACTGTTGTATACCTAGTAGTACTGTGATAAAGTTTAGAGAAATTGTCACAAATGAAAATGAAATCTGGTGATGCAGGATTTAAAATGAAAACTATTGATATGTGAAATATGCAACTGTATATTGTAGAACACATTCTAATAAAATATTTTTGTAATTAAAATGTGTGCTTGTGTGTGTAGTTTAAATGTTTAAAACATATGTGGTTTTTGCAGCATATATGTCCCTTACAATATTCTGTTGGAACATATAAGAATCACAGGAGTTTTTAGCAAACCTTTTCCATATGGGGTGTAACATTAAACTATTAATAAATGCGACTGAAAATTTAATTGATAAGACAATTGAATGCAATAGAGTCAAAACCACGATTTTAATATGCATAAGTTAAATAGGAATACATACAAATTTGTACGTCGGTAAAGTTGTTTATACGTAAATAAATTACGTTTTTTTGCCGTCAATATATGTCATTGTGAGTTGTTGTGAGTTGGGCATGTTGACCTGCAGTTTTCAATAAAGCAGATTTGTTGTCTCAATTCAAGTCAAGTCTGTTTCTTGAAACAAGACGATTCATCTTTTACAAATAACACAGCAGCTTAAAAACCTTATGACATGTCAAAAAAGCTTGTTTCATCTGAGATATGACTCAAAACAAGATATTTTTAAGACAGTTTCACTTAACAAGATATTCAAGATGCACTGTCTAAAAACAAGCTCCTTTATCTCACTTAAATCTTGGTATTTAGGTGATTTTGTCTTATATTAAGTGTGATGAGATATTTTGACTAGAAATTAGAAAAATATACTTGGCAAGATTTTTAGTTTTTGCAGTGTAAATCGTGGCTACGCACAGCCTACATATATAACATGTAAAATAAAGCAAACCAAACACCTTGTAATCACAGTTGACTTTGCTTACATGATGGAATATCATACATCTCACAAGTTATTTTGGAAAAAAATCAATTTATCCAGATTAATTGTTATTTGGGCTAAAAGTGGGTTACACATAGCCGGACTATATCGGGTCTATATTTAACCGAGACGTTGAAATGACGGCTATTGCTTGCTGGGCTTTTACTATCGTGTCAATTGATTTTGATTAATATGCGCGAGGGATAGAGAGCAAGACAGCGCTCGTGTTGTTTGAAGAGTGTGAGTGAGTGCGCGCGCGCGGCCGGGGCGCTCTCTCTCTCTCTCTGCTCGTTATGCACTGTCAAGCGCAGCAAGCGGACGCTCTGACGGGTTTTAGAAGATTAAATACAACCCGAAACTAAAAAACAGACCCGGCTTCTATTTGAGAACCGGCCTTTATTTACCCAAACCTGTCGCCACACCAGGCGTGTAAAAGAGACAGGCGTCTATTCGGGACTCGGCTATTATTTGAAGTTTTACGGTAGTAGTGCTAAATGGGAAGAGAAACTTCGTTGCACAATCTGCGAGTTGTGTGGATATTCATTTCTGGTTTGAATCCAAGCAATGAAAATAGCCTATGATTCTTCGGAGGATCGGCTACGTTTACATGCACAACTTTTGTTTCAATCGGACTGAATTAATTCCGATTGGTGAATCTGAATGTGTTTACATGAACGCTAAACGTGATCGGGTTAATGTGCGCGTTTATATGCCACAAGATTCAAATCGAATTATATGTTTTTGACATGCGCACACTGCTGCGCACACTGCACGAATATAGAGTTTCCCGCTGTTTGCGCATACACTGTAAAAAAAGATTAGTTGACTCAACTTAACTAAGTCAAGTCATCTTGTTGCTTTGACTGAGTTAATTTGAGTCAACTTATAGTGTCAAGTTTATTACACTTCAAAACACAAGTTGACTCAACTTCCTGTATCAAGTAATGTGGACTGGAAAACATTACTTAGGAGAACTAAAAAAAAGATGTTGGTTGAACTTATTTCGGTAAATGGATTCACCTCGCGTTCACTGACGGCGGTGTCAGCCATGCAAGGCGCCATCCAGCTCATCAGGAGCAGCTGGGGTTAGGTGTCTTGCTCATGGACACCTCGACACTTGGTCAGGTGGAACTGGGGATTGAACCACCAACCTTCCAGTTTGTAGATAACCTACATGAACCACTGAGCCACTGCTGCTCAGATTTTATCAAGTTAGGGCAACATTATTATTATTGCATTCGGGGTGATATTTGTCGGTTTCGAGAAAGTAGCCTACAGGAATATACTGTGAATTAACAGAGCTCAAAGTCGACACTCAGAGGCTGTGTTCAAAATCATATCCTATACCCTCAATCACTATTCCCTACATTAGTTCACTAATATAGTCCACTTGACTGAGTGAATAATTCAGTTAATTTTCTAAGTTAATTGAGACCCTGATGAACACCTGCTGTTAACAATCAGAATCACTGAAGGAAATAGGAACAAGAAGAACAGAAAAAAATACGAAATCAAGATAAAAGACATTAAATCTTAGCAAAAGATCTCAGCAGAAGAGGATTAAACATCTCCACAAACAGCATTACCAGCTTCACTTATTACTAGGGGTGGAACGGTACACAGAAGTCACGGTTCGGTTCATACCTCGGTTCAGACATCACGGTTCGGTACGATTTCGGTACAAGGGAGTGAAAAGCAAAGCAAAAATGCAGAAGGCATTTTTATAAATGTCTTAAGCCTTGTATTTTTTTAAATAAGTTTTATTAATAAAGGCATAGAACCAGTTTATTTGTAGTGCACTGACAGTAGTTTTATATAATTAGTTTATTAATTAAATTATTAAAAAGACGAAAAGACCTTGAGATATGTTTGGTAATTGTACCTGAATGAATTTAAAATTAATTTGCTATTTCAGATCAAGATATTTGTTTTCCTTCATTTTAATTAACTAACTTTATTCTCATCTGAATTATAAATAATTGATTTCCGTATAAAATAATACTACCATAAAAACTTTTGTTAACAGGTGTAGGTTACAGTTTGACAAGAGTTTAGAGTGTGACAAAAGCACAATGTTGTGTTTTATTGCGAGTGTACACAAATATAAGTAAACAATTTGCAGTTTTAATGATGTCCTGTATGAAAAAAATGACGGAGTATGTTTTTACGTTTCCACTGTTCGATCGCCCGTGCCTCTCTCACACACACTCTCTCACACACACTCTCTCACACACACACACACACACACACACACACACACACACACACACACACACACACACACACACACACACACACACACACACTGTTCATCGCGCGATTCGCGCCCGCGCCTCTCTCTCTCTCTCTCTCGCACGCGCGCGCACACACACACACACACACTGTTCATCGCGCGATTCGCGCCCGCGCCTCTCTCTCTCGCGCGCGCGAACACACACACACACACACCGCGCCTCTCTCTCTCGCACGTGCGCGCACACACACACACACACACACACTGTTCGATCGCGCCTCTCTCTCTCTCGCACACACACACACTGTTCATCTATGGAATTATTTTTGTGCCAATAAAAATGAACGTAACTTTTCAAGAAATCAATGAAAATATCAATTGAAACTGAATAAAATATCTTTGAAACTGAAAAAGAATAACTCGCTGGCAAATTTATTGACTTCGTTTTTAGTACACTGCATGTTTTGCTAACTATTTCTCATATTTCTTTCGCTGATCTGAACTTACAAATGCGCTTCCAGAGTTTTCAGTTACGCTTCTGAAGTTTTCGTTTACGCTCCCTGAGTTTTCGTTCGCAGTTCTGACACATATCTCTCGTGGGGGCGGGGCTAGTAGCAGTGTGTTCCCATTGGCTACTGAGTTTTTGATTGACAGCACCTTCTTGGCCTATAAGTGAAGACGTTAGTGTTGTGTTTACATGTTTGAATGTGAGCGTCTGTAAGCGCAGGTTTATATTTCATTTTACTGATATTAAGTTTGTATCTGTATTTATTTGCTGGTAGGCTACACTATATTGTTGAGATGATTTCTTATAGAAGGAATAGTAGCCTACAGACGAATGATATCATTATCATTAGTCATCGTCACTATCAGGATACTGGATACTCGTGGTAAGTCTTTTTTTAGTTTTTTTTTATACAATAGGCCTACTAATACTATTTATAATACAGTAATTGCTTTTTCAGGTGGTGAGGCATTTTAGAGCTCAGTGACATTATAACATTATACAGTTTTGTCTTGATTCAACTGTTAGCCCAATCATTACATGACTTGTTTATCTACATACGATAATGTCTCTGATTATTAGATCATAGTTGCTTCGATTAGATTTTTCCCCCCAGCCACCCCAAACAACATTGGGCTAGAGTACAGTATCTGTACTGTGTAGTAGCCTACAGTACAAAAAGTACTGTATCAGACAATGACCGATGCCATTGGATCAGAGCGCTGTCAATCACTGCCTGATTCAACTTTGGCAATGTAAAGCCTTTTTTTACCATGCCAATAGAACTGGTAAGTCCCGCCCATCCGTAAAACTCCAAGTGGACCTCTAGGTTGAAAAAGCGTCAATGCAAGCCATTTAAACCTGAATTTCTCGATTGCTGATTAATTTGCGATGCAGAGTTTTTGAACTCAGACCACGTCTCTGTTCATGATATGTAAACACACAATTATTTTGAAATATCACCCTGGTCACAATATTTATTCTGATTACTTTTGTGTGATAAAGATGACTGATAAAGCTATTATATGTAGCTAGTATGAGTAACAAAATGCTTTTTCTGTGTCCATATTTGACTAATAATAATGCAAAAATCTTCACTTCAAATTAACATTTCTGAGAAAAATGTTTAATCTTTAATACTCTTTAATAATAAATATGTCCAAATTCAAATCCTAATACATGCAAATAATTATGACTGAAAACATCCAGCAACTAGGGAATACACAGCCATAACATTTATATAATTTGTTTGAAATATTTTAATATTTCAACTTGTTACTGTATGTGGGAGTTCAAATCAGTTTGTATTGTTAGATTATAATATGTTTCCTTTCTCATTTTCCAGGGAGTTGAGCAACTTTTCCATAAACAAAATTCTGATGCTGACACAGAGGATGGAGTGATAGTACCAGAGATCCACTGTCCACACCAGACAATAATCTTACTTTGTTCAGACACATCACATTTGAATGACTGGGATCTTGATCTTCAGACACCTGATTTATTTTGTTTTTATAAAATAGCAAATATTTTAATTTCCTCTAGATCAAAACAAACACAGTTCACAAGTACACAAGAGGTTGCACTTTATTCATATTAGTTTATGCTGATCATGGATTAGCATACCAACAGCATATGAATGTTAAGGGGATAGTTCACCCAAAAATACAATTCTCACTTATTTTACTCACCCTCATGCTGTCCTAGATGCATTTTACTTTGTTTCTACAGATAAACACGAATTAAGATTTTAAGGAAAGTAATCCATCTCTGCGAGTCCTAAAGATGCTTTAAAAACCACACACAGTGAGCGTGATGTCCATGCGACCTCAGTGGACGAATCAATGCCTTCTGGAGTGAAACAATAGGCTAGACAAGAAAAATACTAATAATGTAAACCGTTTAAAACTATTAAATATCACTTCCGACCAACTGTCATACGTACATGAATTACAATCCACTTGTATTATATGGACTCACAAAGACGGATTATTTCCTTAAAAATCTTTGTTTATGTTTATGTGAAGAAAGAAAGTCATATACATCTAAGATGGCATGAAGTGAGTAAATGATGAGAGAATTCTCATTTTTTGGGTGGACTATCCTTGTCCCCACCCAGTCACTGCTTTGTTACTTTTACTATAACAGGAACTGTTCAAAGGATCATAGCATCATTTTAAATGTATATAAATTTTAAATATGTATTCTGTATTTGTAATTGTGCATTTTGTATAGTAATGTAGTACTGTGCATTACATGTATGCAGGTAATGTTTTGTGGATTCTGGTCTTTCCTGTCACAACATTATTGCATCCAAGACTTTCACTTTGATACTTGTGTATATGCCGTATTGACAATAAAGAATGTACATTTAATTTAATTCATATTTTTAATTACATTCATTTAACTGGTTGTATAAGTCACAATTGAAACTATTGATGATTGTTAAAATTTAAATTTTAAATTTACAATTTTAAATGTTAGAAGATAATATTAACTAAATTGAATAACTAAATAAAATTATCAGCATGATAAAAAAACATTCTTTGTGTGACATATGTAATGAAATGCCCTTTGAGGTCTGTATCATTTGACAGCAGGCCACGGTTGAAATTTTCATATTGTTTAAATTCCTCTTATGTAAGTGATCATTAATGTTGATGGTGTAAATGCATATGCTAACAATGTGTAATGTGATGGCCATGGTTGCCAACCTTGATTACCTGGTTGAAGTGAAACTTTCTTCTTGACTGCTGAATATATCACATTCACACACTATGCTAGTATTATTTTTAAATTGTAACAGATCAACCTAATCAGAGCCTAACATGCAAAAGAATCATCAGGAATAAACAAATATCCTCCGAAAACATTGGACACTACAATATTTTCAGTATTATATACAGTAGGCCTATTTTAATGTACAATTACACCTGAATAGACTGAATAGATCTCTTGCGCTCCTAAAAGCTTCTGTCGACAAAGTAGTTGCAGCAGCAGGTAAATACAGATAAAATTCAAAAACAAACATAACTTAATATCAGTAAAATTAAATGGAAACCTGCGCTTAAAGACACTCACATCCACACATGTAAACACAACACTGACGTCTTCACTTATAGGTCAAGAAGGTGTTGTCAATCAAAAACTCAGTAGCCAATGAGAACACACTGCTACTAGCCCCGCCCCCACGAGAGATATGTGTCAGAACTGCGAACGAAAACTCAGGGAGCGTAAACGAAAACTTCAGAAGCGTAACTGAAAACTCTGGAAGCGCATTTGTAAGTTCAGATCAGCGAAAGAAATATGAGAAATAGTTAGCAAAACATGCAGTGTATTAAGAACGAAGTAAAAAAATGTGCCCGCGATTTATTCTTTTTCAGTTTCAAAGATATTTTATTCAGTTTCAATTGATATTTTCATTGATTTCTTGAAAAGTTACGTTCATTTTTATTGGCACAAAAATAATTCCATATTCATCGCGCCTCTCTCTCTCTCTCTCTCTCTCTCTCTCTCGCGCACACAGACACACACACACACTCCTGCATTGCAATCTTGATCGCAGCCTGTTCATTGCTGCGTTCACAGTCACACCAAAAGCGAATAGAGCGAAATTCATCGCTATTTAAGAGGTTTTTTTTTATTTGTACCGTGTATTCTGCGTGCAAATTCGTGCACCGAACCGTGACGCCCGTACCGTTTCGGTTCAATACGAATACATGTACCGTTCCACCCCTACTTATTACTAACCAGACTGACTTTATTTCTGTCAGACGTCTACAGAAGTTCTTATTAAAAGGTGACAGAGGTTTAGATGTCATTTTATTTTCACTTGATATTACCATAATGGTGATCAGTGATTGCTTTAGTTGGGCTCTTGACCCTTATATTGTTAACTTTAGATTTTGTTCGGCTGCTGTATACGTGAGTTATACCTGCCAGATGAAAAAAAAAAAAAAAAAAAAAAAAAGGTCTAATGGTGTTGGTTATATTATGACATTCATCATTTGAACTAATTGTTTGTGATTTATGCTGTTGGTTACAGCATAACTGAGATTCTGCATAAATATCCAGAATTTGTGATATAATATAAAGGATTTCTTAAAAGTTGTAAAAAAAAAATCTTTCTTTTAGACACACACAGATATCAAGATTCAGTCAATGCATCTCAACAATGGTGACGAGCAGAATATTCAATTAGGAAAAGTAAATTACATAGACAATTCAGATCATAATTTATTCATACCGCAATGCATGATGGGAGCCATTAATGAGTTGTGAT
Organism: Rhinichthys klamathensis goyatoka; assembly: GCF_029890125.1. Taxonomy (NCBI): domain Eukaryota; kingdom Metazoa; phylum Chordata; class Actinopteri; order Cypriniformes; family Leuciscidae; genus Rhinichthys; species Rhinichthys klamathensis. The sequence continues at coordinate 2,673,033 of NW_026606599.1, forward strand.
TGGTGGCAACAACGATTATTATTGTCACCACGGTTGAGATTCACAGGCTGATTATTGATGTCTGTGTTTCTAAATAAATGCATTTGAAAGTGATTTGATCAGAACAATTTTTATTAAATGTTTTGGATAATAAGAAAAATACAATTATCATATGTTGTAAAACCACTAAACTGTTGCTATCAAGTTAAACAAGATCATCTGAATGAGTTTCATTTTTCAGATCACAGCATGATTATGTCAAAACATAACCAACACTGTCAGATCACACTTGTCTTTGTTCATTTGACTGTAATAAATCACTAACAGCAGACAAACAAAATTTAAACTTAAAGTATAAGGATCAAGAGTCCAACTAAAGCAAACACTGATCGCCATAACGGTGGCTTACAATTTTAGATTTTCTCCTTCAGTGGTTCTGCTTGTTATCATCAGGTGTCTTCAATAATGCTCAATGATCACTACATTAATCACTTAATTATCTCATTAACTTTAACACTCTTGAGTGTTAATTTAACACTTTCATATCGTCCATCTGAAAGCAGGTGAAGGTGATTTACTACTAATCAAGGAACCGGCTTTACTGATGAGATGCGCATAACAATATTGTGCGATTAATCGTGCAGCCCTAGTATAACCTTTTTAAAACATTATTTTTTGAACGTCAAATCCCCGATAGATCTCAATCTGTAAAATCTAAACTTCAAGACATCAACCATTTAACAACTTTAGGCAGCAAATGAGATCAGTAAATCGATCCATAATATGAGAATTGTTACTATTAACAAACAATCATTGTCATCCTGTTATCTTCAGCTTTGTGCCATTGCTAATGTATTTTAAAGACACAGCTATAACAGCCAAAAGAACAACTAATGTTCAAAAGTCAAGGGTCAAGAGCCCAACGAAAGCAATCACTGATCACCATTATGGTAACATCAAATGAAAATAAAATGACATCTAAACCTCTGTCACCTTTTAATAAGAGCTTCTGTAGACGTATGACAGAAATAAAGTCAGTCTGGTTAGTAATAAGTGAAGCTGGTAATGCTGTTTGTGGAGATGTTTAATCCTCTTCTGCTGAGATCTTTTGCTAAGATTTAATGTCTTTTATCTTGATTTCATCTTTTTTTCTGTTCTTCTTGTTCCTATTTCCTTCAGTGATTCTGATTGTTAACAGCAGGTGTTCATCAGGGTCTCAATTAACTTAGAAAATTAACTGAATTATTCACTCAGTCAAGTGGACTATATTAGTGAACTAATGTAGGGAATAGTGATTGAGGGTATAGGATATGATTTTGAACACAGCCTCTGAGTGTCGACTTTGAGCTCTGTTAATTCACAGTATATTCCTGTAGGCTACTTTCTCGAAACCGACAAATATCACCCCGAATGCAATAATAATAATGTTGCCCCCTAACTTGATAAAATCTGAGCAGCAGTGGCTCAGTGGTTCATGTAGGTTGTCTACAAACTGGAAGGTTGGTGGTTCAATCCCCAGTTCCACCTGACCAAGTGTCGAGGTGTCCATGAGCAAGACACCTAACCCCAGCTGCTCCTGACGAGCTGGATGGCGCCTTGCATGGCTGACACCGCCGTCAGTGAATGCGAGGTGAATCCATTTGCCGAAATAAGTTCAACCAACATCTTTTTTTTAGTTCTCTTAAGTAATGTTTTCCAGTCCACATTACTTGATACAGGAAGTTGAGTCAACTCGTGTTTTGAAGTGTAATAAACTTGACACTATAAGTTGACTCAAATTAACTCAGTCAAAGCAACAAGATGACTTGACTTAGTTAAGTTGAGTCAACTAATCCTTTTTTACAGTGTACTAACTATTCTCTTGCATTGGTTCTTTATTTGTTTTAAACAGCAGACTTAATATTTATCCATTGCTGGTCATAATTTGGAGACAATGAGCATATGAACCACTGTGCCGTGCTGCTTATTTATCACGCAGTAAAAATGCCCAGCACCCAAAACCAGTCGTCTGTGAATGAGAGTCTCAAACAAGGACTGGTGGGACGTTGTCCTGCTCCACTTCACAGACGCTGAGTGAAAGGAGAATTTTAGAATGATGGCTACGCTCATTTATAGCCTACGACACTTTACTCAAAGGAAGAACAGCTCGTTCAGCGCGTCATACATCGTTATGCTATGCGCAGTCCTTTAGTTTCGGTTTTCAATCCGATCAAGCGTTTATGTCCTCGTAGTTGGATTAGAAAAGGAATAAACCACCCCTTTCAATCGAATTTAAATTTTATTCGGATCGAGCTCAATCGGATCGATTGTGTTTACATGAAGGCTTTTTAGTCCGATTGAACCTTCAATGCGTTTACTAACGCATTATTTGGATTTGGTTGCATGTAAACGTAGCCTGTTGCAATGAGCCTTTTGTGAAGCCCACTTATTGGCTGTGCCGGTTAACACAGAGAAAGTCTCGCGACCCCCTATAGAACGAACAACGATCTCTCAATGACAGTTTATCATACAGTGACCGTCAGTGATAAGTATAAAAAAGTATATAAGGATAGGCTATTATTTCGTTTTTCTTGGATCAAACTAGATTAAACAAATTCATTAAAGATACACTTAATCGTGTTGGTGATTTTGTTTAGTGTTTTTCCCTGTAAACTCAGTTTAAAAATTATTACAGGTATAATTTGGTGATAAAAATACGTTGACCAATCTTTGCGGTGATGATTGAAAAATCATTTTCTTCCGGGGCTTGCCCAGACAGAAGCGCCCACACCCTCAGAGTAGCTAATTGGACGTGACTGTGATTACAAGAGGTAAAAACGATATAAATAGGCCTACTGTTCGTTTTCTCACACAAACCGCTCGTTTCGTGTCTTAGGCCATCAATGTGTACTTACATTTACGAGTCATTAAATCATGTTTAATTTGGACTTCTCTGTGCATGCTCTTTGAGGTGGTGACCATAGACCTGCATTATATGACTGACAGACAAGAACGGTTTGACCTAAAAATATCAAAATTGAAAATACTGTGGAAACAAAGACACCTACATCTTGGATGCCCTTGAGGTAAGCTAAAACATATCAGAAATTAATTTCAAAGTGAACTATCCCTTTAATAGCAGACTGTTGGCCTGTTGAATGTTCTGCCATTTAATTCGGAATTGGTTTGCTCTGAATGTTTTCCTACCTGAGTGATATGAACTGCACCAGTTCTACTATATTGTTGATATGAATTAATGTAATAAAATAAACAATGTCAAAGATTCCATTGTTGTTTGGTTTTTGTATTGTTTAAGTGTTTATTGCATAATATATTCATAAATCTAGCATGTATTCTGCTATAGATTTGTAGTTTAACAGTTTTATAGCTATGGGTAGTCTATTGCAATTTATTTTCTTAAATTGTACTGTAATGTGTTAGAATTAATCTGTCATAGGGGTTATTTTCACCCAGCATTTGGGTACACTATATAACAAATATGTAGTTAAATCAACCCATAATTGTAATTAATTTGACCCAGCATTTGGGTAGAATATTTAACTCATCTGTTGGGTTAAATATGACTGACCCATCTTGCTGGGTCAAATTAACTACTGCTGGTCTGGTGCAATATTGATCCAGCGGTTGGGTTATAGTTGGGTTATTTTTAACCCATCATCAGCCAACGAGGTTTTTTGTTTTATTTGTCTGTATTTTGTGTCAGTAAAATGCCATTGCATCTGTTACACGCGCTTTTGTTGTGTGTTAAGCTGATGTGACTTCTGTATTGTGTTGTTTATACTGTTTAGTTTTCACGGTGGATTTGGAGAAAAGTCTTCAAATAAACCAGTAGCAAGAGAAACACTTGTGTCGCGTATGCTTGGAGGGAGATACAGTCTGACTGAACTATTGTACAGTGCAAGACTGTTTGATTGATTGAATAAATAGCAGATTTCTGTAATGTTTTGTAGCATAAGGAACTACAGTCAGATGATTCTGTGAAATATATGCAAAATTAAAACATCAGCAAAAAGAAAAATGTGGGATCCTGATGTATCCATATAGGCAAATAAATACTTCAACATAATTCACATTAATTAAAACATAATTATATTTCCTGCAGTAACGGACAGTACCTTGACTGAGTCCAGAGTGAACGAGGGACATCAGCACTAAAAGCAGAAGAAACACAGATATGAAGCTTTTCCATTCATTCAACACAATGTAAATCACACACAGAAACATGTCTAGAGTTTATTCTACATGAACTGAAAGTGTTTTTTTTTTTTTTCATTCAGATGAGAACTGATGGTTTATTCTCCAGCATTTAACATCATCACAGACAATGACGTCACAGGACTCGTGAACTGAAATTAGAGTCGATTCACTGATGGACTGATAGATTCACTGATCCATGTGTTAACACGCTCCACAGCGCCACCCAGTGCATTTCATTATAACTGTGAGTCAGTGCTTGGGATTTATCATGGATTCACTTCGAATTTTACTAAGTTGCTTTGCTGGCCGTAATGCATAATATTTTCTTTTTTGAATAATAATAACATTTTTGAATATTCGTTTACACCCCTAATTGTGACTTTATAGTAAAATAATATTTACATATAGTAGCCTACAGCTGAAATTAACCAAAACCGGAAAGACACTTGCCTATGGAGGACCAAACCTGCAGAAATTAAAAATGAAGAAATAAATGAAGAAATAAATATGTGAAGAAATGTAAAAAAAAAATAAAAATAAATAAATGACTATTTATACTTTTATTTTTCCTTATTTATGTATAATTATATATTTTTCCACATTTATTTATTTTTTCATTTATGCATTTATTTATTTATTTCCACTTTTATTTATTTGCACATTTATTTATGTATGTATTTATATCTACATATATGTATCTATAAATTTATTTATTTATGCATTTATTTACTTATACATGTATTGCTCTGTATGCTAATGAGGGGGGCGTGTTTAACCTCAGACATAGTAATCGAGCTCAGAGTGGCAGTGCTGAAGCTTTGAGGCCACAGTGACACCTTGTGGTGTGACCAAACAATACACAAGAGGTTTGTGGATGTGACTTTACAGGGCACACAGTAAATAAATGTCTTAGAGATGGGCAATATGGCCAAAATCTTATATCACGGTTTATGTCCTTTAATATCACACTAACTGTATGTAGCTATATAGGTTTACCATACATAGGCCTACTTTTTATTCCGGACATGGCCATAAACATCAGAAGATTTCTAAAATATCTGGGCACACATGAAAAGAATCCGCTGATAACAGACACTTTTCTGTTATCGAAAAAAGAAATCGCAGCTTAGCAACCCAGATAGCAACATTGTTTCGGCCCAGATCCGGCCCACATCTGGCACTTGTGGGATGCGGATCTGGCCCACATGCAGCGTGGAATGACGGCCCTTGGGTGGCCCACTCCTGTTTGCCAGATCTGGGCCACAAGCAGGCCATAGCAATGCCACATGTCAGCCAAGAGCAAAGAAATAAACCAGATCTGGACTTTATCTGAGCCACACAATCTGTGTATATTAAATATGGAGTCATCTCAACCTTAATAAGCCTGTTAACAAGCAGAATCACTAAAGGAAAGAAGAGAATAGAAAAAGAGACGAGCAGAAACACAATAACTACAACTGACTTCAGACACAGTCTTAGATGAAATCAACTGAAGAGAAAAGAAGACATTAAATCTGTGAAGATCTCAGCAGAGGAGGATTTAACAACTCCACAAACAGCATTACCAGCCTCACTTATTACTAACCAGACTGACTTTATTTCTGTCAGACTTCTACAGAAGTTTTTATTGAGAATTAACAGAGGTTTAACTCTAATGTGTTTCATTTGAAGTCACCATAACAGTGATTAGTGTTTCCATTAGTTGGGCTCTTAACTCTTAATATTTCTTTTGTCTTTTTTTGGCCGTTGTGACAGTGTGTTTAGTCAAACACATTTGCAGCAGCAAAGAAAGATAAGGTGAAATGAGATCAGGTTATAATGGTTACCTGTTGATGGTTTTATAATCATCATGGAATAACTTGATTCACTGATGTCTTTGGAATCTAACAATTTTGTTGATCCATTAATACACAGCATAATCCCCCAGTGTTAAATTAACACTCCTCAGTGTTTATATGAGTCCTCACTCAGAGAGTGTTAAATGAACAATGAAGCAGGGCTAAAGTTAATGAGATAATTAAGTGATTAATTGAATGATAATTGAGCATTATTGAAGACACCTGATGTTAACAAGCGGAATCACTGAAGGAGAAAATCGTAATTGGTATGTTACCATTATGGAGATTGGTGTTTGCTTTAGTTGGGCTGTTGACCCTTTAAGCTATTAACTCTAGTTTTGTTTGACTGCTGAGTTATAACAGCCAGATGAACAAAGATAAAAGGTGATATGATGGTGTTGGTTGTGTTTTAACATTATCATTATTTCGCAATCATTTGACCTGAATCACTGAACTCATATAGAGCCCAATTACTGAGTTATGTTTGCTTTATTGATTATAGCAGCACTGTCCTTGAAAAGCATAATATTTGTAACTTTTACAATGTAATCCAAATACTTTCTTAAAACTTAATCACATACATAACTGTTTTCTTCTTCTTTTTTTTACACAGACATCAAGAACCAGCCTGTGACTCTCAATAATGGTGACAATTATAAAGCATTTTGCAGTGTATTCTGGAAGCCACCAATCAAATCTCATTCATGGCTCCCATCATGCATTGCTGCATGAATAAATAATGAGCTTATGTTCAGAGGTGATCTGTTTGTAACCATTGTTGAGATTCATACGCTAATTCTTGATGTCTGTATGTGCCTACCTGAAATATTTTCAGAAGGTTTTTTTTTTGTAATTGATTTGATCATTATGTTAAAACACAACCAACACCATCATATCACCTTTTCTCTTTGTTCATTCCAGCTGTTATAACTCAGGTACAGCAGCCAAACAAAATCTAAAGTTAATGAATTAAGGGTCAACAGCCCAACTAAAGCAAACTCTGATCTCCATAATGGTAACATACCAATTACGATTTTCTCCTTCATTGATTCTGCGTTAACATCAGGTGTCTTCAATAATGCTCAATTATCACTCAATTATTCACTTAATGATCTCATTAACTTTAGCACCGCTTCAGTGTTCATTTAACACTCTCTGAGTGAGGACTCATATAAACACTGAGCAGTGTTAATTTAAAACTGGGGATTATGCTGTGTATTAATGGATCAACAAAATTGTTAGATTCCAAAGACATCAGTGAATCAAGTTATTCCATGATGATTATTAAACCATCAACAGGTAACCATTATAACCTGATCTCATTTCACCTTATCTTTCTTTGCTACTGCAAATGTGTTTGACTAAACACACTGTCACAACGGCCAAAAAAAGACAATAAATATATTAAGAGTTAAGAGCCCAACTAATGGAAACACTAATCACTGTTATGGTGACTTCAAATGAAACACATTATAGTTAAACCTCTGTTAATTCTCAAAAAAATCTTCTGTAGAAGTCTGACAGAAATAAAGTCAGTCTGGTTAGTAATAAGTGAAGCTGGTAATGCTGTTTGTGGAGTTGTTTAATCCTCCTCTGCTGAGATCTTCACAGATTTAATGTCTTCTTTTATCTTCAAGTGATTTCATCTAAGACTGTGTCTGAAGTCAGTTGTAGTTCTTGTGTTTCTGCTCGTCTCTTTTTCTATTCTCTTCTTTCCTTCAGTGATTCTGCTTGTTAACAGGCTTATTAAGGCTGCAATTACTTAATATTTAATATACACAGATTTTGTGGCTCAGATAAGGCCCAGTTCTGGTTTATTTCTTTGCTCTTGGCTGACATGTGGCATTGCTATGGCCTACTTGTGGCCCAGATCTGGCAAACAGGAGTGGGCCACCCAAGGGCCGTCATTCCACGCTGCATGTGGGCCAGATCCGCATCCCACAAGTGCCAGATGTGGGCCGGATCTGGGCCGAAACAATGTTGCTATCTGGGAAACATAAGACGCTGCTGAGACATTAAATGTCACATCGATGTCACGTGTCTTTACAGGATTTTTACGGGCTGTGTGTGAACGCATTCTCTGATTCCGGAAAATCACAGGCAGTGTGAATGTACCAAAATCAAACGAACCCTGGTCAAATCCCGGGTCACTTTTATTTGTGTATTCTGGAATCTTTGTGTGAAAGGGGCTTTAGTGTGATATTAAAGGACATAAACCGTGATATAAGATTTTGGCCATATTGCCCATCTCTAAGACATTTATTTCCTGCATGACCTGTAAAGTCACTTCTCAAAGCTTCACCACTGCCACTCTGAGCTCGATTGCTATGTCTGAGGTAAAACATGCCCCCCTCATTAACATACAGAGCAATAAATGTATAAATAAATGACTGTATAAATAAATATGTTTAAATAAATAAATGTAGACATAAATATATATATCCATACATAAACAACCCATTCTCACTCCCAAGGCGTCAAAAACTGAAACATGGTCAAGTGTCCTGGCATCACAATGAAGACGCCAAAGGCGCCCCTCTGCGTCACTCTATGACAAATTAGGAACTTCATTGTTTCAATGGGAAACCTGTGGCATGATAAAAGATGCAAATTTTATCAGTAGTGCTGCGTTCCAGTTCACTTTTAGACACGCACTTGCAAACTTCCCTAAGCACCCCTCGGGGGAATCCCTGCCGCCATTTTGAAGTAAGTTCCACTTCGTGAAGTGGACGAGGGAGGTTTATATGGGCAGACCATCACTCCCTCCATTTTAATGGTGCATGTACTTTTTAAATAACCATAACTTGCTAAATTTTCTACTGATTTTCAAACGGTTTGGTTTGTTATAAACGTCAGAGATTTAGTTATGACACCTGCACACTTATGAATAATAAGTGTATCAATAAATAATCATCCAGAATTATAGCCACGTTAATAACGTTTGTAAGAAACCAAACCGTTTGTAAATCCGTCAAGATTTCAACGAGATAAGAGTATTTGTGTTCGTGCTGATCACTCATCTTACATCAGGCACCACAGAGCCCGCCAGAAAGCTTGCCTGTGACAAGATGGCCGCCGGTGATGACGATAGAGACTCCGCCGTAAGCATAGACAGTATAAGAAGTGGACAGAGCCATCTCATTGGAACTCAGTTGAGACAGTTGAAGCCCATTTTTAGCGTTTTTTGAGCACTTACGTTCCTGACGCGCAGACTCAAACCGACTCAAACTAAGCTTGATGACGTGAGCAACCTGTCTGACAGACGTAAATCTTCTAGTAGCTGTGCGTGAAAATTGCCAACGTTAATCTTGCAGAGACGGGGAACTTGAGCAAAGAGTGCTTTGGCGTGAGTGAGCAGGAGTAAGTATTCCGTTGCCTTTATGGACTCATTATCTACACTGTAAAAAATACAATCGTAAAAAAACGGTCAATGACTGGCAGCTACGGCTGCCAAACAAAAACCGTAAAAATAAAGTAAAATATCCTAATTTAAATTGAGTGCAAAAAACTTTTCCAAACTTTGTCCTTAAATGTTTTACAGAAAAACACTGTTATTTTACAGTTATTTCCTGAATTATTATGATCAAACACCTTCACTGTGAAAAAAAGGTCAAATGACTGTCAGCAATGGCTGCCATACAAAAAAACATAAAATGAATGTAAAATATCCTAATTTAAATAATAAATACTATTGCAGAATTCTTTATTAAGCTTTTTAACAGAAACACAGTTATTTCACATATAACAATCGATATATATATATATAAACCGATATATATATATATTTACTGTATTTTTACTAAAAAACATATTCACTGTAAAAAGTAAATATCTTGCTATAAACTACATGCATGATTTACTGTGATTATACGTCATCAGCAACTACACAGTTACTGTCGGTTAAATAAAGCAACACACAGCATTTCATCAGTGTTACTCTGCTCATCCTGGACTAAAGCACAGGCTCTACTCTTCAACACAATGGTGACAGACACAAAACACACCATACAGAAACACTTTACATCCCAACAGAACATTAAACACTAACAGATCTGTCAAAATCTCAGCATCTTCACTTATTGCAATCCTTCTTTCATACTAACATTCTTATTGAGAAATAACAGAGGTTTAGAAGTTGATATTTTATTGAAAATAATAAAGTTTGATGTCACCATGATAGAGGTCAGTGTTTGCTTTAGTTGGGCTCTTGACCCTTAAGATATTAACATTAGTTTTTCTCTTAACTGTGCATGTCTTTGATGCATATTTCTTATTGTAGGAAATCGAGAGAAACTCAGATCAGATGATGTTGGTCACTTAATAGTGGTAATATTCATCAAGCAGTCGTCTGCTGTATTGATACCACCTGATTGTTATGACTTTTTAATGACTGATTAAGTTGTAAAATGTTAATTGTTCATTTTGAATGGCAGTATTGCTATAGAACATCCTACAATGCTGTTATATAAGATTTTATGAAGTCATTATGCAAACAATGTTTTGACAGGATCATACAGACTCACTCAGACATCAAGAATTAGCGTATGAATCTCAACAATGGTGACAATGAAAAAAAAATCTGACCTATTATAAAGTCACAAAAATGCTTTGTTGATTGTCACCATTGTTGAGATGCATATGTTGATTATTGATGTCTCTATACTCCTAACAAAATAAACCAACTCAAAAATTTGTATGTAGAATATATATATATTTTTTTTATTTGAGATTACAATAATACTGATCCCACAATATTTCAACAAATCACGTGAAAAAAGTATGATAATAATTGCCTTTGTATAACACTAAAGTCTATCTACATATAATGTATTCACAGCTAATAGAGATTTGACTGTCATATCAATGAATCAGATCATCATATGATGACTATAAAATCATCAATAAATGACCAAGATCATCTTATATTTTCTCTTGCAAATATTGCCATAATAAATGTGCATCAAAAACACAGTTAAGGCAGCCAGAGAAAAAGTAATGTTGAAACTCAAGAGTCATGAGCCCTACTAAAGCAAACACTGATCTCAATCATGGTGACATCACATTTCTATTAAAGTTTTTTACACTTTATTTAAATTAGGATATTTTACTTTAATTATATGGTTTTTGTTTGGCAGCCGTAGCTGCCAGTCATTTGACCCTTTTTTTACGATTTTTTTACAATGAAGGTATATGATCATAATAATGCAGGAAATACCTGTGAAATAACAGTGTTTTTTTGTTTTATTTGAATTAGAAGATTTTACTTTAATTTTATGGTTTTTGTTTGGCAGCCGTAGCTGCCAGTCATTTGACCCTTTTTTTACGATTTTTTTTAAAATGAAGGTATATGATCATAATAATGCAGGAAATACCTGTGAAATAACAGTGTTTTTTTTTGTTTTATTTGAATTATAAGATTTTACTTTAATTTTATGGTTTTTGTTTGGCAGCCATAGCTGCCAGTCATTTGACCCTCTTTTTACGATTTTTTTTTTCACTGAAGGTATATGATTGTTATTTTACAGGTATATCCTGAATTATCACAGTGTTTTTCAGTTTATTTAATTTAGGATTGTTTACTTTAATGTTACAGTTTTTTGGGGGCTGCCAGTCATTTGACCGTTTTATCATTTAACTGTTTTGTTACTGTTTAATTACAGATTATATTTGTAATTTTGCATACATTTTTATGTAATTTAAGAAAACAGAAAAAATACTGTATGAAAAATACAATCAATTTCCTGTATAAAAAATGTGAATTACTGCAATTTGTCATTAATTTCACAATACCTAAAATAACAGCTGAATTTTTATTTTACAGATATTATTTGTAATTTTACAGTGTTTTGAGTAAAATTTAAAATGAAAGAAAATGATCGTCAAAAAATCACAGTTATTTTCTGTAAAATTAGGATTTTTTTTTACAGTGTATGGGCTTCTCCCTTGACGGGACGTCCCCCCGATTGCCTGCGAGCTTCTCCTCCTGTCTGTACGGTAATTTCTGTACAGCGCGACAGAGAGTCGAGTGGTTATGACGCAATCGTTAGCCTATTTTTACTAAATCTGTTTCTACGGGGCCATAATGTAACATAGAAGGTAATGGAGTTCTTTATACATTGTCGTGTTTCTTTAGAAATAAATAATGGACAAATGGAGTCTTTAAACGCCTCAGATGTAAAGTTATTCGCTGTCAAAGTGACGCCAAAATGAATGGGAGTCAAATGGAAATGTGAAGTTCCGCAAGTGAAGTTCTGCTACAACATGGCGGCACCCGGCCGGCTTCAACTTCCGGTCGATGGATTACCCCCTTGGCCATAAGACATCTAGCCTTTATTATAGATATCTATGACTCATGCAACATAGCAATGACGTAAATCCGAGTGAACAAGACGGAGGGAAGTTACCTAGTGAAGTGCATGACAATTTTGGACTGGAAGGCAGCAATGGAAATCTTCTTCAGTGCGATTTCCTTCTGATACAATTTGTGTCTGTTATTGACGTCACAGGTTTCCCATTGAAAGCAATGGAGTTCCTAATTCGGAATAATCAAATGAAAGTGGAAATAAATAAATGCATATATATATATTTTTTTTTGATAAATGTGGAAAAAATATAATTGTACATAAATAAGGAAATAAAAGTTTTTGTTTTTTTACATTTATTCGCCTTTTTATTTGTTTATTATTTATTTATTTATTCATTTTTAATTTCTGCAGGTTAGGTCCTCCATACTTGCCTGCTGCAAGTGATGCTTCTGATGGCCTAAGAGTATTTTAACACCTTGTTTGTTTCAGCTCTTCAAGAGCTCTCGCCTTGGTCAGAAATAATTCATCTCAACACTAAATGATCTCAGTTCCTCCTAAAAGGACCCAAAAACAAACCATATTCAGACCACAGTATTTTAATGTGTTGACCGCTTGCAGTCTCTCAAACAAACAAGTGTGGAAAAAGCCCTTAAACCACATTAAAAATGTATCAATATATTTGCAATATATCAAAAGTCAAATTTGAAGACATATAGCTCAAGTACAGTTTTCAATCAAGACATTTCTAAAAAAAAAAAAAAAAAAAAAAACCTTTGCAAACCATGTATAAATAAATGTTTAAAGGACAACAAAAGTCTGATTGTCAAGCATTGGAACATGTTCATATGTCGACGTAACTTATTCTATAAAACTGGTTATTCTGACACACATTTCATTGTCATTCTATGGACAAACAGTTTATCAAACAAAGTAGACCTTTTCTCAGAACTAACTTCTCTTTTCTGGGAAATTTTTCCATTAATTTTAACCAGTTGATTTAACCAATGATGTCAGTTCACGCGTGTGTCAGAATAACCAGGTTTCAAGAATAACTTCATTACATTGTGTGAACTGACATCATTCAACAACTAAATATGAAGTTCAGGCGAACTGGTTAAAAATAATGGAAAAGTGTCTCAGAAAAGAGAAGTTAGTTCTGAGAAAAGCTCTACTTTGTTTGATAAACTGTTTGTCCATAGAATAAAAATGCAATTTAAGTTTCCAAATAATTTTTGCGATTATTTCTCAATAAGAGAGTGAGAGAGAAAGAGAAGTGATAGAGAAGCTGATTGTGTGTTCGGTCTCTGTTCTCAAGCTCTCTGAGTCTCTGATGGAGAGATTATTTAAAGATACAGCATCATTCAACAATAACTCAAATAAATCAGATTTATCTCAACTACTTGAAATAGGAAGAAAGATATTACAACAAAACTAAGGCAAAAATACACACATGCGTTATCACACAGATAAATGCATCATCAAACTCTTCATCTGATCAACACGTAACAACATCACATTGAATCTAATCAATAAATAATACAATAAGCAGTGATGCTGTGAATTCATAGAATCATTATTGTATCCCATCTTCAGCGGAATACATTGCATTAGAAACAGAAAAAAGAAGATTATAGAATATGATCAGATACTCACAGATGAGAGGCAGTGCACTGGAGCCCATACTGACACATTAATAGACTGATTTAACAGCGCTGTGTGCTAAAACACACACTTCCTGTGTTTGAGAGAAGAGATGAGGGAGGAGGAGACAAAACTACACACGGAAATACACAGATAAAGAAGAGAGAGATCCAGTCTAAGATATTTAACTACTAATTTATTCAAGTTGAATATGAACATCATATTTTCCAGATCAGTTCTGATGGAGATTGTTCTCACTGTTATTTTGTTCGTTCACACCAGGCCAGCTGACAGTCTTGCCTGGGCCCGGGACAAGATAATCTTAGATGCCGCCCGCAATATGTGGCTCTTTCCTCCTTTCTTATCAACAAGTGGGTTAACAGCCACCACATCAGCAGCACCGCCGGTCGCCATGTCTCAGCGCTTTTATAAAGAGGACGCAACTGCACGTGCGTTCTTCACTATTTCAAGGACAATAAGGAAGAAAACAAATAAAAAGCTTTTATGTAACTCGAATATTAGATTTTTTTTTTCACAAATATGCCTATTTTATTTATTTTTTAACAATTATTCCATAATTTAATGAGGGCCCAGTCACTTAATAAAGTGAACGGGGCCTTTGGAAAATGAGTCCTGACCTTTTAAAAAGTTTCCTCAATGTGTGTTAGCAGACCCTGAACGTGGAGAACATTAGGACCCTGAAACACACAAGCTGTGGACCGGCGATCTGCAGTAACATCACAATCCCTGTTGCTGATCAAGTGGATGCTTTTGAAATAGCTTGTCGCTGTGACGTGGGTGTCACAAACACTGGTGATCATCTGAAAAGGTTTTTTTTAAAGCATTATACCTCACTTTCAACCCAGGAAGTCCCTAAGGGACATTTAAGGAACACCCAGGTTCAGTCATGTGATGCATGTGTGCATTTTTGTTGCCATGGTAACATTTCCAAAATGGTGGTCTGTACATGTTGCAGTGTCAGCAATTTTTAAAAACACTTGTTTTTGTTATTAAAGGTATGTTTCAACCCATGCAACAATTCTAATGTTTTAATAACATATCCTAGATTACACTTGACCTGATTTTAAAACATGTCTTGTACAAATTGATATAAAACAGGTTTTGAAAATGTTGTGGTGACATATGCGTCACATCGGGCTTTTAACAGTAAAACAGTAGGAATTTTGATGTGACGTATGTGTCACATTAAGAAAAATGGTAATGACCTGCTCAAATAATTTAGCTGATTCAATTATTTTAGTGTTATATATATTCTGCTGCTCAATTCAAAGCATATTTTAACATATGTAAAAAAAAAAAAAAAGTCAAATTAATAACATTGTTAAAGGGTAACTAAACCCCTGGTCAGAGCCTGACTCCACCCACTGGCAATATTTGAAAAATGCTGTAAAAGTGGGCAGAGGCCAGCGGAGGGGGGGCGTGCACCTGAGACAGGTCTCTCTGTGGGCAGGGGTGTGGTTAGCTTTTGCCTGCTTACATCACAGGGCACCACAACGTCCAATAGGAACATTCAACTGCAGTAGCCACCGTTCAACCTGAAGAGGGCAGCACTATATCGTTTTTACACCATATATTGTAGAATTAAAACACTTGTCCAAATGTCCAAAAAATTCAATGAACAGCAATAATAAAGCCCCAGTCTTACAGATCATTAACTAAAAAAAGTAATGAAATGTATTTTGAAAATATTTACCTAAATGTAATCTAATTTACCTGTTTGTAACTAAAACAGGTATGCAACATATGGTATGAAACACCATATTTATTTTTATTCAGTTTGCACATTTTCGAGTTGTGAAAAAATAATCAAAAAATGTATTTCTGGTTAAACCGTATACCTGAAAAGGTAGAATTTTGCTATGTTATTGCACTACATGCATGTTCAACATGTTGACCTCCAGTGTGAGGTAGTTATTTATTTTTATTCAGTTTGCACATTTTCGAGTTGTGAAAAAATAATCTAAAAAATTATTTCTGATTAAACCGTATACCTGAAAAGGTCACAGTTATGGTCAAAGTTATGTGGTTTTGAAATATGTGGCAAAGCAAATAAAATGCAAAAACTATTACTTCTGAAAAAGTTTTTTTTTTGTTCCAGAAAAGTTATAATTTTGAAAATGTTGTGGAAAAGAAAATAAACAGAAGAAAATGTTATTTAGCAAGACTGACAAAATTTTTTTGTTTTACAAATGAGACATAAAAGCCCAATGTGACATATATGTAACATTAAAAATTTATCATAAACGCCCAATGTGACATATGTCACATTACAGATCTTTGACAAGGAGTGGTTGTATTTTAAAAAAAAAACTGCAGAAACTTGTTTTAAAGGTGACCTATAATTCAAAATTGAATTTACCTTGGTATAGTCAAATAACAAGAGTTCAGTGCATGGACATGACATAGAGTGAATCTCAAACTGGACTGTTTTCGCGTTCTCATTTAATTCACGTTTATGAAAAACACCCCTGAAAAACGGTCGGTTCTCCACACAATACCGACTGTGACGCAATAGTCGGGATCATTAATATGTACGCCTCCAAATATTTGCATAATGCCAGCCCTCAATGCCAGGCGGAACTGTGCAGCCGAAGCATGGCAGTTGCTTAGTGTGGATGTACACATGAACACAAAAGTATTTTTTAGTTCCTTCATCTGAGCCTCTGAAGAATGGGTTAATTTTATTTTCTCTGGAAATTTCTAAACATTTCACCGACTGTTTCCTCAACTTAGGCCAATACAGAGCTGGCCTCGGATCGAGCTACCAAGCAACACTTTCTGATGTGTAATTTTTCAAGTTCAGACAGGTAATCTTTCTCTCAAAATCGTTCAATACTGTTTATGCATCAGTAAGTCAAGCCAGTGACTAAAATATAAGCTTCACATCGTTTCTTTTAGTAGGATGAAAATAATCGTATTTAAATTGTGAACAAATTATATACAGAAAGCGATCAAAGAACAATCTTTCCACACAGCGCGAGTTTATCTGGACACTTGCCAAACTCGTTATGAAATCAATGACGCACGTTACTGCACAACGAAGCTCTTACTGTATTTACATCATCGTGTTTGCATTGGTGAAAGCAGAGAGAGTGCAGGAACTGCTTTGCAATGATAAGATCTTCATTCTCGCGATCAACACACTGTCATCTGCTCAATGCTCACCACGGCAACATTTTATGTGATGGGAATAGATCTAAATACTTTAAAAACATCTCACGATTCGTTAATCTCGATAGCTGTTATAGTAAAAACGTATAATAGCAGTAGTAAAAGTATTCGGGAGAGAGTTTCACATACGTAGCTATTTCATATGCAAGCATGTCAGCCAATCACAGCAGTGGCCGCGGTTACACTGAATCCCACAGCAGACACGCCCCTTCAAACAGAGTGTTCAAATCAGAGGCTAAAAGCAGGCTAGGAAAAATGCCATTTATTTCTAAATTATGATTATTTTTTATCTAAAAAATCTACTAACATTAAGGGTAACCCAGGAAACATTATAAAATAATAAAAAAACACATTCTAGGGCACCTTTAAGTGGTCCATTTAGTCTGTTTTATGTGCCCCATAATTTTCCTATAAGGGGAAATTGGTCCGGGTTCTTAAGGGTTAATAAAGCTTGTTTTACATGAGGATTGATAGAATAATCACGTAATCCAATGTTATTAAAATCTGACAGAATCTGCATATTTCCCATACTTTTTTATTTTATTAAAAACATTCTTTCTGGAGCCTTATATGAGGAGATACAAATCTTTAACTGCTTTGCTGTCATGAAAGTGTTTTGTGAGTCATCATATCAGAGACTCAATGGCTGCTTCCGAAACCGCATACTTCCCTACTAGGGAAAAAAAAGAGTAGGCGAGCGAATAAGTATGTCCGAATCCTTAAAAGAGTTGGTGAGAATTACCTGGCTGACGTAGTTATTCTCGGCAGATTCGGACGTGCGTATACTAATAGTGTGTTCGAATATCCCTATTTTCCTACTATATACAGTACGTGAAAGGAGAAGTATGTGCGAAACCTCAGTACTCATAAAAGAGTAGGCGAGAAGTTCCCGGACGGCTTACTGCTTCTGCCCAGATTCTGAAGAGCTCGTAGGTGGATACTTTTCTATCCCAGGAGGCCAAGAGGATACGTCATTATCAAACATCGCGGAGATCAGCGAAGCGGGTGTTTGAGTTGACTCTCCGGGGTCAGGGGATCTCTGGATAATCCGTAATTCGTTTGTAATTATAAAACGAAAATACGGTTTTTCTGTTTTTTGTTTCAAAACGAAAAACCAAATAACCGTTTTTGGTGTCAGAATCAAAAAACGAAAAACCAATTAAAACCGGCCCGTTTTTCGTTTTTGGCGATAATTTTATCGTTATTCCTTTTTGAACAAAGAATGAAGAGAGTCTTTGAATTTCAGTCAATTCGTTTTTCGTTTATAAACGAAAAGCGGAAGTCACGTGGTCTATTCCTTATTTGGAAGCGAGAGGAACCGGTAACACTTTCAAAATAAAAGTAACTATAGTTAGGTGATTGTAGTCTAAAACTAAACTAATATAACGTTTTTTTAGTACAACTAAAGTAGCACTGGGTGTGAAAAAAGACTTTTGTTATCTGAAATAAAAAGTAAAACTAATAAAATAATAACTCTGTCTGTTAGGGAGAATTATCTGACATCTGTTTCCTCTACAAATTTGGACATAACCTTAAATAATTGAACATTTGATCTCACTAGTCTTGACCATAATGAACCCTTACGAGTAAAAACCATGGTACAAAATTACCTTCTCTGTCCATCAGCCATATGATTAGTGCTGCACCACAGCCTGAGGAGCTGGATACCATGTTGCGCCAGACACATTTTACATTTAACAAGAGTATTACTATACTCCTTTGTTTTATTATTTATTTAATTATAAATTGATTTGGGGATGGGGGCCACAAAAACCACACAACAGACACCACAGAGAAAGGACAACACCAGTAAGAGAACGGGGATGAGGCAGAGAAAAGACACAAAAAAACCCCACAAAACCAAGAGACAACCAGCCAAATAACAGCAATAAACAGCTAACGTAAGAAAACAACTGAGGGAGAATCAAAAGAAGAAACAGTCAAGCAAATTAAATAATTAAATAAACACAGCACAGCCATGAGAACTAGAATAACAACAATACATTTAAATAAACAACTTAATGAAAAGCATAAAGAATAGTTCTACCTGTGACAACAACAAAAAAACTAAATTTGTTTGGGTGAATGTTCAATTTTAACCATAAACATAATAGTAGTATTGTTTGTTGGGCTGGTGATAAAGGAAAATCAACCACTATTTGTACCCTGGTCACTCTTTTTAACAGTTTCCATTACACTCCATTTAGTGGCACTTGTGTCCCACTATTTCCAACAGAAGCATTACTAGTGACACTGGGTGCCGCACTTGTAGCACCAAAGTCACAATTAGTCTTAGTACACACTTATTTCAATATCCAATTCCACAAAAGTAGTGCGACAATTCAAAGATGTGGCTTACCATAAACCATGATGTAAATATCTGAAAGTGACAACAAGGCCCTTTTATGGTGCCGGAGGAAGGAGTGGTGTGCTGCTTTGTCCTGCCAGTCCAGCATTTATTTGAAGAGAGAGTGATGGTAGGTGACTGGGGCCAGTCTTGCTACTATCATCAGTTCTTAAACCCTGCACACAGTGCACAGGCTCACATCCTCCAGGTATTGGGGAAATCTGGGAGGCCCTGACATGAGTACCAGGGAGAAAAACTAAATGATTTAACTTCACTTTTATTTTACTTTACACAAGTACCAAGAGTACAGAGCACTGCCTTTCCCTGGTGGTTCATCAAACAGAATTAAACCCAAAAAAGCACTAAAAGATCTGAAAGTCCCAGAGCTAGAGATCATTTTTGACTGAGTAATGCTAGGTTTCACACACAAGTAGGTCTACATAACTAATGAGACCTACAAGCTGTATAAAAAATATTTAATCTACTTAACTAACATAATAAGTATATTACACTGGAGAAAAATGCAAAGGAAAATAAAAAGTATACAACTTTATAGATTTGTTTTGGAAGAGTTTTGTTTTGACACAGAAGGGGTAACAGTAGATGGTGGAAGCTGAGAGTTTTTAGCAGCTAGTGCCATAGAAAGAGGAGCTGGAAGGCAGGTGAAAAGGTCAAAAGGTCAAACCTTTGTTGCTTGTTGTCATAAATATGTTACAAAACTAAAATGTGAATTAAATAATAGAAACTTATAAATAAATAGGCTACCTGCTATCCTAAGCTACATATAAAATGAGTTCACTTGTCTTAATCTGAAGTTACAGAGGTCACCAATGGTCTTACAAATGTTTAATTTTATTAAGAGTTATTATTTTATTAGTTTTAATTTTTATTTCAGTTAACTAAAGTATTTTTTACACAACCAGTGCTACTTTAGTTGTACTAAAAAACGTTATATTAGTTCAGTTTTAGTCTACAATCACCTCGCTAACTATAGTTACTTTTATTTTGAAAGTGTTACCGGTTACTTTCCCTTCCAAATAAGGAATAGACCACGTGACTTCCGTTTTTTGTTTATAAACGAAAAACGACTAGACGGAAGTTCAAAGACTCTCTTCATTTTTTGTTCAAAAAGGAATAACGATAAAAATGATCGCCAAAAACGAAAAACTGACCGTTTTTAATTGGTTTTTCGTTTTTTGATTTTGACACCAAAAACGGTTATTTGGTTTCTCGTTTTGAAACAAAAAACAGAAAAACGGTATTTTCGTTTTATAATTACAAACGAATTACGGATTATCCAGAGATCCCCTGACCCTCCGGGGTGTTTCAACAGGAAGTTGGAGGGTAAACAGCGCCACAAGGAGAGATGGCGAACATTGTGGCGAGTTAAGCGACAACCGTGGTGTGAATGAAGAGAGTGAAGGATGTAGTGTAGATGAAGAGGATGATTCTGTAAGCAGGAATTGTGAAGATTGGATTCAGGTAGATCAGACATCTCAAAAACGGAAAGACAAAGGATCAGATTCGAAAGAATATGTTGGAGAAGGAGTAAAGAACAAAACGATGAGGAAAGAGGATGAGTATAGCCTACAAAGTTATTCTAACATTTGCTACAATGGGTGAAATGAGTAATCCTTCCTATTTGTTTAAGGCTCTCAAAAAAAGGAATTGGGAATATTAAATTAGCACAATATCTAACCAACATTCGGGTACTTGTGTTTTGTTTGAACAAAAAACAAGAGATGGTGATTAAAACCCTCTGGGGACCAAGAACGCGCCCGCGCGTTTTGCTGTTTTTTTTTTTTTCACATAGCAGCAACATAGACTTAAAATACTCCGTCATTTATGGTCATATAAATAAAATCAATACATGATTATAAAATATAGAGGGTCTTCTTTTTTTGTGTACACTCACATTAACATCAAAACCTTGTGCTTTTTTTTTATAAATAAAATAAACAGGGTGCGCTTTCAGCTCACTCTGTCTCCGCAAAAATCTTTCTGAAACATGTCTTGAAAATAAACGGAAACTCCGCTAATACTTATCACACAAACATGAAACATACGTCTAAAGAACGCTTTAAATTTCTACTTTTAAATAAAACAATTCACATTTAAAACAAATATTCTCCTGCAATGTAATCTGTCTGAAACTAAAGAGAAGTACAGTTTCTCCTGTCTCAGCTCATTATCGTTAATTTGTTCACACCCACTCGCAGAGCGCGCTATTCATAAGATAATGTGTTGAGGCCATTTGCAAAATAGATAAACGCCCCCAGGCAAATGCTGTAAACGCACTATATTTTTTAGTCAGATTAACCCTCTGGGGACCAAGGGTTTTTTGGGGCCCTTGGGATGTTTTGACATGCACTGACATTTGTGCTTTTTTCAGTTATTTATAAACATGTTAATGGCAAAGGTGTAAATTCACTCTATATAGCACAAACGGGGCTACCATAATCTGTGAGCAACATGTATGTACATGTTTGTATTTTTGAGAGAATATTATTTATGCATAGTTATTGAAAAACTTAAAAATAAAAGTTTCTGAAATAAGGCCACAAAACACATATTGATTATTTCTTCACAAGACTTTTGAAAATTGTATCACATAGTCTAGAATATTTGCTCCAAAACTATGTGAGAATCATCCTGACTACTCATTCAGAGAAGTCAATAAAGTCTTTTATAATGTGTATGACGTGTTTTGTTTGAGAAAGCTTTATGCAAGGAGGCGTGATCTCTCATTAATATGTAAGGCATTTCACACCTGAGAAAGACAAAGACCCTCCCATAATAGCCCTATTAGGTGCTATCAGGCCCCATTACGAGGAGCCTTGCACAAAGAATGAGGAGATTTTTAAAAGAATGGCTTTTAGATTGTTTGTAAAAAAGTAAGTAAAACACAGTAAGTTTACTCTGAACGGCCTCGATCACGAGATCCAGTGAGAAGCGTTTTAAAATCATTTAAAAACAATGATTTATAGCACCGAGCATGATGACCTTAACACTAACATTGTGAGCCTTTTGCACATATAGGCTAAATGTGGTCTTTAAAGGCAAGCATGACGTTAAAAAAATGCTCCATGATGAACGGTCAATTTTTTTTATCATGTTTCAATATACTTTTTGTCTGTTTCACCGGATTTCTCCTGTATGTGGTAAAAAAGGAGCATGTAATTTTAATGAATGCATTTTGTTCAGGTCGTGGACATACACACAAGGAGGGAATCAGTTCTTAAATGTATTATCATCTACTTTGGAGAATCTGTTCACCATCTCATCAGGGAAATTCAGGTACGTACATTGCTCAGCCATCCACGCACATACTTGCATACTGTACATATGGGTTTTCTTCCCACCGGAGCCTCGCTTTCGATTTTAAAATAACGGCTGCGTGAAATCAGCGTATTAAGGCTCGAACAGGACGTTTCTGAATGGTTGGTTAACGTAATGTCACTTTGATCTATTTTTGTATGTACTAGCAGGGTAACGTTAGAGTAGTGAGATACGAACGCTGTGTGTTTACTGATTTATAGGTAAGTTCGTTGACAGATTGATGTTACAGTTAATGGTCATGAACAACTTTTATTTCGCGATTTGCAAAGATTAATATAAAGGTTAATAAAAATGTACACTTACTTCTGGAGGTGCAGCAGGAACATGAATAGTTGCCACCGATTCTTTTTTCATGAGCAGCTTCTTAGCAAAACCAGCTTTATACTGACCCTCATTTATAAAGCAGTCTGGTGAGAAATGATTCACGCAAACATGAAAGCATTGATGTTGATCGTGGGGAATATTCCCTTTGAAAACAAAACTCAGCCACTGCGTCTTGAGCGGTTCGGATTTAGGAACATCAAAATGACTAGGGCTGGGCAAAAAAAACGATTTTTCGATTAATCGTTTTTTTAAATGTGGTCGATTCAAAATCGATTCTCAACGGCCACGAATCGATTTTTTCCATATTCAGGGCTCGCGGTGCTGCGTCTTCTCACTCTGCACAAGGCAAGCGTCAAGCGCTGCAGGCGTCGATACACACTCGTGTTTAGGAGTCGGGACATGATTCACTTGCACAATCGGGTCAGCATTGCATCGTAACTAACGTTTATCATTTTCACGTCTTTTTTAAGTTTTACCAGTTTAAACATTCAAGCAATTTTAAACTATCCTGTGCTCGCGCACTCGTGCATGTCGATCATTGCGTGCAAATACAGCCTAAATCCGCCTCACAAACAGCTCGCCAGTAACAAAAGTTCTTTTTCGTGGATTATATCGCTTTAAATGTTAAAAACACGCAAAATGATGTCAAAACTCTGGTGTAAGACAGTCGGTTATGTCTTAAATAAGCATAAAACGCGTGTGACAGACAGTAACGTTATAATGAAACAGTAATGGATCCGTGCACTAGTTCTTAAAGTGAACGGAGCCATATGTGTCTGTCATTAATTTTGTTGTCAAAACAACATAATATAGCATTAATTGTAAGGAATCAGAATTAATAGCCTATGTATTTAATTCAGTCAGGACTAAAAGACTATGCAGTGTTATTTTACATTGGATTACTTTATTCAGTTTCTGTAGTATTTCTGACAAAAACTTTTCTTTTTATGTCTCTTTATTTGTGTCTTTAGGCCTATTCTATTGTATTTATTTGTGCTACTTTTTTCAATTTAATTCAAAGATTGAAATCAAGCTTCCATGTGTTGCATAAACTCTTAACAAAAAAATTACCCCATTGTAAAAACAAACATTTAGGTGAGATCAATGTAATAAAAAATTGTCTAAAAAATTATAACTGATATTTAGACTGAGATTTGTATTACATCTATAATCATTATAGTCGAATCAGGAATCGAAATTCGAATCGAGAATCGAAATCGAATCAAACTGTGAGCTTGTGAATGGAAATCGAATCGAATTTGAACATCTGAATCGATACCCAGCCCTAAAAATGACTGTTCGTTATTACACCCAAGAACAGAACACCACAATCGCTTAGACGCCACTCAACCAGAGCTTCTCCTAACTCAACCAGAGCTTCTGAGTCAGTAGCCACTTTCAAGAAACTGCTGAAGACATATCTTTTTCGACAGCACTTGATTCAGTAGAATTAACACTTTCTCTTCTCTTCTATTCTATAAAAAAAAAAAAAAAAAACCTGCACTAAGATTAAACTGAGAGGGGTTATAGCACTTACGTATTGTTGTCCTACTGTTAGTCTAACTGCTTCTATTGTTCTCATTTGTAAGTCGCTTTGGATAAAAGCGTCTGCTAAATGAATAAATGTAAATGTAAATGTTCTGCTCCAGCGTATCAACAATGACGGACTATGATGACAGCTCGCTCAGTGCGGGTCTGTGTTGAAACGCTGCTGTCAATTATCAATCGTGGGAGGGGAGATTAAAACAAAAACACTGGATGGATTTTATCATTATATGATGGTTGTGTACAGGCACTGCCAACACACATTTCAGTACAATCAACTTGTAAAAGTGCATGTACCATTATATGACCCCTTTAAGGCATACATTTCTGTATTACAAATCCTTGTTTTTATTGGTTCTATGTGATATTTTAATTTTCTGAGATACTGAATTTGGGGTTTTGATTGTCTGTAAGCTGCAGCCATCAAAATGTACACAAATATTTACTTGAAATAATTCACTTTATGTGTCATTACATTGATGTGTATCAATGTAATATACAAGTTTTCACTTTTTACCTTGAATTATTGAAATTTATGAACTTTTTGCAGCACTCTTTATTCATTACTATGTATTGTCTCGCCAGGATATGCCAGGTGATGGACTGGAGCAACCAATGTCCGTCTTAATCAGTGAGACAGATACCAGGGTTCTCATTGAGGGCACAGAGGTCCTCAGTAACGTGCCCTCAACCGCAGCTGCTGTAGCAATGCTATTTGGACTGACTTATGTGCTAAATCTCAAGTATCCAAAAGAACTGAAATTCACTTTTGAGTTTTTTCAGAAGATTTTAATGGAACTTGACACAAGAAAAATGACCCCCAAAATATGTCGCCTCTGCACTCTGCTGCATAGTCAATGACTGACTGACAGCCTCCATTTCAGTGTTTCATTTCACACACACACAAACACACAGGATGGCAGAAATGCCTTCACCCCAGTCTCCACTACATCGTGTAATAGTAGTTCAGTAGTTTGTTGTTCCCTTTCAAGGGAACTTCGAGCTGCGTTTGAGACGCGGTGGGAACGCTCTGCGTGATTGCGTCATGAAGCACGTGTAAAATCAGTCCAATGGAAGCCCGATACGTCATAGGTGACGTCATAGACCAGGAAACTATAAAGCACCCTTGAAAACAGACCGCGACAGCTTCTGTTGTCTTCAGTAAGCGCTCTCTGTGACTCTGTCCTTGTCTATTTATTGTTGTCTGTCCGATCATTTATATATATATCATTATGGCGAGCAAGCAAGATTACAAACGTTGTGTTGTCCCTTGCCCTCGTTTCATTACGGGTGGGGACACACATCAGATGTGTGTTGCTTGTTTGGGAGTGGAGCATGCTCAGTCGGTCCTCGAGGGGGCTGACTGCGAGCATTGCATGAGTTTGTCCATGAAAACTCTCCGCTCTCGCCGGGCATTCTTTGAGGAGGATGGTTCGGTTCGTGTTCCCCGAGGTGTGGGTCCCGCGGCTGCCGAGGCACTGCGGCGGCGTTCATCTTGGGGTTCACATATGGATTTAGTAGCGGGGTTTGAGACGGGCCCCGCCCTTTCTCAACCCTTACCTGCTGGATCCGGTGTCCCAGCCCAGGAAGGAGCCCGCTCTGCGGTTTCTCCTCCCCAGGCTGAGACACCACTGTTGCGGCTATCCAGTTCTGAGGAACTGGATGTCGTTGATATGGGGGAATTTGAGTTTTCGCCAGCTCATACCCCTGCTGATGAGGAGCTTATGGAGGTTTTATCTCGTGCTGTTACTAAATTAAATATTGAGTGGCCAGCTGATGATGTTGATGTTGAATCAAGAAAGAGTCTTCTAGATGAACGTTATTTACCATCTAGATCACGACCTCCTCGTCGGGAACTCCCGTTTTTTCCTGATCTTCACACTGAGGTGTCCAGATCGTGGAATAAACCGGCGTCTTTCAGAGTTCATAATCCTCAAACTAGTAATTATAGTAAAGTTAGAGTTATGGATAATTATGGTTATTTGACGATGCCTCGTGCGGAAGAGACGCTTGCAAGCTATCTCTCCCCCGAGTCAGCGTCATCACTGAAAGCCCCGACGTTACCCACCAGACCATTAAAAAATACATCAATGCTGGTGGGTAAAGCGTATTCGGCAGCAGGTCAGGCTGCAGCATGTTTACATACGATGTCGATTTTACAAGCTTATCAGGCTTACCTGCTGAGGGACATGGATGATTGTGAGGAAGTTAGTGCTGATACTGTTCGTGAATTACGTCGCACAACCGATCTATCTCTCCGGGCCACCAAGGAGACGGCTAAATCAGTGGGCCGTTCTATGGCAGCCCTGGTGGCCACGGAGCGTCATTTATGGTTGAATCTTTCTGAAATCAAGGATAAAGATAGATCTGTTCTTCTGGACGCACCGCTTTCTCCTACAAGTCTGTTCGGCGATGCTATAAATTGTGTTGTCGATAGGTTTCAAGAAAATAAAAAACAAGCGGCTGCGTTACAGAGGTTTCTTCCTCGCCGGTCCAGTGTCCCCGAGGCTGCACGTAATATAAAAATAGAGCAGCCTCGTCCGTCTACGAGCTCTGCACACAGATTCCAGCAGAAACAGAGCGTCGCTGCTCGGGCTCCTCCACAATCTGGGGTTCCCGAGTGGCGTTCGCAGTCCAGGCCTGGTGGGGGTAGACAGGATCTGAGGACTGTCATCTCCAAGAGAGCCTGGACTAAGAAGAAGTCCTGACGCCGAGTGTGCCAGGCTTCTGAGGGTGGTCCCCTCCAAGGAGGAACGATTCCGAGGAACCGTTTCTCTTTGGCGCCCTCCGGGGGGCGATTCTCCGAGGAGAGTCGCAGCTTTGCCACATCGGTTGTTCCCTGCCGGTTCGCCGTTTCAGGGCACCGAGGTGTCAGCGTCCCCGTACAATCCTCTGAGGAGGGTTGTAGAACGGTCAGTTCGGTTGTTCCCTGCCGGTTCGCCGCTTCAGGGCGCCGAAATGATTGTTCAATCAAATCCAGAGGCCAGTCTCGAGGGACTGGTTCCCTTATCAGAATTTCTGGCAGCGTGGAAACTTCTGCCAAATATTTCTTTATGGGTCCTGCACATAATAGAAAAGGGTTACAGAATTCAGTTCGGTTCTCGTCCGCCCAGATTTCAAGGGGTCCTTCCCACAGTGGTGGACCCACAGCAGGCTCTGGTTATGGAGCAGGAAGTTCTGACACTTCTTCAAAAAGGAGCGATAGAGAGGGTGCCTCCTCCCAACAGAGAGTCAGGGTTTTACAGCCGTTACTTCATTGTTCCGAAAAAGGATGGAGGGTTGCGTCCTATTCTAGATCTGCGCCAGTTAAACAGCAGAGTTCAGAAACTCAAGTTCAGGATGCTCACACTCAAGCAAATTGTTTCACAGATTCAGTCCGAGGACTGGTTTGTCACAATAGACCTGAAAGACGCTTATTTCCATGTATCTATCCATCCTCATCACAGGAAGTTCCTGAGGTTCGCTTTCGGGGGCGAAGCTTACCAGTATCGGGTTCTGCCGTTTGGCCTAGGTTTATCACCCCGCACCTTTACAAAATGCGTGGATGCAGCTCTGGCTCCCTTGAGACTCCAGGGCATTCGCGTATTAAATTATATCGACGATTGGTTGATTTTAGCTCAGTCAGAGCAGTTGGCGGTTCGGCATCGAGATGTCGTTCTGTCTCACATAAAGGAGTTGGGGTTGCGGCTCAACACCAAGAAGAGTGTTCTCCTCCCTACTCAGAGGACCACTTTTTTAGGTGTAATTTGGGATTCGACCACAATGCAGGCACGTCTATCTCCTGCTCGGATCACTGCGATTCTCACAGCCGTAAAAAATGTAAAACTAGGCCAGTCACTCACTGTGAAACAGTTTCAGAGACTGTTGGGGCTCATGGCAGCAGCGTCCAACGTGATTACTTTTGGCCTGCTGTACATGAGACCCCTGCAGTGGTGGCTCAGAACCAAGGGGTTTTCTCCGAGGGGAAATCCGTTCCGCAAGATCAAGGTCACGCGGCTATGCCTTCGTGCTTTGGTCATGTGGAAGAAACCTTGGTTCCTCGCCCAGGGCCCAGTGCTGGGAGCTTCTTGTCGACACGTCACGCTTTCGACGGATGCTTCCCTCACAGGATGGGGGGCGGTCATGAGTGGCCGCTCGGCGCAAGGTCTTTGGCAGGACCATCATCTGTCATGGCACATAAATTGTTTGGAGATGATGGCGGTATTTCGAGCTCTCAAATATTTCCTGCCAGACCTGAGAGGCCATCATGTGTTGGTTCATACGGACAACACGTCAGTGGTTTCATATATCAACCATCAGGGGGGTCTGAGGTCACGTCACCTTTGCAAGCAGGCCCATCAGATCCTCCTATGGGCCCAGGGGAAGTTGCTATCTCTCAGAGCAGTTTACATTCCGGGGCGTCAGAATGTGGGAGCAGATATACTGTCAAGGCAGGGGCTGAGGCCCGGGGAGTGGAGACTTCACCCCGAGGTGGTGGAGCTCCTGTGGGAGAAATTTGGTCGTGCTCAGATAGACCTTTTCGCATCCTCAGATACAACCCATTGTCCCATGTGGTTCTCTCTCACGCACCCAGCTCCTCTCGGACTGGATGCGATGGTGCAGGTGTGGCCGAGGCTGCACCTGTATGCATTTCCCCCGATATCATTGCTCCCGGGGGTTCTGGAGAGGGTTCGCCGGGAAGGGGCCCGTCTGCTACTAATAGCCCCTTACTGGCCGACTCGAGTTTGGTTCTCGGACTTGGTGTCTCTTCTGAACGGCTCTCCCATGGAGATTCCAATCAGGAGGGACCTGCTGTCCCAGGTAGAGGGCACGATTTTTCACCCTCGGCCGGAGTTGTGGAAACTGTGGGCCTGGCCTCTGAGGGGGCCAGGCTCATAGAATCCGGTCTCTCGACTGAGGTCGTTGAGACCATTCTCCATTCCAGAGCCCCTTCCACGAGAAGACTGTATGCGCTGAAATGGAAATTATTCTCCACCTGGTGTGGTGAGCGTCAGTTAGATCCTGTTAACTGCCCTGTTGGTTCAGTTCTCGATTTTCTGCAAGACCGTTTCTCTGCTGGATTATCTCCTTCCACCTTAAAAGTGTATGTGGCGGCTATATCGGCCTATCATACCCCTCTGGGGGGTACTTCTATTGGGAGAGATCCTCTGATTATTCGTTTTCTCCGTGGTACATTGAGGTTGAGACCTGCACTGCACTCTAGAGCACCGGCTTGGGATTTAGCCATTGTACTTGAGGGTCTGGCTCTGGCTCCCTTCGAGCCTATTGAAGAGGTTTCAGAAAAATTCCTCACTTTGAAAGCTTTGTTTCTCCTTGCTATTTCTTCTATCAAGAGAATTGGAGATCTGCATGCCCTGTCGGTTGCTCCTTCATGCCTGGAATTTGCACCTGGTATGGTGAAAGCATTTCTATACCCTAGACCGGGCTATATACCTAAGGTCCCAGTGAATGTTGGGGGTCCAATAGTGTTGCAGGCCTTTTATCCTCCACCTTTTAATACCCCAGATCAGGAACAATTGAACCTGTTATGTCCAGTTCGGGCATTAGATGCCTACGTTCACAGAGCTGCCCTGTGGCGTAAGTCAGAGCAATTATTTGTATGTTTTGGGTCACCCAGAAGAGGGTGCCCTGCATCGAAGCAGGTTATGAGCAAATGGATAGTCGAGGCTATTTCATTGGCTTATGAAGCGGCCGGTCAGCCTTCACCTATGGCTGTACGGGCCCATTCTACTAGGAGTATGGCGGCCTCTACGGCCTTAGTTTCGGGTGTTTCCCTTCTTGATATTTGTAATGCGGCAGGCTGGTCCTCTCCGCATACATTTGTCAGGTTTTATGACCTTGACCTCTCCACTCCTGGGGCGAGGTTGCTTGCTTCTTAGTGTGCGCCAAGGACTTCACACAGAACGGGCATTTGTCACTATGGCGTAGTGGGTATGGGGTTCCCACCGCGTCTCAAACGCAGCTCGAAGTTCCCTTGAAAGGGAACGTCTCAGGTTACGTATGTAACCCTGGTTCCCTGAGAGGGAACGAGACGCTGCGTTTGCCTGCCATACTTCCTGCATACCCTGATCGACTTACTTCAGACTTTTCAGAAGCTGTCGCTGACTGTTTTCAAGGGTGCTTTATAGTTTCCTGGTCTATGACGTCACCTATGACGTATCGGGCTTCCATTGGACTGATTTTACACGTGCTTCATGACGCAATCACGCAGAGCGTTCCCACCGCGTCTCAAACGCAGCGTCTCGTTCCCTCTCAGGGAACCAGGGTTACATACGTAACCTGAGACGTTTACTGGATGTGCCAATATCCATGTTTTGTATTTGATTTACATTTATTTCTTCTGCCAAAAATGTTAATTCCTGAGAGAAGCAGACCAATTGTTTTTAGGTATTTGTTATTTCTTATTCTTATATGATATATCCACATTTTAATACTGCTATATATGAAATTCAACTTAAAATGAACCGATTACTTGAACTGTCTCAATTACATTTGTATTTGTAAATGTTTGTTTTGCAAAAAAAAAAGTGTAATCTTAAAAACAATGATTTTCATATTTAATAAATATTTAAAAGAACGTTTGATCTGACTCATTTAAATATATATATATATATATATATATATATATATATATATATATATATATTGAGAGAATTTTTTTTTTTTTAGATTATGCCAATTGTGAAGCCTTTTATATTACTTGCAATGAATACATATTATACAAAGCTTCTTTTTTTTAAGCCAATTTAAAATATTGATTTATACCAAATTCAGAAAAGAGTTTGCATGAAATGCTGAAAATTAGTTTGAACTGAATGGTTTCTGAACATTAGGTTAATGTAAAATCTTTATTGTGAATGGTTACTTCAATTTTATTAAATTAATCCAATGTTTCACTTTTTACAGTGTAGTTGAAACCACATTCATGGGCGGTTTGATGTACAGAAAATGACCCACAAATAATAACAAAAGTAGATTTAGCAATCACTGCACAACACTTGGACACATGTTTGTAAGAGCACAACAGACAGTGACAACTTTGTCCAAGAAAACCACAGTCTCACCCTCACATGGCAGAGCCATATTTATGGGAATTTTAGAAGACAACATTTTGTACTTGTTGCGTACTTGTCCAATAACTCTCTCCACGTGGATTCTGAGATGTGCAATGGATCTTGTTTCCTCCACATCCTTTGCATCCAGTTGTTGACGGCCCTTTGTGAACGCTGGTATTTTGACTTCAGCACACATCAGTCCCACACTCTCCTTTATGTCAAAACCTCGATCTGCCAGTACCATGTCACCTGGAAGTAGTTTGTCTAGGAAACCACTTTCCTCTGTTATTCGTTTGTCACTTGTCCGCCCACCCCACCCTTTGGAGATGAATGAAATTACTCCCTGTGGAGTAATGCCGATGAGGTATTTCAGTGTATGTCTGTGTTTATAATTTGAAAATGTTTGTGCTCTTGCCTGTAGATTGGATGGTCTTTCTATAAAAATTTCAAAGCAGTCCACAATGGCAGCAACACGATTTCCAAATGTCTCTGCAAACTGGTGTGGCATACTGATGCGCAAACTCTCTCTGTCAGGCCAATGCACCAGTGGAGATAAGCGTGAGTAAAGTACATTTAATGTGTCTTGAAATGCAGCACTAACAGTCGCTCGGTGCACGCCAAATATATGGCTGATGTGCTGCATTGGCAGATCCAATCTCAGACGCATCAATGTGAGAAGGATCATTTGAAAAGGTGTCAACTTTCTTTTTCCCTGATGCAGAAATGGCATTATATGGCACAGCAAAACCTGAAAAATAGCATATGTTGGAAGTCCAGTGTAATATTTTACCTTGCCATCATCATCCTTCAAAAATTGCTCTGTCATTTTGCGCTCATCAAGTTCTCGCTTCAGATTCCTGTTTTCCTCGAGCAGACGGTTGATTTCAGCGTGTGTAGATTTGCAGTGCACACATTTCTCTGCACTCTGGTTATCAGGATTTTGTGCTGTGTCCTCTGCATCTTGTGCTACCTCCTCCACATCTTCCTCTGTGTCTTGTGCTACCTCCTCCACATCTTCCTCTGTAACGTTACCTTGTGCTACCTCCTCCACTTCAGATGGAACCGTGTCCTCCCCTTCCTCTCCTGGCTTCTCGCTAGTCCCCTGATGTTTGAGGTGTCTTCTTACTTGACGTGCAAACCTCTCTTTGTTTGTCACTTTCACTTCATTATGGCCCAGAAGCAAAGATGGTGCCCAGTCAGGATGAGTGTCCAGCATTTCAAATGCTGGTTGTCCTGTAAATACAGAAATGTTGTAAGTTTTTAGACAATTATGGACATCTTCATATACTTTCAACACACACACACACACACATATATATATATATATATATATATATATATATATATATATATATATATGAAGAGTTCAGATGCAAAAGCCTCTAAATGCCATCTGAAATTTTCTTATAGAATGATCATTTTTATCAAGCTTGTATATTTAAATTCAATAATTTCACTTAAATGGCAATGAAGATTACCTATTAATTGTCATTTAAGTGAAATTACTGAACTTAAATATACAAGCTTCTTAAAAATTATCATTCTATAAGAAAATTTCAGATGGCATTTAGAGGCTTTTGCATCTGAACTCTTCATATATATATATATATTTATATACATACAGTACACACACACACACACACACATAATGATGTTAGTTAGTAGACAACACTGGGCCAGAAGATAAACAAAAGCTAACTCATTAATCTAAAGTGATCTTCATAAAACTATTGACAGTGTGTGACTTCTTCAAATATAATTTTTTAATCAAATTCTTAAGACATTGTGACTGGAGTTGCAAATGGAACATTGTCTGTTGCTAGCCATAAATAATGCGTTCCTCTGGAATCCAACACACACCGACGTTTAAGTCTATGAGAGCAAAATGAAAATACTGTATTTAGGTCAAAGTTATAGCCAGAGAACTCACCCGAAGAAAAATGCCGAGAACACACTCTCGTTGATGCAGGTGTCACAGTCTTCGTCTGCACCTGTCTGTCTTAGTCATCTTCACTACACTACCCAGAATCCTCCTTGTCTCCACACCTGTACTCACTCCCTCATTATCCACCTCGTCATCATCATCTGTGTCACCTGTCTTCACCTCGTTAGTGTTCATTTGTCTCTGTATTTAGTTTGCTTCTGTTCATTCAGTCTTTGTCGGTCGTCGTCTATGTATGGTTGTATTAGTGTGAGTTTTGTTTGCCTGCCTGTACCTGTTTTGAGTTAGTTATCAGTAAATGTTTAAATTGGAGCCTTCTTGCCTCAGACTCTTCTTCAACCCGCACCACAACCCGTGACAGCAGGGATGTTGTGAAAAGTGTAGTTTTTCCTCCTGAGTGCGGCAACCCACGCGATCCGGCGTCTTCTCGTTAGCTCCTCGACCTGCTTCCCTTGTTGTTTCTTCCAAGAAGGAACGCTGAAAAAACCATAGACAGTAAAAGAAATGGACAGAGCCATCTCATTGGAACTCAGTTGAGACAGTTGAAGCCCATTTTTAGCGATTTTTGAGCACTTCCGTTCCTGACGCGCAGACTCAAACCGACTCAAACTAAGCTTGATGACGTGAGCAACCTGTCTGACAGACGTTAATCTTCTAGTAGCTGTGCCAAGAGGAATCTGAATCATTCCCTTCCGAAACTTGCAGAGCCAGAGATCGTGAGTATTAGCTGTCCATGAGCTCGCAGAAGGAGCAGCTTTACAACCCTCTATGGGCTTCTCCCTTGACTTTATGCCTCGACGTCCCCCCGATTGCGCGCGAGTTTCTACTTCTGTCTATACGGTAATTTCTGTACAGCGCGACAGAGAGTCGAGTGGTTATGACGCCATCGTTAGCCTATTTTTACTAAATCTGTTTCTACGGGGCCATAACGTAACATAGAAGGTAATGGAGCCTTTTATACATTGTCGTGTTTCTTTAGAAATAAATAATGGACAAATGGAGTCTTTAAACGCCTCAGATGTAAAGTTATTCGCTGCCAAAGTGACGCCAAAATGAATGGGAGTCAATGTAATGCTAACGCAAGTGAAGTTCTGCTACAAGATGGCGGCACCCGGCCGACTTCAACTTCCGGTCGATGGATTACCCCCTTGGAAAAAACGTACCCCGTTGACCAGTTTCCTCCCTGAACGGTCGTGTGACCTGCTATGGCAATCCCTTATCGAGCAGAACTGACCAACCATATCTAAAATAGTGATAGAAAATCTAAAAGCAGCCTCCAACACATGAATTTCACTACAGCGGAATGAGCGGAATAGGGCGCGATCCTGTAAATATGGCCGCGGACCCATAATGCAACACGGCGTGACGTCATCTCCGCATTCTCTATAGGCTTTATAAAAATGTTAATGACGGCGCTGACCGGCGCTGTGAACCTCACTAATAATATAAAACTCATTTTAACAGCACGGGTCTTCAATCTAAATAATTAAGTGAAAATAATAATCCAATCGCTAAAAAACACATTTCCAAATGCACATCATTCCATTAGGACAGACTAGAGAGATTAAATGCGTTCTTACCGGATTCAGTGCATCTTGAATTTATATGTTTTGTCTGATGGCAGCTTCGAGTAGGGGCTTATTCATTATGTGTCTAGACACATCTCCTTTTTTAGGGTCACCTGTAACTGGTTTTTACCATGTTTTTCTCCCATTCCTTATACGAACATGGCGCTTTTTCTTCTCGGGAGGCCAGATCCATTTTTCTGTTGCAGTTTTTTTTTTGTCTGTGTGTGGGGGTTTCTCAGTGTTTGTCCCTCTCTGACTAGAACCAATAATTACGGCTGCGCTGCGCATGTTCAGTGTTTTATTATTAACATTTTTTTATTGTAGAATTGTCATTTAAAGGACGATGAAATAAAATGATGCAGACAAAATTAAAATGCGGGACACTGCTTATGACTTGCGGGACGTGGGACAAAGCTTCAAATTTCGGGACTGACCAACGGGGAATGCATGAAAAGCTGACTTCTTTGTTTTAACGTGTTTCATAACGAGACACAACAGTGAAGTGCTGAGGCTGTCACCTCTGAAAGGCAAGTCGCCTCCCTTGAATTTAAAAAAAAGTTGTCGTCGGCATTACTTTATTTGGTAACATTATTATTGCTCTAACTGTTTGTATTTTAGCATGTCATTTTAATGCATAATTTTAGCGTATTTCACCTGTGTTTCTATGCGTTCTATTACTGCATTTATTTTGTGCAAGTGAGATGAGTAAAGATCATCTTAAATCATAAATCATATGCGTTCTATTACTGCATTTATTTTGTGCAAGTGAGATGAGTAAAAATCATCTTAAATCATAAATATTTCATAAATCATTATCTGTTTGTTTTTTTATAAGCAGCACATACAGTATTTGCTGTAAAATATACACAAACTTAGCTAGGCCTATATTAAATTGTTTGTGTTAACTAACGTTACAGTTAAAAATGTAAATTACTCGCAATTATTACGATTTTTTCGCCGTCGTTTTTATCTATAAAGATAATTGATGCAAAGAAAGCATGTAAGGAAAATATGTGTTGATAATATTGATCGAGCAACTGATGTAAGTAAGTGAAAATATATGGGCAGAAATGAGAAAATGGTAGGCCTATTTATGGAGATAAATAAGACAGGGCAAACGTGTGAATGTTCAGGCGGTATTGTATGCAAACAAATATAATCGTAGTTGTAACACAATGTTTACAGAAGGCATAATTCTCATTGCGTATGCAGCATGAGACCAAGACAATCTTCTGTTCGTGCATGAACAGTTGTATTTCATTCATTAATCTGACTTTGCATCCGTGCATTTAATCGCCATTTGCTCATGTGATAGTAATATATATCTTAGTAGTATTTGAAATGATATAATTGATTCTATAAACAACTATAAGAGATCATTTTCGGCTTTCTCCGGCTCCCTGCACCGGGCGTAAAGCGAAACCGGAAGTGTCTAACCGCACACTCGCTGATCAAAAATCCAAAATGGCGGCCACGTGCAACTAGCCTATTGACCCTACCGGAACCAGTTCATCCTACTACCAGATCTGGGCGGAGAGTGCGATTTAAAGGGGCCATACATGAAAATAAATGTAGCAAGTGGAAACACATATTTGACCCGTTACACTTGCCTTAAATGGTGTCTTAACCTTCTATGGCAGGCCTACGTAATATGAAATGAGAAAAAATATTGTGGTGTTTTTCCTGATTCAAAATAGAGACTAAGTAATAAACAATTACTTCACGTTTTCATTAAATTTTTTAAAAGTTTGTTGCCACAAAAAGCTTGTACCACAACACAATATGAAACAAACAAACAAAAAAATTCTTTAACCAGACACTTGAACAAACACTTATCTAGTTTTTAATGTATTACAAATTCCATATGTTATAAAAAAAGTCTCATTTCATATCCAGCTGTTCTCAGGCAGCATTATACCACAGTGTAACACAAGTATTACCAAACCATCAAATCAAGTTATATCCATCTTCATCCTCATCTTCACTCTCTCCCTGCTGGATTCACTATAACCTCATCTTAGTATGTGACCTGTGATTGTTGTAACGCACTTCTCATCGGGATCCCCAATAAGAGTCTGCAAAAACTACAGTATGTTCAGAACAGTGCTGCAAAGATCCTGATGAGAGTGCGACCACATCACACCCATTCTCCACTCGCTTCACTGGCTTCCCATCTCTCAGAATAAAAAAAAAAAAAAAAAAAGTACAAAACGGTAC
Source organism: Rhinichthys klamathensis goyatoka (assembly GCF_029890125.1). Lineage (NCBI taxonomy): Eukaryota > Metazoa > Chordata > Actinopteri > Cypriniformes > Leuciscidae > Rhinichthys > Rhinichthys klamathensis. The sequence goes on from NW_026606599.1 coordinate 2,710,522, forward strand.
CTTTAAGGAACAAAAGCTTGTCACTGGGGTGGGTACATTATTGTACCTTAAGTCAGAGGAGCAAATTTGTACCTTACTTGTTTGTACCTTCTAAGGGCCAATACTGTACCTTTGAGGATCAATTATTGTACCTTTGTCTAAGGCAGCGGTTCTCAAAGTGTGGGGCGCGCCCCACTGGTGGGGAATAGAGACGTGACAGGTGGGGCGCGCCAAACGGGAGGAAATTTTCCTTTTTATGCCTTTATATCTTTATCCAGACATCCCAAATGTTCCGGGAGTCTCCCGCATATTGATAGCGGCTCCTTGACGCCCGCAAATGAGATCCAATCTCCCGGAATCTGGAGCAAGACCGCGCACTAGAGTAGAGAGTGACTGAGCGCGCGCGCGCGTGTGTGTGTGACTATTAATGCAGCGCGTGTGAGAGCAAACCGTCCTTATAGCTGTGTGTTGCCGCTTATTAGACCGGTTCACCCCCGGGGGCGACAACAAGTAACAGGAATTCCCCACCCCCAAAATAATGATTGACGTGACGTGACGTCGGCATATTAATTGTAGCGGAACAAACTTTTGCGCCCATAGATATGTAGCCTATGTTTCGCGCCGATGGCCAGGCGCGTTGGAAGCTGTTTCATGCGTAAGTGGGGGCTGAGGGCTGGGTTGGAAAATATGTGACGTCATTATGTTGTGGCTTACGACAAGACATGAAATTTCTCTGAACATTGAACATGATTTGAGAGTGGCAGTATCAAGCCTGCAACCCTGCTTTGAGAAATTGTGCAATGCAAAACAGGCTCATTGCAGTCACTAATGCAGGGATAAATAGACCTGTCTTGCCAAATGGATTTCTCTTCTTTTCTTTTTTTAACAGATTGCAAAGTGGCACTTTTATTTCTTTTCTATTTTTGAGGCACTTTTATTTTCTCTATTTTTGAATTTCATGCAAGTTATGACACAGATGCACTTTATTCTCTTTATTTTTGAACTTGCTGTTATTTGATGTAGATAGTTAGTTTGTATTTAGATACAACGTGTTACTATACTGATACTACTTGTTACTTCAATAAATTGGAACATTTTAAGCTTGTTACGTATTTCATTAGCATTGTGTCGGGTAGAGGCCTGCATTTCAGCCCGAGCCCGACGGGCCCCGACTTATTTATGCTCCTAGGGCCGGGCTTCGGGCCAATTTTCACGTCATAGTTCACACGCGGGCCGGGCCTCGGGCCTGTTTTAGGCTTATCTTTTTTATAGCCTATTTAAGACATTAATTAAAATAAAACATGAGAAGATGACGATTGAAAAGCAAACATAGAAAGACGTTTTATAGCCTATCACACTGACATATGACTGACACATGACAGTCTGCTCATGCTCACGCTCACGCACACACACACAGGTTTCCCGGCGGCGCGATCTGAGATTCGCGCGACCGGCTCGTTCTAGTGTCCCGCTATGGTAGCGAGCGTGACTTCAGCGCAGCTGGAAAAAGTACGACTGGATTAAAACCTTCCACTGTGGATCCTGTGCTTTTTCTTCACGATGCTCTGAGACTGTTCTTAGCCATGTTAGGAGGAGGTTGTTTTTTGTTTGATTGGACTTTATTTTCATGAGTCTGTTGGAAACTATTGGAAATGGCCATGTTCTGTAGTGAAGACTTGATTTTTGAGGTAAGATTACCTGCATGTTTGTTTTTAATGTAATTTATTTGATTTGTTTAGATTGCATTCTCTGTATTGTAGCCTATATTATAAATTCATTTAGTTTGCGAGCGCTGTTGCGACTGAGCAGCAGAGCAGTTTGCCTCAGCTTTTCAAAAATGACAATAAACGTTTAAACTAACGTTAACTGTCTGTGTGATATGCTTAAGTTGTTTTATATCTATGGATTTTATTGTAGCCAAGTAAAGTGTTGATTTGAGAGGCTATAAATCAATCAATGGATCAAACATGTTTAACTCGCTGTCGGCTTGGTCGTCATAAATTTTTGTTGTTGTTTTTTCTTAATTAACTGTATAAAGAAATGAAAATAAACTTACCGGTAAATACTTTGCCATTGAAAACAAAATATATCTGGTTTACTGACTGCAACATAGGTCAGGCTGTTTATCTTTTTTTTTTTCTTTTTACGGGCTCGGGTCGGACTCGGGCTGATCATTCTGATGAGCTGTCGGACACGGGCCGGGCTAGGGCCTGAGCGTCTCGGGGCAGGGCCGGGCTAGGGCCTAGATTTGAGGCCCGTGCAGGGCTCTAGTGTCGGGGCGATGGGGGCAGGTGGGGCTTGAAAATTCCCCCTTGTCCAAAGTGGGGAATGACCGAAAAAGTTTGAGAACCACTGGTCTAAGGCAAATTAAGTACCTCTGGAAAAAGGTAAATTTTTGTCCCATTAAGGTACCGCCCCAGTGACAAAGCCATTTTGTACCTTTAGGTGGCAACAAAATTCCTTTATTTTCTTTCACTCCTTAAGGAATACAAAGGCAAACAACAACTAACTGAATTTTAGACATTTATTTCAGTCCTTTAATTCACAGATTCGATAATAATTCAACTCACAACCATGAAACATCCCAAAATAAAATGCCACAATGTTTAGGATGTCATGTTTGATATAAAAACAAAACAATAATACTTTTTTTCTTTTTTTATTAAATACATTTTTTAAGAAGCATTTCATTAACCAACTAACAACTTCATACTGCCACTCCAAAAACAAAATGAACAGCGATATCAGAGAATAGATGCATGGCAGGGAATAAATACAATGGAGCCATTTATCTTTTCCTTCTTATTAGTGATGTTCATGAAATTGAAAGAACAACAATATAGTGCAGAAAAACATACAAATGGGTACATATGAGTAGCTTCCAACTTTACGACCACTTGGGTCTCGCAGTGCGTAGTCTACAGGTTCAGTCATTTCAAGGTTGGATTTGCAGTAGTTTTTCAACATATGCGGAGACCTAACAAGTTTTGATGCCTCTGAAAAAAAGTCAAAACACTGCAGAACTTCATAAAGTTCAGGGGCCGTATTCACAAAGAATTTTATCTTACCACTAGGAGTACTCCTAAATCGCACTAAAATATTTTAGCTAGGAGTTTTCTGTTAAAAGTTATTCACAACGCCTTTCAGACCTACTCTTAGTAAGGAAAAATGTCAACTCCTAAACTAAGAGTGAGTCTTCGTTGCTATGGATGATGTCAATTCTCATGCACGAGCTTCCTCGCAATGATCACGGTGATTGGTTATTAGATGACAGGGCCATCATGCGGAGCATAACACAGACGCAACAAATCATGGAATTACGACATCTAAATATGTCTGTGTCCTACACAAAATAATAATAGTAATGTCATCGAAATGCATATATAATGACATGTTTGTGCAGGCCCCCAGTGAAGTGTAATTCTAAAAAGGCAGAGCGAGAGAGAAAAGTCGTGAATTAAATTAAATCAAGGTAGCCTAATACCCTAATGAAAACCGTCACTTGCCTGATAATGAAAAACGACACTTGCATTAACACTTGCTAGGTTAATTGACATCATATTAGCCTAAATAGAAAAATAAACTTAAAACGAGGAAATGTTGCTCCTATTGAAGTAATGTAACTTTGAATGACGGTGGATTATGAACTCGCCAAAACGGAAAAGAAAGCCCAACTGGACGCATGATCAGTAACTGCTGCTGGCCCAGTTAGTGCTAGAAAAAAAAAAAAAACATAATAAAAGTGAAATTCGGCACTGGGATATCAAGCAAAACTAAGCGTGAGACATGGGAGATGATTTGTTTGCAGATCAATGCAGCGTTCCCGCTTGTGTCGCGGACCCCGGGCGACTGCGAGAGGCGGTGGTATGCGCTACAATCCTTTGTGAATAGGTCTTAGTGAGTTAGGAGTCCTCTCGACTTCTTTTAAGCTGTCCCAGACTTAGGTGCTACTTTTAGGGCCAAAATGCTTCGTGAATTACTCTTAGTGAAAAAAATTAGGAGTCCTAAAGTTAGGAGTGACACGCCCATTATTTTTAGGAGTTGCTCCTAAATTCGCCAGTTAGGAGCTACTTTTAGCCTTAAAATTCTTTGTGAATACGGCCCCAGGACAAGATTCCACATTGAAGCCATTTTTTTCAAGATGATATTTTAGAAATGCATCATAGTTTGCTTTAAAGAAGTCAAATAAAACATTTACGTCATCCAGTATTTCTTGTTGAACAGTCTGAGGAAGGTGTTTTTTTCCCCTCGATTTCAGAATAAAGCCAAAAAGATTCTCTCTAAACTGCACTAACAGTTCATTCATCTCAGGAGGTTCAGGAGGATTGACAGCATCACTGGGCCCCTGCTCCTCCTCGCCCACTACTGTTTCCAGGATATCATGAGCAGTGGCTCGTCTGGCTATAATGTCTTTATGCTTCCTGTAAATATGTCGTCGGAGGGACTCATATTTAGAAAAGCTTGATTGACAGTTGTTAAGGCCACACGTTATGGTAAAATGTGGCTCATGTGCATGAACAAGTCCGATGTGCTGGATTAACTTCACCAATGTGAAGGCTCTTCGAGAGCATTTAGGACAGCTGAATGGTGTAGGCATTGCGGTTGTTGATCAAGCTAAAATGTTGATTACCCTGGTCACACTAACAGGTAGAGGCTTATCACCAACCTCAGACATTTTTAGAACATATCGCTGAATGAAAATTAGGGTGTTCTTCAGACGAGATGGATATGCCACGTTCACGTTGTAGATGAAGTAAGCACAAAAAGCATGCAGTGACAGTGACTAAAGTAAATATCAAAGATGGAGACACCCATAACACTGGAAAGTCACAATTTACATGATTTTATAATAAACCAAAACCTCCACAAAACACACACACTTAACAATATGTGTTGTTACGTTCCTGTTTAGTCTAGGGTTGAAGGAACAGGTAACAGAATAAAACGAAAAATAAATGGTGTGATGTGTGGAGGCAGCAAAGTTCAGCCCCCAACCCCAATACTTTATTAAGAATAACCCAAGACAAACTCAATAGAAAACAGGAGGTTTTATTCTAAGGAGTATGGGATGATTTCAAAGCTTCAAGAGGGGGTTATGGAAAAATAACAAACAGAAACCCTCTAACTAGTATGGCGGAAACTAACTAGACTGCACAAGAAAAGAAACGGTACAATAAATACTCTAACTCCCTAATTAACTTAACCAGGAGAAAACAAGATACAATAAAGAAAAAACACCCACCTCTCTAGCAATCCTTTCTCCAAAGACTTAACATAGAAATAAAAATAATAAATACTTTAACACAGATAAAAGTTAGTAAATCATAACTTACAAAATAAAAAAATAAAAAACTTGTTGTAGTCACCAATTACCCCAAGAGTGTTTAACAAGATAACACTGAAGAGAATCAATCAACCACCCAAATTTAATTAAGAAGAACATTCAACAGAACTTCGGGGTTGAGATATGGAACCACACGATGCAGCCTCCACACACACACACACACACACACACCCAGGTCTTTTTCTTTCCGTTTTATGGCCATTCACTCCTTTGGAGTATTACCGCCACCTACTGTATACCTTGCGCACATGAGTAATGGATCTGATTAATAAAAAAATAAAATAATAATTTACATCCCAGAGTATCAGAGCCCGAGCTTCAGCTGACGCTGCGTGTTCAGCTCCTCCAGCTTCCACACTAAGCTCCTCAACCTCCAGGATGACCAGAGTTGCTCTTCCTCCTCAGGCTCTAGATCCTGTGATCTATCCCTGTAAGCTCTAAAAAAGTTATCACGTCCTTAAACCTCTGTCTATCACTCAAACCCTTACCTAATAGGTCCATGACACTCACTGGCCTGTTCTTTATATTACTAAAAAGACCCCTACGCTGTTCTTCATATTTACTACACTTAAAAAACACATGTTCGACTGTTTCAATAACACCACATTCATCACACATACCATTTCCATGCTTCCATTTCCTTTGTTGATTTTAACCCTGTATGACCCATCCTTAGTCTAGAAATCATTACCTCTTCCTTTCTGTCTTCCATAGCACGATTCTTTGTTCCCTACTGATTTTACAATACTATAATACCACCTACCTGTACTGCTACTTTCCCATCTTTGTTGCCATATTCTTATTATTTCTCTATTAATTATTGATCGAACTTCATTTCTTCCTAAAGATATCTTAATATCTACGAAGTTTTTCCTTAACGCTTCTTTTGCTAATTTATCTGCTGTTTCATTTTTTACTAATATCCCAATATGTGCCGGCACCCAACGAAAGTATACAATTATACCCTCTATGTTCAGCCTATATAATAATGTTTAAATTTCTACTATCAGGTCTTCTCTATCAGTTTTTGTTGACCTTATACTTTTAAGTGCAGATGCAGAATCTGAGCAAATTACAGTCGCCATCCTATTCGGCTTAGTCTGCTCTAACCACTGCAATCCTACTATTATAGCTGTTAGTTCTGCTGAATATACAGACAGTTTATCACTCAACCTTAAACTTATTTTCGTCTCAATTTTTGGAATATATACTCCTACTCCCACTTTTTGTTCGACTGGGTCTTTAGATCCATCTGTATACAAGAATAAAAATGTTCTCTCATAAAACCATTGATTTCATAGCTATTAGTATATCTTCCTTCTGCTTTCTCCCGATCCTCCAGCAGTCTCATTTCAAGATTAGGTTCAGGAATATTCCACACTGATACCCCTTTTAATGGCATATTAGGACAAATAACTACATTTTCCAGCCCACATTCCTTAACCCACTGTTTATACTTCACGAGTTCACACTTACATATAATTTGAGGAAATAAGATTTAATGCGTATTTGGCGTGCTGTCCGGAGGGAGGGCTCCGAGCTCGGAATTCAGCCCGAACCCAGAGTACTCCCCCCGTATGTAAGTGATTTTTTGAACTAGGAGTGTGGAGAACTAGAAGTCTGGAGAAGGGGTGGTGGGGGGGATGCTGCAAACTGTCAATGGATCGAGGTAAGACTGTTGAGTCTATATGTACCCTCTTATCATTGATTGCTGATTGCTGTCTACTCGTGTTAATTATCTGAACGTGCTCCTCCCGAACTTAGTTAATAAAACTTCATTTCACGAGTTCACACTTACATATAATTTGAGGAAATAAGATTTAATGCGTATTTGGCGTGCTGTCCGGAGGGAGGGCTCCGAGCTCAGAATTCAGCCCGAACCCAGAGTACTCCCCCCAATAGGCTAAAGAGCAGAGGACAGCCGCCGGACTAAAGACCCCCAAATGAGTGCCGAGATTGGCGGGCTGGCATCTCGAGAAGGGGCCTGGATGCTTGATCGGGGAGGCCCGTGATGGTGGCTCACTGCCTGGACTGACGGCCCCTGTTTGTCTGCAAACGGGGAGCGGTTGTAGTCTACTTGTCCAGGAGGTTTCACACTGCATCCGCTGTGAGACCAAATGCTCGCTGAAATGAAAGGGAAAACGTGAGTGCTCTACCGGGAACGTTCTCGCTCCGTCCGCTGTGAGACCAATGCTTGCTGGATGGAAAGAGGAAAACTGAAGAGAGGAAAAAATGAGTGCTTGCCCAGGAGATTCTCACACTGCATCCGCTGTTAGACCAATGCTCGCTGGATGAAAGAGAAAACGTAAGTGCTCTACTGGGAAAGCTCTCACTCCGTCCGCTGTGAGACCAATGCTCGCTGGACGGAAAGAGGAAAACTGAAGAAAGGAAAAAATGAGTGCTTGCCCAGGAGATTTTCTCACACTGCATCCGCTGTGAGACCAAATGCTCGCTGGATGAAAGAGAAAACGTAAGTGCTCTACTGGGAAAGCTCTCACTCCGTCCGCTGTGAGACCAATGCTCGCTGGACGGAAAGAGGAAAACTGAAGAGAGGAAAAAATGAGTGCTTGCCCAGGAGATTTTCTCACACTGCATCCGCTGTGAGACCAAATGCTCGCTGGATGAAAGAGAAAACGTAAGTGCTCTACTGGGAAAGCTCTCACTCCGTCCGCTGTGAGACCAATGCTCGCTGGACGGAAAGAGGAAAACTGAAGAGAGGAAAAAATGAGTGGTTGCCCAGGAGATTTTCTCACACTGCATCCGCTGTGAGACCAAATGCTCGCTGGATGAAAGAGAAAACGTAAGTGCTCTACTGGGAAAGCCCTCACTCCGTCCGCTGTGAGACCAATGCTCGCTGGACGGAAAGAGGAAAACTGAAGAGAGGAAAAAATGAGTGCTTGCCCAGGAGATTTTCTCACACTGCATCCGCTGTGAGACCAAATGCTCGCTGGATGAAAGAGAAAACGTAAGTGCTCTACTGGGAAAGCTCTCACTCCGTCCGCTGTGAGACCAATGCTCGCTGGACGGAAAGAGGAAAACTGAAGAGAGGAAAAAATGAGTGCTTGCCCAGGAGATTTTCTCACACTGCATCCGCTGTGAGACCAAATGCTCGCTGGATGAAAGAGAAAACGTAAGTGCTCTACTGGGAAATCCCTCACTCCGTCCGCTGTGAGACCAATACTCGCTGGACGGAAAGAGGAGTATTTTTTTTTTTTTTTTTTTTTTACCCGATGAGGGTTTGGTGGGCTTTTTTAATGTGGAACCGGTTGGTCCTGATATAGCTTTGGAAAGCATCAGAGGACCATCTCCCAAGGGCTTGGATCTGCTGTTGGGAAAGGCCTTTTTGGGCTGCTGAGGTTGCTGCCCCGATGCGGAATGAGTGAGTTGAAAAATTCTTTGCTGGAATGCCTGACTGTTGGAGAACAGATTTGAGGTGTTTCTGGAACCAAAAACGCGTCACAGGTTTTTTGGTTTCGTCTAAAAACAGGGGTTCCAGAGGAGATTTAGCCTGGGAACTTCTCCATTGCAGATATGCCAGAATTGACTGGTATGGTTGGATTTGCGAAGCGAGGTTAAAAATGTAAATGAAATGACCTCTTTTGGTTTGGTCAGTCTTACTTTGTTTAATCAAGTATGAAATGGTTTCGCCATCAATTACTGATAAGTCTGAGATGGTGGGGTGGATTTTTGGGTCGAATTTAGAAGTGATGGCGATTTCTGAGCATCTAAGAAAACCAAAAAAGGCTAGGATAAACATGGCATCGAGTGTGCGAGCGGAACTGAGGGGCTGATAGCCTGTGCGGAAAGCCTGAATACATTTGGTGAGAATGTCCAGCGTTATGGGTTGTCTGGCGTCGGGGCGGGTGGGCTGTGATCTTTGAATCCCTTTAATCAGGAGGGAGGTTTGTGAATTGTTTATCTCCACGGAAGGAGCGCCATACATCAGTTTATGGAAAAACTGGATGCCGCTCAAATAACCTTTAATGGACCCGACTTGTAGGCCCTTAATGATATTAAGGTAGGAGATAAAAGAGGTGATTGAAAGAAGAGAAAAATCAGGGAAAGGTAAGTTATAAGAGACATGAAATGTTTTAAAACATCTCCAAGCAGTAACGTAGGATTGAAGGGTCCTGGGAGATACTGCCTGGAGGATACCGTCGAGTGATGCTTCGAGCAGTGGCTTTAATGGGTGGGTTACGGGAATATTAGTTCTGAATAGCGAGGAACTGGAGTTGGGAATTGATCCGCCTCTGGAGCCAGCATCCTGAATTTCTGAGAGGATCTGAGCGCGGATGGATTGAGAAACTGGTGGAGGTTCCATGGCAACTGCGTTAGGCGGCACGGGCATCGGAGTGGCTATGAAAAGAGAATATGGTGATTTAGTTTGTATGATAGAGCTGGGAAGGGTATAATCCGGGGCTGCGAATGTCAGCGGTGCCCTTGGGATTGGATGACCTGCTGTAAATTGAGAAGAAAAGTTAGTCGGAGGAAGTGAGGGATGATAGAAAGCAGTTTGAGCTTGGGCTGCGGGCGGAGGCGGGCCCGCGCTTGTTTGAGTTACATGTGCTGCAGGCCACTGGAAGTGGGCGGGGTTGTAACCTGTTGGGTAGAACTGTTGACATTGTTGGGTCTGTGATGCTAGCGGCGATAGCTTCGCGCTAGTGTCTGCAACTGGAGCTGGAGGCCACTGAAAAGGAAAAGGGTTATGTACAGCAGGAGAATAGTACTGAGCGGCTGCGGGGAGGCCGCTAGGCCCGGCTGTATATGGCGCTGCGGCGGCGGAAGCGGAGGTGGAGGGCTGGGCCTCATCAAAAGGTGGTAGTGGACCTGCCGTGATAAAAACTGGAGCGCGGCCCTGGCTCGCTGAGGGCCGGTTGTTGCGGCGGCTCGATGGGCGAAGCGAGCCGCGTCCTGTGCAGGGAGACGAAGGTGGTGACTGGGGAGGCGAATTTTGAGCCCTGCGGGCTTTGCTCTGCCTGTGGGTCGTCTTAGGAGTTGACTTTAAGGAGACATACAAATCATACAGCTCCGCTTTATTCATTTTCCTTGAAGCTTGTAAATCGGCGTTACCCAGCGCTTGCCTCAATCCAGCTACGGTCCATTTCCCGATGGGTGGGATCGTCGGGACGGCCGAGCGGTAGGAGGAAGCTGGGGAAGAAGATGGAAGTCTTGCCGGGGGCGGCGAAGACTGGTCATGGCGTCTTGATGAGCGCCGGGCTGATCTGGCCGGTGTGCGGCCGCGAGGAGAGGCCGGGGGCTCGAGTGCACTAACCGGCGTAGGAGGGATGACCGTGGGACCGACGGAGTGAGAAGATGCATCCCTGGTGATTTCTTCGTCGGAAGAGGAGCTCGTAGGAGACATAGTTGCAAGTAGCTGAGCAAAGAAGCGAATACTAGATGCTGCAAACTGTCAATGGATCGAGGTAAGACTGTTGAGTCTATATGTACCCTCTTATCATTGATTGCTGATTGCTGTCTACTCGTGTTAATTATCTGAACGTGCTCCTCCCGAACTTAGTTAATAAAACTTCATTTCCATCCAAAACTATTCCCATTATTCTTCTTATATTCCCAACAGTCATTTAAAATTGCTCGTGTGCAATGACTCTTATTACAACCCTGCAAATTAACCCAGTACATCATTGTAAGCTTTTCCCTTCTTAAATCTAGTGGCATCTCCCCCATTTCAACCCTGATGGCATCTAGAGGGGTTGATCTTATTGCTCCACAACAGATTCTAAGTGCCCTAGCCTGTATGTTGTCCAACTTCTTTAGCTCTGATTTTGCTGCAGCACCATACACTGCACACCCATAATCTATACTTGACCGTATTAAGGCTTGATATACATGTAGTAGTGCGCTTTTCCTTGCTCCCCACTCATATTTGGCTATTGAAGTCATGCAATTTATTACTCTTTTGCACTTGTTCTCAATTTTCTTAATATGTCTATTCCATGTTAATTTTCCATCAAATATTAGTCCAAGGTATTTAAATTCTGTCACTCTTTCTAATAATTGACCATATAATTTCAAAGTCAATTGTTCCATTTTCCTTTTCTTAGTAAAAACCATATATTGGGTCTTTAATGTTGAAAACTTTAGTCCCCATTCCACTGACCACCTTTCAACTTCGTTTATTGATTCTTGTATTCCTTTGACTACATTCCCTAAGTTCCTACCTCTTTTCCACACTGCACCATCATCTGCATGCCTTCCCAATACTAGGTTTAACTCTTTCATAAATATCATTAATCATTATGTTAAATAAAAATGGACTGATTACACTTCCTTGAGGAGTACCATTCAGAATATCATGCATTGTTGAAATTTCTTCCCCTATTCTAACCTGAAATGTACGCTTAAACAAGAAATCCAATATCCAGTTGTACATTCTCCCCCCTACTCCGATTTTATCTAGCTTTATTAATAGTCCCTCCCTCCATAAAGTGTCATATGCCTTTTCAATATCAAAGAAAACAGCAACAAGAAATGATTTCATTGTTAAAGCTTTTTTAACCTCACTTTCAAATAATAACAAAGCATCCATTGTAGATATTTTCCTCCTAAACCCACTTTGAGCTGATGATAAAATCTCATTTTTCTCCAAAAAATAATTTAATCTTCTTACTAACATTTTTTCCATCACCTTACATAATGTAAGAGCAATTGGCCTATAACTACCTGGTTTTGCTACTGGTATCACTATTGCATTTTTCCACTCTTTGGGTAAGGTGCCTTCATTCCATATCTGGTTATATACATCCAGTATTACTTAAATGGCTACATCCGGTAAGTTTTTTAACATACTATAGCTTATCATGTCTCTCCCTGGTGTTGTATCCTTTGAATTACTAATAGCAATTTTTAGCTCAAAGAGATTAAAATCATCATCCATGTTACTATCAACTTCTTGTTGTTTCCTACAAATATTCTCATACTTTTTATTTAACTCTTGTCTTCTTTTTAAAAAATATATCACTCAAGTTTTCAACACCCTGGATTTTAGCAAATGTTTTGGCCAATATTTCTACCTTTTCTTTATCTGTTCTGGCCACCTTTCCATCCTCCTCAATCACAGGAACTTGTTTATGAGTATTAACACCATTCATTTTTCTTATCATTCTCCATACCACATGCATTCCAGTCTCTCTCCCAATTGTGTTACAGAACTCCTGCCATGCTTTCCTCTTTGCACTTTTAATTACCCTTCCCTTTTCTTCTGATAATCTATTACTGTATCTTGAGTTATTAACCTTTTTAAAACCCGGAATGCCTTATTCCTTTCTTTAGTTGCCACCGTGCATTCTTCAGACCACCATGGAACATTTTTCTTTCTTTTTCCATTGCCTCTTATTAAAGGTATAGATAGGTTCGCTGGTAAAATAATTTCACTTACTATTTTTTTGTATCTCTCCTCAATATTCCCTTCCATCTTTATATTTTTGAAATGTTCTTCACACAACACACAAAACTCCTCCCATCTTGCCCGTTTAAATCCCCACCTTTCACCCTGATTAAAACTTTGCTTTTGTACTGCACTCTGAATCTCACAGACTATAGGCCAGTGGTCACTGCCCAAATTATCCTCTTGTACACTCCAAGTGCACTTACCTGCTAATGCAGCTTATGTTACTCTGAGATCCAAACATGACAAGTCGCCTTTAACGACATCCATTCTTGTTGATTTTCCATCATCACACCCAGGTCTTCTTTTTCTTCTTCTTCTAGCTTTCCGGCAGGCTAGATGCCTTTCGGCACATTGCTGCCTCCCACAGTTCAATCTCGGTTATCATTTTATGACACCATCATTCTCAGAGGGCTAATCCTGTTGCAGATATAAAATCCATGACTGCATCCACTATCCTCGATTGATTCTCATGAGGATTCAAAATATCTCTCAGTGTCACTGCCTGTATTCCATCTCCTGATACCACAGAGTAAAGTTGTTCTCTTTGCCCTTTATACTGTTGACATACCATAAACACATGATTAACAGTCTGTTGTTGATTGCAGGTTCTACAGAGTCCATCCTCATGTTTGCCCATCTTCGCTAGATCCCATGCAAGTCCACAGTGTCCCAGCCTTAGTCTTGTCATAATTACAGATTGTCTTCTGGATTTACCCAAATAACATTGCTCTGTCTTTACTTTGTTTTGTATTGCATAGTAATGACGGCCCTTTGTTTCCTTTTCCCACTGCCTCTGCCATACTACTATAGTATTTACTTTAATGACAGATCTACATTCAGCAACCCCAATACAACCTGCTAAATCAATGTCTCTTTTTAAAGTAATTTTTGCTGCCTTGTCTGCCACCTCATTCCCTTCTACCCCAACATGTGCAGGCACCCAGAGAAATCCCACTGACCCTCCAGCCTGTTCGATTCTATACAACAGAACCATCAGCTCCATAAACAGATCTGGCCGAGCTCCCAAATTACTTCCTCTCAGAGTTTTTAACACTGAAGCCGAATCTGAGCATAATACTGCTCTCCTTGGTTGAACTTCCTCTACCCACTTTAGTGCCCATATAATAGCTAGAATTTCTGTTGTATACACCGATACCCCCTCAGACAGGCGCTTAAGCTTTACATATTCATATTGTGGGATATAAAAAGCAAATCCCGACTTCCCAGTTTGTGGATCTTGGGATCCATCTGTGTAAATCTGAAGATAAGTTCCCCACTGATTTTCTTTGCTTGACCATATTGGGATATTCTGTGCCTTCATGATGTTTGATGTTTTCCATTATACTGAAATCTATTTCTGGTGTGGACATCAACCACGGTGGTACAACTGACAAGTACACTTGTGGGGCCACCCCTACCTCCTTCAGTCCCAACTCCTCAATTTTTTTTACTGATGTTAAACATAAAACATTCCTTCCTCTTTTTTCCTGATCCCCACTCCCACGCATTAATTAGAACTGTTTTTGTAGGGTGTTCTCCTTTGTGTGGCCATAATTTAACAATATACTGCATTGCCAATTTCTCCCGTCGAATTAATAATGGCATTTCCCCCATCTCTACCAGCAAAGCTGGGACTGGAGTTGTACGAAGGGCCCCACAACATAGTCTCAGCGCCTTCGCTTGCATTACTTCCAGCCTTTTTAAATGTGTATCAGCGGCTGTCCCATAACACACACAACCATAATCCAGTCTAGATCTTATCATTGCCCTGTAGATCATTAGTTGAGTATCTCTGCCTGCACCCCATGTGCTACCCGAGAGGGAACGCATTACATTTATTACTTTTTCACACTTATTTACTACATTATCTATCTGCTTTTTCCATGTTAGCTTCTCATCCAAATGTACACCCAAAAATTTGAACTCTTTAACCCTCTCAATTGCTTGTTCATACAAAAATAAACCACCACATTCAGTTTTCTTATTACCAAATATTATATACTTTGACTTCTCCACTGATATCCTAAACCCCCACTTTTCACCCCAGCTAGTTACTTTGTTCAGAGCTCCCTACACTTGCTCAATTATTTGTTTGACATTCCTGCCCCTTTTCCAGATGGCCCCATCATCTGCAAAAAGAGATTTTCCCAAACTATTTCCAATTTCTTCAAAATATATCATTTATCATAATGTTGAAAAGGACTGGGCTTATCACACTAATCACACCCAGGTCTATGGAAGCATGCTGCTTAAATCCCCACAGCTTCCTCTCCTCCTCCAATCACATCAGTCAGGTTATTAATCATTGGAGTCAGGTGGCAGCCATTACTTCCTGCTTATGGTAAAGAGAGGGAGAGAGAGAGAGAGAGAGAAAGGGGAATAGAAAAAAAAAAGAAAAAAAAAACCTCTTTGGACGTAACAGTGTCCTGGGACATAGCAAAGTTGAAGATTAAAATCTGATAATATTACAGAAAGCATGTTTTAATCAACTTAAAATGGTTGGAAAATATGCAGATTTTGCTAGAATTTAATGACATATCCATTGTATTACTTGTTTATCAATCCTCATGTAAAACAAGCTGCATTTCAAATGCATCCACTTTGTTTTACTTGACTTAGATCGCTGGTCAACACCATGTAAAAAAAACATGGCAACATTTTAGGTTTTATGCATCTAAACTTAAATGTATGGTATACAAAAAAAAAACTGTATATTTCACTGATATAAAGTAGAGCGGGCCTTACATTAGAGCCACATTGTCACATGGTAATTTCACTTTGTAATCACGGTCTGTCTTCTGTGTGTCACTGCGTGAATGGACAAAATAAGAGTGAGAACAATCTCCATCAGAACTGATCTGGAAAATATGATGTCCATATTCAACTTGAATAAATTGATAGTTAAATATCGTGCAACGTACGACGTCCTGCCTTCCCCCTCAAACCTCAACCAGTGGTACGGAGAGGACCCAACGTGCCCCCTCTGTCCATCCCCCGCAAACCTCAAACACATTCTGGTTGGATGCAAGACAAGCTTGTCACAAGGCCGCTATACCTGGCGGCACAACCATGTCCTGAAGTGCCTAGCAGCCACCTTGGAGTGCATAAGAACAATGCTCTGCCTCCTCCATCATTCCATCCTTCATATGCAAGGGAGTTCATTCGAGAAGGGGTAAAGACAGCCAAAGGCTGTACAACAACGGTTATCGGCCAGCTCGGAAAGGCTCGAGACTGGAAATTGGTGGCAGATTTGAACCAAAGGCTTTACTTCCCTTCTGAGATTGTCACAACTAACCTAAGACCAGACCTCGTGCTCTGGTCCCCATCACTCCACATCGTGTACATAATAGAGCTTACCGTTCCCTGGGAGGATGCTGTAGAGGAGGCATTTGAGCGCAAGAGACTTAAGTACACCGAATTGGCAGCTGATGCTGAGCAACGCGGATGGAAATCCAAGGTTTGCCCAGTGGAAGTCGGCTGCAGAGGCTTTGTGGGCAAGTCAACCATCAGGCTGCTTAAGGAACTGGAAGTGCGAGGCCAAACCCTACGCCAAACCATCAAAGCACTCTCAGGTGCAGCAGAAGAAGCAAGCCGATGGATATGGGTGAAAAGGGGAGACTCCAACTGGGACCCTTATACCACCTGTGGCATGTAAGGGTTGAAAGCAGAGGGGGGCACACCTGGGACGCCAGGTGCTGCCGATGAGCCCTCTGGAGGTGTCGTGGGCCTATTATTGAAACACCAGAGAAGGGGGGTGCCCACCTGATGACCCCAATGAAGCTTAAACCCCCATTCTTATCCCACTAAACCATTAAACCCCCATTCTTATCCCACTAAACCATTACCACAGTGAGGAAACCACTCCGATGGATGCATCGTCACCACTCATACCTCAGGTCTTAAACAGGAGATTGTTTCACCTAGTCCTAAATCATAATCTTAGACTGGATCTCTCTTTTCTTTGTGTATTTCTGTGTGCAGTTTGGTCTCCTCCCTCATCTCTTCTCTCAAACACAGGAAGAGTGTGTTTTAGCACACAGCGCTGTTAAATCAGTCTATTAATGTGTCAGTATGGCCTCCAGTGCACTGCCTCTCATCTGTGAGTATCTGATCATATTCTGTTTAGTTTTTCTCTTTTATAATACATTGTATTTAGTTAAAGATCAGATAAAATAATGATTGTTGTGTAGGAGAGTCTATGAATCCACAGCATCACTGCTTATTGTATTATTTATTGATCAGATTTAATGTGATGTTGTTATGTGTTGATCAGATGAAGAGTTTGATGATGCATTTATCTGTGATAATGTGAAAGATGGAGGCAATGTGCACATGTATTTTTGCTTAGTATATGCTTATACTATATATATATATATATATATATATATATATATATATATATATATATATATCAGATGTATTTGTGTTGATATGAGTAATTGTTGAATGATGCTGTATTTATAATCTCTCCATTTGAGACATCAAAACAGTGACCAAACACACAATCTGCTTCTCTATCTCTCTGACTGTCTTACTGAGAAATAATCGCAAAGAGAAGCTAGTTGGCCACTTAAATTTTATTGTCATTATGGACACACATTTTATCAAACCATCTGCGAACAAATGATTTAATTGCAAACATTATTTGAAAACTCAAATTACATTGTCATTGTCATACAAAGTAGAACTTTTCTTAGAACGTCTCTTTCTGAGACACCTTTCAGTTATTTTTAACCAGTTCGCCTGAACTTCATATTTAGTTGTTGAATGATGTCAGTTCACACGTGTGTCAGAATAACCCAGAATAAGTTCATTACGCCGACATATGAACATGTTCCACCAATGCTTGACAATCAGAAAGAATCTCAGACTTTTGTTGTCCTTTTAAACGTTAATTTATTCATATTTTGCAAAGCTGATACATTTAATTTTGAGAAATGTATTGATTTAAAATTGTACTTGAGCTATATTTCTTTAAAATGCTAATATATTAATAGATTTTAATTTAACATTTAATAATGTGGTTTAAGGGCTTTTTTCACACTCGTTTGTTTGAGAGACTGCAAGCGGTCAACACATTTAAAATACTGTGGTCTGAATATGGTTTGTTTTTGGGTCCTTTAGGAGGAACTGAGATCATTTAGTGTTGAGATATGAATTATTTCTGACGAGGCGAGAGCTCTTGAAGAGCTGAAACAAACGAGGTGTGAAAATGCTCTTAGACCAGAAGCATGAGGTCACTTGCAGCCACTATGTATGCACGCAAGTGTCTTTACTCATAAAGTTTATTTTTATGTACTGTGATATAATGCATTTAAGTGGTGTGAAAAGGTGCATGATTCTATATTATTTATACATTTTAATTGTATATTTCATGTTAGGGTTAGGAACATGTTATACACAATTCAATAGTCAGTGAATCAGTGAATCGACTCTCGTATCAGTGACGTCATTGTGTGTGATGATGTTAAATGCTGGAGAATAATCCATCAGTTCTCACCTTTATGAGCATCAGAACAGAAAAACACTTTCAGTTCATGTAGAATAAACTCTAGACATGTTTCAGTGTGTGATTAACATTGTGTTGAATGAATGGAAAAGCTTCATATCTGTGTTTCTTCTGCTTTTAGTGCTGATGTCCCTCGTTCACTCTGGACTCAGTCAAGGTACTGTCCGTTACTGCAGTAAATTATAATTATTTAACTAATGTGAATTGTGTTTTAGTACTTAGAAAAAGTTCAGTCAGACATTGATTTCAAAAGATCCTAATCCACTGTATAAAACATAAATTAGTTCTGCACAGTGAGAGTTTTATTTGCATGCTTCTGAATTGTTTACTGCAATTGTAATTATTTACTGATCTTAAACACTCTGACTGTAAACAGCATCATCTACTGGTCAGAACAGGCATTTAATTAGTTTTTACCAATACATACATGGTTGATGTAATCATTACAATTTATAAGCAATCTAGATTTTTAATTTAAGTGTTTTTCTCCTGAGGAAGTTTTGAGTTCATGAAGTGATCTTGATACTGCAATGCTTTTCAATATTTACTTCTATGTTTCTCAGTGAAACCTGTAGTGACGGTGAAGCCAGATCAGCGTGTGTTCAGTGGAGAGATAGTCAATCTCACATGTGACATACAGAGAGAAGGAAACATTCAGTGGAGATACAGCTGGATTAAAGATCGAGAGACTGTCTTTCCATTTACATCAGAAACAGCAGCAGAGTTCAGTTTCACAGCTGATGTGTCTCGCAATGGTAAATACAGTTGTAGAGGAGAGAGTTCAGACTCACAGAGATCAGGCTTCAGTGATGCTGTTACACTGACTGTATCAGGTGAGTCTTCATATTCACATCTGTTTAATTATCATTTAAATTAACATTTCAACAATTATAATCTTCAGCCACATCTGTTGATATAAGAGGACTGAAGAAATTCACTTTTAGTCGCTATTCAGCACACGTCTTGTGTGTGTTGTGTTCCAGTCTGAAGGGCGTTTCCGTCTTTGATATTTAGTCACTTACAGGTTATATTCAAGCTTATCATGAGAATAGAAAAGGACTTGAGATATTGAGTTCAGTACTGATGAGTTTTGTACTGAAGTCAGAGAGAATAACGTGATTTACAGATTATTTGTGTTGTAGTCAAAAACACAAAAGTGTTTTCCCAGACAACACATTTTTGCTCTAAGAACGGTTTTCAACCATTTTGGTTTGGCGATGGAAGCTGTAAAGTGTCCATTTTTCACTTTGGGTTTGGGTTAGTATGTTCCTGAAATATTATTTTAACATAATTTGTATTAACAACTCAAAAGTCCTCCTCAAATAACTTTACTAACTAATCCAATGGTGAACGTTATAGTGGCGTACAAAGGAAAATCCTCAGTGATGAATGAACTCGATGGTGTCACAGTCACCAACTCTGTAACCTGTCTGCACTACACTTCCCAGCATCCCTCCTGGTCCCCACCTGCACTCAGTTAGCCATTACAACACCTGCTGCAGATCATCACCACTCACCTGAGTACTGATTCCCTGCACCTGCATTCCCTCATCAACATAGCCTATATCAACCTGCATCACCCTCACATCAGTGTCTGGTCTCGTCAACGTTACGGCTAAGTAAACAGTCAGACTCCTTTCCTAAACTCTCACCTGAAACGGTCAAGTCTCCTGTTTCCTCTCCGTCCAGATCTCCAGTCATCGTGTTCATCCTTCACCTGCACAGAGAATCCACTTCAGTCATTGCCAGCTAAGTCAAGATTCCTCAAGTCACTGTCCTCTCACCATCGTCTGGTTCCTGATGTGGTCTCATCACTGTGCTTACAATAAACCAGTTTTATACGGTATACACAACCTGTCTGTTCCCTCCTGTGTGTCTGTAGAAGACCAGACCTACAAATAAGCACAGGATGGGCATCCTTCTCACCCTGGTAAATAGTAGGGAGGTTAAGCCCAAAAAATAGGCCTTTGACTTCAAGTCATGATGCAAAGGTCTCCTTTGGTATGGAAGTACCTTAGGGTCATACAAATAAATTTATCCTAAGACACAAGTGAGATCACACTTTGTATCAGAAATAAACATGTTTTTTCAAAAATGGCCGCCAATGCGCCGAAAATACTCTAGAGCCCATATCTTTGCTTCTGTTATCGCTATAATGACAAATTTGGTGTCAAAGTGTACATTCTTGGGGTCAAGGAATCCAATAAAATTGGTTTCAAGTTTAAAAAAATAATAATTTTCCCCATACCATGACAATTGGGGGTAAATATGCACATTTCACATAAAAATTGTCATCAGAGTGACTTTACTTATCTTTTCGTTCAAAAACTTTAATTTTGTATTTAAGCAGTGCAGCTACTTCTGTACATTACATTTGTCCTAAGTAGCATGAGATTTCGACCAGTCAGGAGTAGCCTATAGCATATCAGTTCCTGCAACAACACATCCCATCTGCACCAGGAGCTGTGACAGCTGTTGAAGGTCAGAGGTGACAGGTTAACACTTTGAGGTTCGTATGACTTTCTCATTAAATAATTTTTTTTTTTTTAATGTTAGATAACTAATAAATAGCTAGCTAGTTGACTATGGAAAAAAAAAACCTTAGAGGGAAAACCTCTTTTCTCGAGAATACTGAAGCCAAAAATTATCCTTATAATTTGTATTAATTTAAAACACACTTGCTGCAGCTAGCAGACCTAGGCGAGGCAGCTCGCGCGCCTATTGGATGCTATGCGGCAACTGCTGCAACCTATCGAGGCACTGCTCGTGACGTAAGCACCAATGAGTGGGCGAATGGGCGTGGCTTATGCCTATATAAGCCAGAGCTCGATAAGATGCTCCTTGGTTTTCATCGACTGAAGCGAAACCAGATGGTAGCACAAGCACGGCAGGGTTACGCAACACTCATTCCCTCTTCTAGAGAGAACCGAGGTTACGTTAGTAACCGTGACGTTCTCTTACGAGAGTACTCTCGTGTTGCGTAAGCTAGCTTACGCTACGGGAATCCAATTTAAAACGCCGTGCGTGCTAAATCTACCACAACACTGACCCAAGGGCGAGCGCCCTAAGTTCATATGATATGGGGATATAAAAAGCCGACATTGGGAATGGGCTTAATAAGAATGATATAAGGTAAACGTGGTTACCTTAAATGCATAGAGGGTGCTTAACACGGTATAACAGTCAGGGGAGGCAATAGCCTGCCTGAACTGAAAACTTTGCAGTCCGCGGAACCGAGTCCGGCAGAACTGAGCGGATAAACTAAACTGACAACAGTCTAGCTTGGAGCGCGGGAACTTCCAGGTTATAGAACCCTATAAATGTAGACAGAGAGGCCCAGCCTGCCGCCATACAGATATCGTGAAGGGAAATCCCACTGGACCAGGCCCATGAAGAGGCATGCCTCTAGTGGAATGAGCTCTGACGCCCAGAGGGCAACGAAGACTCTTAGATGTATAAGCCAGTGAGATAGCGTCCACTTTCCACCTGGAAAGGCTATGTTTCGAGGCAGCTAGACCTTTAGATCGGCCACCAAACGAAACAAATAGCTGTCCTGACCGTCTGAAAGCAGCCGAACGTTCCAAGGGCCCTAACCAGGCAAAGGAGATTCACGTCAGACTCGCTGTCAGATCCGAAGAGAGAATGTCAGAATGAAGAGGCGGTGGTACCAGTACCAGTCGGTCGCCTTCCAAGGTTTCAGAGCTGTGACGCATTTCTGATTGACCCTGAGGCGAAACAGATCGGAGGCCCAAGCTTGAGACGGCACTCGTGCTTTCAGCCACCACTGCAGTGGGCGCATGCGAAGCAGACCCAGCTGGAGTACTGATGATGATGAGGCCATGAGGCCCAACATCTTCTGAAATCTCTTGAGCAGGACTATAGTGCCGCAATGTTCAGTATGCGCTCTGGCGATAGTCGCGCTGTCATTGACAGCGAGTTCAGCTCTGTGCCCAGAAAGGATATTTCCTGGCTCTTCGCCCAATTGACTGTGAGACCAAGATTCTCGAGGTGTTCGAGTAATATGGTCCTGTGTTCTATGAGCTCTGAATGAGATCGAGCTAGAATCAGCCAATCGTCCAAATAGTTCAAAGCTGGCATTCCCTGAAGTTTCAGGGGCGCGAGAGCCGCGTCCATGTACATCATAATATACAGGATGCCAGGGACAGGCCGAACGGTAGGACTGTGTATTGATATGCCTGGCCCTCGAAGGTGAATCTCAAAAATCGCCTGTGACGAGAGAATGTCAGACTCGCTGTCAGATCCACAGAGACTTGTGCTCTGAAAGGAGTGGCAAGTACTTTGGGGACATAATCATGTCTTGGTTTGAGGATGACCTTGGAGTCATTAGGCCCAAACTCAAGGCACGACGCACTAACAGAAAGTGCGTGTAAGTCACCCACCAGCTTGACTGAGGCGATAGCCACCAGAAAGGCGGTTTTCAATGAGAGATACTTAAGGTCCACAGACTGTAGAGGTTCGAAAGGGGCACCCTTCATGGCCTCCAGGACCAAGGAAAGGTCTGAGGGGGGGCGAGGAGGGTTCATCCTTCTAGCTCCCCTGAGGAAGCGGACTACAAGGTCGTTCCTACCCAGTGACTGGCCATGCGAATGTTTGACAAACGCAGCAATAGCCGCCACATTAGGGCTGGGCGATTAATCGCACGATATTGTTATGCGCATCTAATCAGTAAAGCCGGTTCCTTGATTAGTAGTAAATCACCTTCACCTGCTTTCAGATGGACGATATGATGCAGATATGACTCTATGAGTGTTAAATTAACACTCAAGAGTGTTAAAGTTAATGAGATAATTAAGTGATTAATTTAGTGATCATTGAGCATTATTGAAGACACCTGATGATAACAAGCAGAATCACTGAAGGAGAAAATCTAAAATTGTAAGCCACCGTTATAGCGATCAGTGTTTGCTTTAGTTGGGCTCTTGATCCTTATACTTCAAGTTTAAATTTTGTTTGTCTGCTGTTATTGATTTATTACAGTCAAATGAACAAAGACAAGTGTGATCTGATAGTGTTGTTTATGTTTTGACATAATCATGCTGTGATCTGAAAAATGAAACTCATTCAGATGATCTGGTTTAACTTGATAGCACCAGTTTAGTGGTTCTACAGCATATGATAATTGTATTTTTCTTATCATCCAAAACATTGAATAAAAATTGTTCTGATCAAATCACTTTCAAATGCATTTATGTAGAAACACAGACATCAATAATCAGCCTGTGAATCTCAACCGTGGTGACAATAATAATCCTTGTTGCCACCAATCACAACTCATTAATTGCTCCCATCATGCATTGCGGTATGAATAAATTATGATCTGAATTGTCTATGTAATTTACTTTTCCTAATTTAATATTCTGCTCGTCACCATTGTTGAGATGCATTGACTGAATCTTGATATCTGTGTGTGCCTAAAAGAAAGATTTTTTTTTTTTTTTACAACTTTTAAGAAATCCTTTATATTATATCTCAAATTCTGGATATTTATGCAGAATCTCAGTAATGCTGTAACCAACAGCATAAATCACAAACAATTAGTTCAAATGATGAATGTCATAATATAACCAACAGCATTAGATCTTTTTTTTTTTTTTCTTTGTTCATCTGGCAGGTATAACTCAGATACAACAGCTGAACAAATCTAAAGTTAATAATATAAGGGTCAAGAGCCCAACAAAAGCAAACACTCATCTCCATAATGGTGACCTGAAATTCCGGTTTTCTCCTTCAGTGATTCTGCTTTAGGTGTCTTCAATAATGCTCAATCATCATTCAATTAATCACTTAAATATCTCATTAACTTTAACACTCTTGAGTGTGGACTCATATACCCTCCCAGGTGTGTTCATTTAGCACTGAGTTTTTGCTGTGTACAAAGAGCCGTAGTTAACTAACAAGCTGAGCCGAATCGCATTAAATATCGTTGGCGATATGTCCTCGATTTTAACGCGATTTGGCTCAGCTTGTCAGTTAACTACGGCTCTTTGTAGTAAATGCCGCTCCATCTGAAAGCAGGTGAAGGCGATTTACTACTAATCAAGGAACCGGCTTTACTGATTAGATGCGCATAACAATATCGTGCGATTAATCGCCCAGCCCTACGCCACATATACCTTGAGCATGGATGGGGATCTACCCTTATCCAAGAGCTCCTGTAGGAAGGAGAGAACCTCCGACACCCCACAATCTTGTGGATCCAGGTTGCGAGCTGAGCACCAACCTGAGAACACTGACCACTTGGAACCATAAAGCCATCTAGTAGAGGGCGCTCTAGCTTGCGTAATCGTGTTTAACACTCCGTCGGGGAGACTGATGGGTACCCGTTGATGGCCCACACATGCAGAGCCCAAAGCTCGGGTCGTGGGTGCCAAATCGTACCCCCGGCCTGTGAGAGGAGATCTCCGTCTGTTGTTTGTTTGTTTATATGTTTTAACTTGTGCTACCGTGCAGAAATGCTGCGCATCAATATTAATTTATAATCGAGAAACTCTATTAAATTTAAATGTGGAAATCTCATCAAATGTGCAGCCATACCAATTACAGGATGGTTCTCACTCTATACCACCACCGGATTTATCATCTATACCTGGATACCTGCGCCGCTGGCCTGGCTCTTTTCCGATTTTGAGGCGGAGGCGACGCCGAGGAAAACGAGCAGGCATCGCGGTTAAGCTGAGGATGGAGTTGCTGAGGCATGGAGAACTCCCATTTACCTGGCGTCGAGCTGTTCGGAGACGCTCTTTGTATCCGCTTCGGCAATGGATGGTTCCCTTGGTTCCGACTGAGCTGGCGTCGCTTTCGGGCGTACACACTCTTGATTTTTCTCCTCGTTTCCACTGTGGAGGAGTGTGTTTGAATCATCTTCGCTCGCTGCCACATGCAGTGCATGAAAAGGAATCTACATCAAATTCCACGAATGTAAGGATGGCCTTGATAAACTCCAGATCGATCGTAAATAAAACTTTTATTTTAAAAGATCTGTTCTCTGTGCAGAGACTGGACTTTCTATTTCTTACTGAGACCTGGCTCTGTCCAGGAGATCTGAGCCCTTTTTCCGAACTTCTGCCAAACAAATGTCGCTATTTTAACTCCCCACGGACAACTGGCCGGGGTGGTGGACTAGTGTCTATATATAAAGAACACTTTAACTGTCGCTCGGTGGCGAGTAACATTTACAGCAGTTTTGAACTTCAGATGTTTTGCTTTGAACTTGCTGATCCACTTCTGATTGCTGTTATTTACCGACCACCAAAATATAACTCAAACTTTATAACAGATTTTGCAGAATTCCTTGGTGATCTGACCCCAAAATATGATAAGTTTCTTATCGTGGGTGATTTTAATGTGCATGTATGCTGCATGAATGATTGCTCGGCTAAGGAATTTATGCATCTACTAAATGCTTTTGATTTTATTATGGGGATCGATGTTTCCACACACAAAGGTGGCCATACCCTTGACCTAGTGCTCCAGCATGGAGTTTCTATCGTTGATTTGGAAATCAGTGAAAACGGGTTCTCTGATCATAAGACTGTTATGTTCACTGTACCCTGCCATGCGAAGATTTCTAAAATCTTATCTTATGAGGCTCCGTATCGCTACATTAATAATCATACAAAATCATCTTTCCTAACCATCTTTGACGAAGTGATGCCATCGCTCGATGAATTTGCTTGTGAGATCAGCGCGGAAGTACTTCTTTCCAGATTTAATTCCACCTGCTCTGATGTCTTGAACACCGTGGCACCTTTAAGATCACCGCGACAAAAATCCCATTATGAACCTTGGATTGATGATTCCATTCGTTGCCTTAGACGCTGTTGCAGAAGAGCGGAACGAAATTGGAAAAAGGACAGGCTTCAGGTGTCATTTGAGATTTTAAAGGACGTTCTGCACAGCTACCAGAAGGAAGTAAAAAAAAGCCAAATGTCGACATCTATCAAACATTATTAACAAGAACTGCTCCAGACCAAAGACACTTTTTAATATTATAAATGCTACTTTAAATCCATCGGCCGTACTCTCTCCGGGGGTTGCATCCCCGTCATGTGATGAGTTTTTATCTTTCTTTGAAAACAAAATAAGAGATCTTAGACAGAGTATAATTTGCACATCCTCTACAATTTCTCTTAATCCTAATAACCATCTTTTAAATGAAACTGACGCTGTGTCATTTAATGAGTTTAACTCAGTTACTGAGGCGGAATTGTTAGAAATAGCTAAGCAGCTCAAGCCTTCTGGCTCACCACTGGATAGTCTTCCTCCTTTTTTATTCAGACAACTTATTGCTGATATGGCTCCATATCTTCTGATTATAATAAATCGCAGCCTAGAATCTGGCATTATGCCTGACTGCTTAAAGCATGCAGTGATCCGTCCAATGATTAAAAAATCGAACCTGGATTCATCTGTTTTGACAAATTTTAGGCCAATTTCTAATTTGCCATTTGTTTCTAAATTTTTTGAAAAAATTATTCTATTACAGTTACAGAGTTATTTAGCTGAGAACTCATTATTTGAAATATTTCAGTCTGGCTTTCGAAAATGTCACTCCACAGAGACCGCATTGGTCAGAGTTTTTAATGATATTTTAATTACTTGCGACTCTGGTGATTTCACAGTACTTGTTCTTCTCGATTTAACAGCAGCGTTTGATACAATTGATCATACTATCCTAACTGACCGTCTAAGGCACTATGTTGGTATAGGAGGTACAGCTTTGAAATGGTTAATATCATTTCTAACAAATAGGAGTTTCTCAGTTAAGATAGGAGAACGTTACTCGAGTACAGCACACCTACACTATGGAGTTCCGCAGGGCTCTATTTTAGCTCCATTATTATTTTCTTTATATATGCTTCCTCTTGGGTCCATTTTTAAAAAACACGGTCTGTCATTTCACTGCTACGCAGACGACACACAGGTCTATTTGCCCGTGAAACGAGATTTTTTAACCCTAACGTCTCTTACAGCATGCCTAGAGGAGGTAAAGGCATGGCTTTCTTTAAATTTTTTAATTTTTAATGAAAAGAAAACTGAAATCATTATGTTTAGCCCATCTGAGCAATCAAAATCTGTAAACCTAAATCTGGGTGAGATGTCCGTGTACTTGAGACCGTGGGTGAAAGATTTGGGTTTTGTTTTAGACGATAATCTAAAATTTGATCGTCAAATAAACTCCGTGGTAAAATCATGTTTTTATCAGCTACCTACGTCTGCTCGTTAAAGCAAAACCGTTTCTCT
The DNA here is from genome assembly GCF_029890125.1 of Rhinichthys klamathensis goyatoka. Classification (NCBI taxonomy): domain Eukaryota; kingdom Metazoa; phylum Chordata; class Actinopteri; order Cypriniformes; family Leuciscidae; genus Rhinichthys; species Rhinichthys klamathensis. The sequence goes on from NW_026606599.1 coordinate 2,738,026, forward strand.
CATTTAAAGATCTTGAGAAATTAATTCATGTATTTATTTCGTCGAGATTGGACTATTGTAACTCGTTATATCTGGGAATTAGTCAGCAAACACTATCTCGTTTACAATGTGTCCAAAATGCTACGGCCCGTTTTCTGTGCGGAAAAAAAAAGAGAGAGCATATTACACCGATTCTAAGATCATTGCATTGGTTACCGGTGTGTTACAGAGTAGAATTTAAAGTATTACTTTTAGTTTATAAATCTTTAAATGGATTAGCACCAACGTACCTACACTGTAAAAAAAAATCATAATTTTACAGAAAATAACTGTGATTTTTTGACGATCATTTTCTTTCATTTTAAATTGTACTCAAAACACTGTAAAATTACAAATAATATCTGTCAAATAAAAATTCAGCTGTTATTTTAGGTATTGTGACATGAATGACAAATTGCAGTAATTCACATTTTTTATACAGGAAATTGATTGTATTTTTCATACAGTCTTTTTTCTGTTTTCTTAAATTACATAAAAATGTATGTAAAATTACAAATATAATCTGTAATTAAACAGTAACAAAACAGTTAAATGATAAAACGGTCAAATGACTGGCAGGCCCCAAAAAACTGTAACATTAAAGTAAAAAATCCTAAATTAAATAAACTGAAAAACACTGTGATAATTCAGGATATACCTGTAAAATAACAATCATATACCTTCAGTGGAAAAAAAAAATCGTAAAAAAAGGGTCAAATGACTGGCAGCCACGGCTGCCAAACAAAAACCATAAAATTAAAGTAAAATCTTCTAATTCAAATAAAACAAAAAAACACTGTTATTTCACAGGTATTTCCTGCATTATTATGATCATATCCCTTTATTGTAAAAAAATCGTAAAAAAAGGGTCAAATGACTGGCAGCTACGGCTGCCAAACAAAAACCATAAAATTAAAGTAAAATCTTCTAATTCAAATAAAACAAAAAAACACTGTTATTTCACAGGTATTTCCTGCATTATTATGATCATATACCTTCATTGTAAAAAAATCGTAAAAAAAGGGTCAAATGACTGGCAGCTACGGCTGCCAAACAAAAACCATATAATTAAAGTAAAATATCCTAATTTAAATAAAGTGTAAAAAACTTTAATAGAAATGTGATGTCACCATGATTGAGATCAGTGTTTGCTTTAGTTGGGCTCATGACTCTTGAGTTTCAACATTACTTTTTCTCTGGTTGCTTTAACTGTGTTTTGATGCACATTTATTATGGCAATAATTGCAAGAGAAAATATAAGATGATCTTGGTCATTTATTGATGATTGTATAGTCATCATATGATGATCTGATTCATTGATATGACAGTCAAATCTCTATTGGCTGTGAATACATTATATATAGATGGACTTTAGTGTTATACAAAGTTATACTTTTTTTCACATGATTTGTTGAAATATTGTGGGATCAGTATTAATGCAATCTCAAATTAAAGAAAATTATATATTCTACATACATTTTTTTGAGTTGGCTTATATTGTTAGGAGTATGGAGACATCAAGAATCAACATATGAATCTCAACAATGGTGACTATCAACAAAGCCTTTTTGTGACTTTATAATAGGTCAGATTTTTTTTTCATTGTCACCATTGTTGAGATTCATACGCTAATTCTTGATGCCTGAGTGAGTCTGTATGATCCTGTCAAAACATGTTTTGCATAATGACTTCATAAAATCTTATATCAAAGCATTGTAGGATCTTCTATAGCAATACTGGCATTCTAAATTAACAACTAACATTTTACAACTTATTCAGTCATTAAAAAGTCATACCAATCAGGTGGTATCAATACAGCAGACAACTGCTTGATGAATATTATCACTATTAAGTGACCAACATCATCTGATCTGAGTTTCTCTCGATTTCCTACAATAAGAAATATGCATCAAAGACATGCACAGTTAAGAGAAAAACTAATGTTAATATAAGAAGGGTCAAGAGCCCAACTAAAGCAAACACTGACCTCTATCATGGTGACATCAAACTTTATTATTTTCAATAAAATATCAACTTCTAAACCTCTGTTATTTCTCAATAGGAATGTTAGTATGAAAGAAGTCTGGATTGTAATAAGTGAAAATGCTGAGATCTTGAGAGATCTGTTAGTGTTTAATGTTCTGCTGGGATGTAAAGTGTTTCTGTGTGGTGTGTTTTGTGTGTCACCATTGTGTTGAAGAGTAGAGCCTGAGCTTCAGTCCAGGATGAGCAGAGAAACACTGATGAAATGTTGTGTGTTGCTTTATTTAACAGACAGTAACTGTGTAGTTGCTGATGACATATAATCATTAAATCATGCGTGTAGTTTATAGCAAGAAGCAAGAAGTTTATAACATTTACTTTTTACAGTGAATATATTTTTTAGTAAAAATTCAGTAAATATATATATATGTGAAAGAACAGTGTTTCTGTTAAAAAGCTTAATGAAGATTTCTGCAATAGTATTTATTATTTAAATTAGGATATTTTACATTAATTTTATGGTTTTTGTATGGCAGCCATTGCTGACAGTCATTTTACCTTTTTTTCACAGTGAAGGTATTTGATCATAATAATTCAGGAAATAACTGTAAAATAACAGTGTTTTTCTGTAAAACATTTAAGGACAAAGTTTGGAAAAGTTTTTTGCACTCAATTTAAATTAGGATATTTTACTTTATTTTTACGGTTTTTGTTTGGCAGCCGTAGCTGCCAGTCATTGACCGTTTTTTTACGATTTTATTTTTTACAGTGTAGTAGAATTATTAATAGAACAAAAGCCTGCAAGGTCTCTACGCTCTTCAAATCTGGCCTTACTGTCTACCCCAAAATCGCGCCTAAAGCGCAGAGGAGATCGAGCGTTTTCCATCGCTGCACCTAGACTTTGGAATACTCTCCCAATTAGCTTAAGACAGGCTCCATCTCTTACTATTTTTAAATCCAAACTTAAAACCTATTTATTTTCAAAAGCTTTTGATTAAAGACTGTGTTTTGTATGTGTTTGCATGTTGCTTGAATATGGGGTTCCTTATTGATTTGTGAGTCTATGTGGAAAGCACATTGGTCAACAGCTGTTGTTTTTAATAGTGCTATACAAATAAATTGTCATTGTCATTGTCATTATCTCTCCTCAATGGGACAGGCCACGGAGGCAAGCTCTGAAGCTGCATCAGCTCCAGAAACCAAACTTGGTTCGGCCAGAACGGAGCTACTAGAAGTACACAGGAACCGTTCTCCCTTATAGGCTTGATTACCTGTGGTAACAGCATGATCAGAGGGAAAGCATAGAGAGGGCGGCTGGGCCAGTGATGGGCAGCCCAGCCGCCAGTGATGGGCTGGGCCAGTGATGGGCTGGGCCAGTGATGGGTGCTGAACCCATACAAGGATGCGTTCTGCCAGTGCATGAAGGTTCCGTGATCTCAGACTGCCCTGGCGATTTATGTAGGAAACCACCGACATGTTGTCCGTGCGGACAAGGACATGGTGGCCCTTTAGAAGGGGAAGGAAGAACCGCAAGGCGTTCTCGACCGCCTTCATCTCTAGACAGTTTATGTGCAAGCTCTTTTCTTGGCTTGACCACAGGCCAAAAGTCGGTCTGCCCTCATAGAGGGCGCCCCAGCCCGAATTGGAGGCGTCTGTCGAAACCACTATCAGTTTAGAGATTACTCCCAGGTTTACACCTGTCTGATACCAGTCGACCGCCTTCCAGGGCTCCAGAGCTGTGACACAGTTCTGAGTTACCTTGAGACGTAAACGACCGGATGCCCATGCTCGACGCAGGACCCACGTCTTCAGCCAGTGCTGTAAAGGGCGCATGCGAAGCAGACCTAAACGAAGAAATTATTAAGTTGTGAATGGACTGTGTGTTTGGCATGCGTTTTTTAATAAAAAATTGCATACTTCACCTCCAATTGTCATGTTAAGGACAACATTATTGTTTTTTAGTCTTGGAACCTATTTTATTGGACTCCTTGACCACAAAAATGTACCCGTTGATACCAAATTTGTCATTATAGCTATGACAGAAGCAAAGATATGGGCCTCTCAAGTATGGTCGGCGGCCATTTTTAAAAAATGTGTGTATATAAGATACAAAATGTGATCTCACTTGTGTCTTAGGATAAATTTATTTCTATGGCCCTAAGGTACTTCCATACCAAAGGGGACCTTTGCATCATGACTTGAAGTCAAAAGTCACTTAACCTCCCTACTAAAACCCAGTTAACTTTCTTCTCACCTGCTTTCAAGATGGTTGGCTGATCGAGGACTATGTGGCAATAAGCGGTCTAGGATCTTAATTATGAGTTAAAATATGGTGATACTTGTCGACTACGCCACCCTGAATCAATCAGGGAATAGACCCAGTAATTATACTAGGCCACACAGGTTCATGTGTGCCAGGGAGGTCAGAGAGGTAAGTACAATGTGATTACAAATAATATTTTATTGAAATACAAAAATTTATAAAAACAATACTCTCGTTTTAAAAGCAAAGGCACTCAACACATGTACACATGAAAACCGTTGACGACAAAAAGATCTCAGGGGGCAGCACTAATGGCTCATATAACATAAGTCCTCTACCCACAAGGGTAGGAGGAGCTTCAGGGAAAATCTGCTTTCTTAACCACAAGACAAACCAAAAGAAAGAAAAAAAAGAAAACCAACCAACCAGGCTGAGGCTACCAGCGGAAGGACCACTTTAAGGCTTTTCCAAACGCACGATCCTACTCACGCACACACCACATGTCACCGTACATTTAGATCACACACAGGCACTTCAAAAGTGTCACCCACTGCAGCACCACCACAATGCAAGAAACGGTCCTTCCGCCGAGACACCTCAGTTCCTGGGGAGAAACAAACAGCTGGGTTTGGTACAACTCTAAAAATAACCAAAAACGATAAGGCCAAACACACAAATACACATAATCAAGGTCGCCAAAGACCTGCTTACACTTACACGTAATTAAAAGCAAAGAAAGAATAAACAAAACTAATGAAACGCACACGTACGCAAACACTCACACACTTAAATGAAACAAAAACACAGATGGTTATACTAGGAAGAATAGCAAAATATAGAGCTGATGTAGCACACACGCATACCCACCCACGCACACTAGTGCGCACACTATCACTCGGATTATACTTCTCTCGTGAACTCAAAGAAAGGAAAACAGAAGGTAGACAGTAGGCCTACAATCCCGGCAACGAGCGCGTCGACCCGCGACGATTCACAGCGAGATGGAAAGCAGCACGAACACTGCAGTTTATCGAGAGGGGCTCAGATTCCCACGAAGCCTATAATCACGGCCGATACAGAGAGAGATTGTGACGAAGACCAGAAAACCCGTCCGGAGGACGAGAGGGAAGACCCACGCCTTAAAGGAAGCGAGATGTAATAATCTTTCCATTACAACTTTCTAGCCATCTTACATAACACTTACCGCAAAAGGATATCACTTCACATAATTCCCACAGCCTATTGTTTACCGATCACGCGCGTGAAGTACCCTGGAGCGAGGGCACACTAAAACCCCTCTTTTGGTGTGGGTAGATAATCACCTGTATCAACAAGTACCCGCTGTAGCTACCACATGTTCTCTGGCTCATTATATTCAGGGTTGCCAACTCTCACGCATCTGGCGTGACACTCACGCTTTCAGCATCAATCTCACGCTCTCACGCACACGCAAGAAATGTCACGCCAAAATCCATTTTTCTCCCCTCTCAATCCGTTATTTTTTTGTTGATGACTAGACCACAGCGTATTAATGACAGGAGAGGAGCTTAAGGCCCACAGCTGTAACATCTGCCTACAGCGTTCTCACGGCAGTATTCTCTGATCGTTGATTCGCTGAAAACCTTGCACCTGATACACGTCAGTTGCGGTGTGAAAAGTTCAGAGAGGGTTCAGAGCATAGGTTCGGAGTCGGAGCCCACTGATGCACATTTGAAAGTTTGAATGACCATCAAGGTAAGCAGATAATAAAATGGTGTGCCTTGTCACTAGTGTCGTAGCCTTGCCTTATCAGTCTGTGTGCCGAGAGTACAGACGTCAACTATAGTTACAAACGTTGTCTGAAGTGCGTTATGTGGGCTTGCTAATTGCTCAATAAAAATAGGCTCATGGTACAAATTACGTTTTGGCAAATCGGGCAAGTGGCATTTTAAAATTCCCCAAATTATCAAAGGTTGTCCAGATTGTGTTGAGCCTGCCACACTCAAATGCGGATGCTGAGCGAACCTTTTCAGTTATTGGCCTAAACAAGACTGACACCACAGACTGTCACGTGATGGCACACTGTGATGGGAAGTTCGGATCATTTTACTGACTCGCTTGTTCGATCTCGTTCATTAAAATGAACGAATCTTTTTTCGAGTCATTTCGTTCATTTAAAGCAAATTGAAGGGCTTTAAATGTTATACTTTTAACAGTCAAATTCCCCGAACACATCCACCTACGCAGTCTTGATCATATTCTGAATTAAGAAATCATTATAATGCAGTAAAAAATAATTTACAGGGAACATAAATAATTACTTTACCTTCCGAGTATTTCGTTAATTTGTCACATGACAGATGCAATGAACGGATTGTTCATGAACGGATCGAACCCTGCTACAGATGCAGAGCTCTTGCAGAGGCAGTGATCAGGCCGAACTGCCACTGTAGCAGGCCTAATTTGTGAAACTTGTGTGTTGTGGTTTTCTGGGGAGGTGGAGTAACTATTATGTGTCCCTTTTGTTTTGAGATTTCTTATTGTTTAGATGTTGTTGTTTTAAATGTTTGTTATTTGTTATTTAATTACCTCTATCTTTATTTTTTTTATAGTGAAATCATTAAATTAATTGTACATTTTGAAAAAAACGTTTCCTTTTTTTTTTTTTTTTTTGCACAAATCAGGGTTTATACTAAGTAAACAAGGACTGACATTTTTTAAAATTAGGGTTAGGGTTACCAAAAAAATTTCTCCGTGCGCGCACTGAAATTTTACAGTCTCACTCCAGCCAAAATCCCAAAGTTGGCAACCCTGTATATTTATTATGTGGTATGGTTGAGTGGTTCTTCCCTCACAGTTGGTGAGGTTGGTGAAGACACCACTACCAGTCACCGTTGTCTCGTCCCGCCGAGACTGCCACTACAGAGCCTCATCCCAAAATGGCCGTCGCCAAGCCTCCTGAGCCCTCAGTCAAGATGGCTGCTGCCACGCCTCTGTCCCTATGGTGCGTTCCAGTCCAAATTTGGAGCTGTCTGAAGGGTCCCTCTGTCAAAATCGAGGGAGCGAGGGTCTGTCCATATAAACTTCCCTCATCCACTTCACGAAGAGGAACGCACTTCAAAATGGCGGCAGGGATTCCCCAGAGGGGAAGTGCTTAGGGAAGTTTGCAAGTGTGTGTCTAAAAGTGGACTGGAACGCAGCACTAGTCTTTGCCCCAAGACTGAAAACGACTCCAGTCCCTATCTTCCTGAACTCCTGCCCAACCTCCCTCTCCTGTCTTCCAGCCCTCATCTCCACTGCCCACTGTTAGTCAAAGTACCACAAAGTTTCCTGTTAGCTGGTTGTGGTAAAAGTATATTTATCACAAATGTTCAACACAAAATGCACACATCCAGCGGGCAAAACAAACTCAGTGAGGGAGCTCAACCACAGAAACTGCAAAAGGGAAGGGAAAGTTGGCACACCACAGCTCCAGTAATAGAAACATGTATTTCATATTCTCAATGACCATTAGACTTAATGTCACCTGTGGTGAGAATATGAAATAAATATATTTACATTTTTGGAGCTCTGGTTTGCGAACTTTCTCTACCTTTTTCCAAAAGTATTTATCACCATATGACCAAGACCAGTGTAATGTATTTCTGTCACAGAATGGCACCATGAACTAGAGAAAATCCCTCTGGAAACTGTTGGTCAAATGCTTTTTTCAAAGACACAATAGTGATGGTTAACAGTTCATTCATTGCAGGGTTTATACGAGGCAACATTCCCATTTACAACCAGCGTTTACGACCGAAGGTCCTTCTGAACAATCAGTTTTATTCCCTGAAAGAGCTGTTTGAGTGTTTATGTTTTTGTCTTTCTTCACAGATGTACCCACATCTACAGTGACTGTGACACCAGGCAGTCCAGTATTCACTGGAGAAACAGTCAATCTGAAGTGTGTGATAAACTCTGATCACAGTAACTGGAGATATGAGTGGTATAAAGACAGTGTAAAGTTACAGAAGTCTGAGCGTTACACTGTAAACAGAGACACTGTCACTATCAGAGGAGCTACTAAGTCTGATCAGGGTCAGTACTGGTGTAGAGGACACATAGATGGAAGACCAATCTCATCAACATTAAGCTATGATGTTTCTCTCTCTGTGAAGGGTGAGTTCAACATCATAGTTCTCATAAACTCTCTATTATTCATGATCAGTGATGATCACACATCTAATCGAGAGTCTTTGACTCAGATGTTACGTTCACACTAATTATGCGGTTCTCAAAGGGTTAATCCTGTTTAATTATCTCACAGATGACGTGCTCTTGTGTTCAAAACTGTTAGATTGAGCAAGACAGAACTGAATGCAGAGTTCTTAAAACCTATTGTAAAGTATTTTAACGCCATCATAAAAACACAGCGCTCATTGCACATGATATGAACCAGCAGCTAAAATACTTCCAAAAACATATTTTTGTATTTAATTAATTTATTGCTGCCTGGACTTACTGGAAATCTGTGAATCTTTGCACAAATGCTGTGCTTTAGTCTGACTGTCTGAGCGTTACAGTCCATCTCTCTTTTGAGGGTTTAAATCTGTTTAATTGTTTGTGTACAGACTTGATGGTGCACAACTGAATGAAACTGAATGCAGAGATCTGAAAATACATTTTAAAAGCTGAAGTATTTTACTTGAAGTGTGATCTTACAACAGATAAAGACATCTGTCTGACGCATGTGTGAACAGCACTTTTTACGCTGTTTCTCAGGTCTGTGTTGATGGCCGTTATTAGCCTGCCTCCGCCCTCCTACATACTTCAGCTCAATTTTCATTTTCCTTCAGTACTACGTCTGGGATTCTGCTGTAGACTTTTCTTTTCCGATCAATTTTTTACCGGGCCAATCAGCGAACAGAGGGAGTGTCTGAGAACGATGACGTTGATGTCGTGTGTTATTTTGAGTTGTAGTTCAGTAATGGCAGCGGAGAAAGATGCGAGCGAAGCCATTCGTACCATTGGCAATGCTGCCGAATATCAAGAAGTTAAAGCCGGAGCAAGAACAATCTTTGCTTAGTTTTGTTGGTAGCCATGATGTTGTGGCCCTCCTCCCCCCGGGGTTCGGGAAAAGTTTGATTTTCCAGCTCACTCCGTTAGTGGTGTATACATTAAGGACAGTGATAATGTATACAGTCTAATGTATAGTGTCAAATATAAAATTAGAATTTACAATTGTTCCGTTACTTCTTAAATTCGACGAACAAAACCTGCAGCTCTCGTTGACAGATATCTTATTCTTAACACACTCTTCTGATCATTCCAATGGGGGATGGTTGTAGTTTACAGCCTGTGCGGATACGTGTTTCCGGCCGGTTACGCCGCATGACATGCGTCACGACCAAACGTTAGCGATTGGTTATGGCAGATCCAATAGTTTTAGACTTCGAGTACCCGCCTACAAGGAACGTTAACGCTTGTCAATGGAGCGGTGCCAGACTCAATGTACAAATGAAATATACGAGAGTCTGGTGGGACCAGGCTAGGCCGTTATACACTTTAATTTAGAAATATTTTTACATATTTCCATAAATATGTTTTTGTGCACTTACTGAAGTTTTTATTGCTTTGATTTTCAGATGATCCTGTCAAATTAATCTTAATTCTAATGTTTGATAGACAATTGATGAACTTTCATTAGCTCATCTGAAAATAATAATACTGTCATAATTAAATCTCCCTCAGGTCGATCCAAATCTGTATATTTTTCTTCTTTAGATTTTATTTTTATTATGTGCTAAACGATATAATAATGAGATGGTCAACTTTAAGTGTTCAAAAAGGACACAAAAGCACCATATATGTGTCATAAAATGAGTCAAATGAGTCTATATGACATAATCATGACAAAGAAGAGTATTTTATTCTCCATCATCCTGTCCAGACACAGTTTAGAAATAAAACACACAGCCTTTGTTTACTTAAAGTTTAGTCATCTCTGATCACTGATGTTCTGCAGGAGAAATATAAAGACTGTCAAAACTCTGAACATTGTGACCAGAAACAGAGACAGAAAGTTCAGACTCCAGTTATTTCACAGCTGACATACAGGATCATTTTACTGAGTTTTACAGAGGAAAATAAACTACAGATGTTTAACAGAAATCACTTCTCAAACACAAGGGAGCAGGTTAAATAATCACTGCATTTACTAGTAGAAATAAAGTGAGTTTATGGAGAATCTATAAGATCTGAAAGTTCTCAGAGGAATTTTCATGAAACCATTTAGTTGACATAAAATATTGACATATTTGTGTTTCTTCACAGATTTACCCACATCTACAGTGACTGTGACACCAGGCAGTCCTGTATTCACTGGAGAAACAGTCACAAACACTCTGCATAGTATCGGTTGGTATCGGAGCATTTTTATGAGTATGAATATGCAACGCATTCTCATCCTTTGGCGTCATATAGGTGACGCCATATGACATTTCGTCGAAATCTTACGCACATGGCATCCTTTAGCGTCAATATAACACGCACTGTTATGGGTAGGTTTAGGTCTGGGGTCGGGTTACGGTTATGACGCCTTGGGATCTGCGTCTCATATTCACGCTAAACGATGCCATGTGCGTTGGATTTACACGCGCGTCACCTGTATGACGCCTTGGGATCTGCGTCTCATATTGATGCTAAAGGATGCCATGTGCGTAAGATTTCAACGAAATGTACAAGCGTCACATGTATGACGCCAAAGGATGAGAACGGGCTGGAATATGAGAGCGCATTATTGGGCCCGATACCAATACGGGTGGCTAATTTTTTTCTTAGTCCTTTTTGCTCATATTTAACATCTAAACCAGTAACAGTAAAGTGACAGAGATTGTTCCCGAAAGCAGGTTTAACTTCCCATCCCATAAACCCTGAACTCTAAACCTTTCTTACTCGTGGTTATGGGCTCCAGAAAGGCCGCTGTGAGTAAGTTCAGTCACTCAGAGCTCATGGTGAACAACACAAAAACATTCTGAATCTCAACAGATTCTCAAATCCTGGAGTCTCCGGCTGTGTCGTTTCGAAGGCTGAATCCTCCGGAGGTCACATTTATCTGCCGCAAACGTCATGAGGCTCTTCATCTCAGTAAACTGACCATTACATTCCCATGAGGAAACTGCAAAAAAATGGTCAAAACTTAGGTTGGGGCGCTCTGTTCGGGGGCAGACCGGTCTTTGGCCTGTGGTCCGACCGAGAGAAATGCCTTCATATAAACTGTCTGGAAATGATAGCGGTCGACAACGCGCTGATGCGCTTTCTCATACGAGACCACCACGTTCTAGTCCGCTCAGACAACATGTCTGTGGTGTCACACGTGAACCGTCAGGGCAGTGTCAGATCCAGGAATCTCTGCGATCTGACGGAACGCCTCCTCGTTTGGTCTCAGCACTCACTGCGCTTGCTGAGAGCCGCGCATGTGCCAGGCCACCTGAACGACGGCCCAGACAAACTGTCCAGGGACAACGTTCCCCCAGGGGAATGGTCCCTGCACCCCCAGACAGTCTAGTTGCTATGGCGCCTTTCCGGCAAAGCGGAAGTCAACCTGTTTGCGTCAAAAGACAACGCTCACTGCCCGCTGTTCTTTTCGAAGAACGAGGATGCGCTAGCCCCAATCTGGCCCAGCAACCCAATTTATGCTTTCCCTCCGGTCTCACTGTTGCCACAGGTAATCAAGAGACTCAGGGAAACGTGCCACTCAGTGCTCCTTATAGCCCCACGATGGGAGAACCAAATCTGGTTCCCGGAGCTGATGGCTGTCACGCACAGTCCCTTGGCCAATTCCGGTGACTCTTTCAAGGCCGCGGCTCAATCTGGCATCCCCATCCAGATCTCTGGTCTCTGCACGTATGGTTGATCAACGGGTACCCGTTGTCTTGCCAAAACAACACCCGTTGTCTTATGAACATGATTACGCAGTCTAGAGCTCCCTCTACGAGGCGGCTCTACGCGTCTAAATGGTCTGTGTTCTCCAAATGGTGTGCTGATACTAGAAATCTGGGGTCTCGTGGTTGCTTAGCTTCCTTCCAGAGCTGTTGGACAAGGGCATGTCCCCCTCCACGCTTAAAGTATATGTGGCGGCTGTTGCAGCCTTCGCTGAGTCGACGCACGGCCAGTCAATAGGAAGGAACGAGCTGGTCATCCGCTTCCTTAGAGGAGCCAGGAGGATGAATCCCCCGCGACCCCCGTCGGTTCCCATGTGGGATCTTTCTTTGGTCCAAGAGGCCCTGAAAGCATACCCCTTTGAACCACTAAATTCCTTGGATCTAAAGTACCTCTCGCTCAAAACCGTTTTTCTGACAGCTCTGTCATCAGTTAAACGTGTGGGGGATTTACACGCGCTATCCGTTAGCGCTGCGTGTCTTGAGTTTGGACCAAATGTCTCTAAAGTCATACTCAAGCCAAGACATGGATATGTCCTGAAGGTGATGGGCACTCCTTTCAGAGTGCAGGTCATTTCTCTATCGTCTCTGCCAGCATCCGATAGCGAGAGTGATGTTAATCTCCTCTGCCCTGTCAGGGCGCTGAGGACTTACATTACGCGCTCCGCCCCTTTCAGGTGCTCGGAGCAGCTCTTTGTTTCGTTTGGTGGGCGCACCAAGGGTCTCGCCTCCTCGAAACAGAGCCTGTCCAGATGGATATTGGACGCTATAGCGAATGCTTATGTGTCTAAAGGTCTGCAATGCCCTCTGGGCATCTGGGCTCATTCCACCAGAGGCGTGGCCTCATCGTGGGCTTGGTCCAGCGGGATTTCCATTCATGACATTTGTTAGGCGGCAGGCTGGGCCTCCCCGTCCACATTTGTTAGGTTCTATAACCTGGAAGTTCCCGCCTTGCAGGCTAGACTTCTGTCAGTATGAGTGGGGTGTATTTTCTGCCCAGATCTGGTCGTGTGCAGACTACTCTCACGTGACTTTAGCTCTCCTGGTTGAGCTGCACTATATGGGTTGATATGCTTTATGTACACCGGCAACGCTGCTCTGTATTCCGTATGGGTGCTTATGTACATGTGCCGTCCCGCGTTGCTGGCCGCCTGATTCCCACTTATCTATGTTCCCCGGGATTCCCTGGGACCCGTGAAGTGGATGCTTGGTGCGCACGTCGTTGACAAGGGGTTCCCATAGCATAAGCAACTTACGCAATACGAGAGAACCTCTCGTAAGAGAATGTTGTGTAACCTGCCGTGCTCGCGCCATGAGCGACTTTCGCTTCAGTCGATGAAAAACAGGGAAGCTGCCTCCGAGCCTCACTTTTATTCGCTAAGCCACACCCATTCTGGCGGGCTGTGACGTGTAGTCTCATTGGGCGTGACGTCATGCCAGGCTCAGTGGTAGGCTGCTGCAGTTGCCGCAAGGCAGCCAATGAACACGCTGGACAGCCTGCTCTAGGTCTGCTAGCTGCTGCACTGCGTTGACAATATATACAAAATTAAGGATAGTTTTTTGGCTTCATATCTTGAGAAAAGATTACTTTACCCGTAGCGTAAGCAACTTACGCAATACTCATTCCCTCTTCTAGAGAGAACCGAGGTCACGTACGTAACCGAGTACGTTTTATAATGGTTACTGTCCTGAAATAAGACGTTCTTTATGACGTATGCGGCCGATAAATGTGACGTCAAGAGGATGAAGCTTCGAAATGAGACGCAGATCCATGAAAACACACACTAAGAATCAGCGTCGCCTACTGGGTGGTTGTGCAATCATTATTATTTAAATAATTGTTTACATTTTAATCAGGTTTTTTTTTTTATTACTGATCAAACTATTGAAAAGAATATTACTGTGAACAAGAATGATGTTGTTATTGTTGTTTTCAAAAAAAAAAAAAGATTGAGTTAACTAAAAACAATCTGTGCTTGCAAATATAAAATGGCTGAATAAGTTTATTCTTTTATGTTTAGCCTTTTTGCTTCAGCATTTGTTGTTTGATGATATTTATCATATTTTATGCTTATTATACAAAAGTTAAAAAGTTTAGATTATCCATTTACTCATCCGTAAACTTACCCGGGTCAGTTGCATAACCTGTTATTACTCTGAACTATAACTAATATTCCCTGAACTTACCAGAGACTTTAACATTATTCTTTGAAATCTCTGGGATTTCCTTCTCAAAATCATTTCAATCAATCTTTGTAATTCTGTTTGGTGTCACTGGGAGCAGAAAATACAAACACCCATTTAAATCTAAATAAATTAGTTTACTGTATAAAAAAAGAATGATAAAAACAAAAGAACTTTGAAAAATATGAGCAATAACTCTATAAATGAGCTCAACACTGCATCACTGTTCACTTACATATAAACCGACTCTGACTGTAAAGCCCCAGAGTTCAGTGTTCACTGGAGACACAGTTACTCTCAGCTGTGACGTGGGAAGCTCAACTGGATGGACGTTTCACTGGAGGAAAAACTCAAACCTTGAATCCAGTGATGATGCAGGAACTAAAACTATCAGTTCTGTGACAGTCTCTGATGGAGGAACATACTGGTGTAGAGCACAGCGAGGAAAATACTACACACAGTTCAGTGATGCAATAAAGATAACAGTGAGAGGTAAGTGCTCTTTTACTTTGTAGTTTTTTTTGTTGTTTTTTGTTTGTTTTTTTTGTGAAAAATACGTGAAGTGTGTGTTTTCTCATTTCACAGAGAGACCCAAACCTGTAGTGGAGGTGAAGCCTGATGTCCGTGTGTTCAGAGGAGAGAGAGTCACTCTCACATGTGTCATACAGGAGACAGGAGTCTGGAGGTACAGCTGGTATAAAGATCAAGTTAACAGCAGAAGAACAGGCCAAATCTATTACAGCGCAGGACAAGACCAGATCTATATAATCACATCTGTGGATCCATCTCATGCTGGTCTGTACAGATGTAGAGGAACTCAGACTGAAACCCCACAGAACTCAGAGATCAGTGATGGAGTTACACTGACAGTATCAGGTGAGTGTGTTCATCGTTTCATCACATCACTTTAATCTGAAGACATTGAATGGAAAATAGTTTACTTTGTCTCACACTCAGTCAGATTATGTTAGATTAGAGTTAGCAAACATTTCTATATACAGTGACAGGCTGGATCTCAGATCTTTTCAGAGTTCATTATCTAGAGAGCAGGACAGCATGCCCCATCTGCACAACTGGGATTTAAACCCTGCTAGTGTCTTCTGCTGGTTAGATCAGCATTAAATAATTGTAAGTAAGAAATTTACTTTTGTGATTGTTGTTTACTAATGTTCAGTGATATCATCCAAAGATTGTTCACTATAGTGTTGATATGACACTAGTAAATACACTAAGGCCACATCCACACAATACGTCTCAGGTTACGACTGTAACCTTTGTTCCCTGAGAACAGGGAACGAGACAATACGTCATTTGACGCTATGGGGAACGCCTCAGGCGTGACAGGTGTCTGAAATCACTATCAAATCACGTCAATCATATTGACCGGCGACAGCCCGTGAATCATTAGCGTGAATGATTAACGTGCGACCTGGAAGTATATAAGGCCGCCTTGCAAACATGACAAATCACCTTATCGTCTGAAGGGACTTTACGGCAGGCAAGCCCCGAGGCATGGCAGGGAGACGTATTGTCTCGTTCCCTGTTCTCAGGGAACAAAGGTTACAGTCGTAACCTGAGACGTTCCCTCTCGAAGGGAACTCAACAATACGTCATTCGACGCTATGGGGAACGAAATACCCACTCCGCCATGCTGAGGGAGTGCATGCCCAAAGGCAGTGACAACTGTCAGAACCAGCAATTTCAAATGAAACGCTAGAACCACTCACCGTCAGGTCACACTGGGCTGTCAGTGACAGCATTCCCTACGGTCATAGCC
This sequence comes from Rhinichthys klamathensis goyatoka, assembly GCF_029890125.1. Classification (NCBI taxonomy): domain Eukaryota; kingdom Metazoa; phylum Chordata; class Actinopteri; order Cypriniformes; family Leuciscidae; genus Rhinichthys; species Rhinichthys klamathensis. The sequence continues at coordinate 2,754,149 of NW_026606599.1, forward strand.
CAAGCTATAAGCCTAGCAGGAAAACCTCCATAAACGTGGTTAAATGAAAGGCCTACCTGGGCCTGCTCAAAGGCCTAGGACCACAACTTCAATTAGAAGGGGTCCCATCTAGGGAATGTGGCTAGGGAACCCGAAGGAACCCCAGCCAGTCACTATTCAGGGGAACGTACTCACCCCGAAGTGCCACCAGGACGGCCTGACCTGGCGTCAGAGCATAGACACTTAGTCTGGCCACTTCCTGTCTGTTCGAAAACAGAGCCTCTGGACACTTGCCTTAGGTAAGGCATCCAAACCCGAGGGACTACGAAGCTGGCAGTGAACCACTCGGCCCGGATCTCAGAGATGGGATATCCCGGAGAGTATGACTCAGCATAGTGCTTTCCAACCCTTGCTAGCGAGGGGAGTTCCTCTACTCGATCCACGGATCAACCCAGTGTCTGTGTTTCAAAACACTGAGGAGGCCTGTGAAGGCCTAAAGGACTGATCTAACTGGGAGGCCTAACGAGAGGCCTACGACCGTCTGACCAGACTCAGGAGTCCGCGTGCTCACCGTGACCCTCAATGAGGGGAGCATATAGTCCCCCTGGTAGGCAAAACCAGGCTGTAGGCAGGAAAGAGGTTCCGGGAGGGAACCAGTAGCAGAGAATGAATACTTTAGTCGAGCCAGGGCACAAGCTTGCCTTCAGCAGCTGCCTGATAAGGCCAGCTGAAATGATAGCAAGAAGCCACTAGCTTCCTGAACCCAGCACCGCTAGGGAACCACTTACAAGGAGGCCTGGAGAGGCCTACTACCTGATAGCAACAATATGTGGTCACCTACAGGGAGGCCTAGAGAGGCCTACTACCCGATAATGATAGTACGTGGGGAACTCACCCTCAGGGAGGCCTGGTGAGGCCTACTACCTGATAATCACAGCATGTGGGAACTCGTCTTCAGGGAGGCCTGGCGAGGCCTACTACCTGATAACCATCTTAAATGGGAATTCACTTTCAGGGATGCCTGAGTGGCCTACTACCTGATAGCAACTGGTAGCTGAGTCCGGGTGATAGTTCCAAGGCAGCCTGCTGAGGCCAGCCAGCTGGGGACTCGCCTATCAGGGAGGCCTGGTTGGGCCTACTAGCTGATAACAAGTCAATTCTGCTACAAATGAACACTGTTGGGAACCACACTACACCAACGTAACTATTGGGCCCACCCACAGGTGGCCTAGTAAGGCTAGCTACCTGTAGCGGCTATAAAGTATGTCCCACAATGTTGGGACTCACCTCCGAGGAGGCCTGTTTAAGGCCTACTACCCACCGGTGAGTCAACTGCCCGAACCACCAAGGCCAACCAATTCTCTCGAGAAGTAGCCTATAGCGCCCTCTTGGGGGCTGCTCATACAAGGAGGCCTGCTGAGGCCTACTACCTGATGGCGCAGCCTTCGTTTGGCAGAAAAGCTGTTTACACAGCGCCTACAGTATCCTGGTGCCTAATCACATTGCCCACGGCAGTGTGCTCAGCAAGAGAGCTTAGCACCCTTAAACAAGGGGAGTACAACATACGTCACTCTGCCTCAACGGAGGCCCCAGTTAGTCAGGGGCCTACCATCTATGCATGGGCGTCAGCTCAGGGCAATGCTCTGGCTACAGGGGAGCGTACTTTGACCAAAGAAGAAGTGAAGGCTTACTTCATACTCGACCCGAGCCATAGTGGTGCGAGGTAGGATAAACAGAACTGGGAGTGAAGTACTCAGACCTACCCTGAATCACAGGGGAATACTCACACCTCACCCTGAGGTTACGAGGGGGCGGGCCTGCCAGCGGCTCTAGGGGTGACAGAAATGTAACTGTGCCCAACCTAGGGTAGTGGGGCTTGAATGAAAGCCATCCACCTACAACCCGGCGCTCGAGCAGTAGCTCAGCGAGGTAAGTGAAGCCCATACTGGCGGCCTAAATCCGTAGGCCAGTTCTGCACGGCAGGGTCGGGCAGGAGACTCAGTCTTCTTCGTGAAGCGAAAGACGGCCTAACCCTGCTCAAAAGGACTTATATACCACGGAGGCCTAACTGAGGCCTACCATGTCCCTATAAACCATCCTCTGCACCACGCTGCATTACTCTAGTCACCCCAGAATGCAGAGAAGGGGGCGGGCCTTGGCCTAACGACTTCCATGGGAGGAGGCTGATATACAGGGATGTCCAAAAACCTACATTCACAAAGTGAAGGGTCAGAGGAAGAAATGCTAATTTAGCAGAACACCTCTAATATCCCTGGCACAGCCTAGGCCAGCTACAGAGGCGGCCCTGGTGAGGGCCAACCTGTAAGCATAGATCTATCTGAGGGCTCAGAGGAGCCACAGCCTACTAAAGAATATAGTCTGTATTATTCCATACAAAGGGCTGCAGAACGCCCACCCTAATGAAAACTCAACAGAGCTCAAGGGGCGAAATACTCAGAAAAGTCAAAACGGTCCCATGGGCCGGACATAAGATCTCTCTGAAGCTCTAGCGTCAGTCAACACTCTAAGTAAAACATACTATCAGAGAGAGACCAACTACTCTACCCTGAGGTGGCTAACAGCCCAAAGGCTAACATAGTTATCGTTCAGGCCACCTAACGGGGAACTTCAGGGCCCTAATAATCCAATAAAGTTATCTTACCTTAATTACCTTGACTTGACCCCATAACTCTTTATACAGGGAACGAGGTCTGTAAAGAGAAATATGTTATTTTTTATCACAAAAAATAAACTCCTTGAAAAGACCAGCAGCTCACCTGCGGCGTGCAAAGTGAAGACTCGCCAGAAGTTCTATACGAACCTGGGAACCGCCACTTTACATGCCTGAAAGGGGCGTTTCCACCAACCAGGCCCGGTTGGGCCATCAGAACATAGTTCTCATCATAGGCCCATCCCAAGGCCTGATGTAATGAACGCCTGGGGGTCAGAAGAGAGAGGGCAGAAGTCGTGACCCTCCGGGGAGGTTATCCATTACCGACGCCGTGAGCGTTTGTTCTGGATAACCTCCCTCAAATCTCTTCTGTGGCGGGAGTCACGCCTCCTCTGCGACCTGCTCCTTGAGGGAGGGGGCGCACGAGAGGCGACACTGAATACGTGCAGAGTATGGGTTCTTCCATGCCTTCTCGATCTCCATGTGTAGATCAGGAAGGAATGGAGGGCTCACCCGAGCTGGTGGTGTATGGCCGGGGAGAAACCGATCATCGAGCCTTCCGCGAGCGGCCCCTCCTCTAGCGCACTGCCAAGGCAACTGCAGCCTGTCAGCAGCGCGCTCCATAACATCCACCAGCTCAGCATACATGGGGCAGGGTGGCTGAGGAGGTTCAAGATCTTCCTGATCATAAACCTCCCCAACCATCTCCTGCGCGTCCGGAAGAGCCGCAACTGCAGGTACAGTCGGTGAGTAATCTTCCCCATCATCGACCTGCTGTTCGCTCTCGTCAGCCGTCGAATCATCTGAGAGGTTTACAGCCCTCTCAAGGTGATCGACAAGCTCCATCTGAGAACCCCATGATTAAAAAAGTCGCCGCTCGGCCTCAGCACGAGCGGGACCTGCACCACGAGGAACAGATGCTGAGCCCCCTTCACTCGAGAAGAGGGCCAGACGAGAGCGGAGCATTTTAAGAGAAAAATGCTCGCAGTTTGCACAGAAGGTTCCCTCGAGAACCTCCCGTGCGTGCTCTTCTCCCAAACAAAAAACGCACAGCTCGTGTGTGTCAGCCGGTGTCAGAAATCTCGGACACGGGTCGGCACACTTACGAAAACAATCTGCTTTTGCTGTGCGTTTCATCTTACCTTTTTGCTCGTAATTTGAGTAGCGTTTCATACAAAACAGTCCCTGAAGACGATGAGATGATTTGTCATGTTTGCAAGGCGCCCTTATATACTTCCAGGTCGCACGTTAATCATTCACGCTAATGATTCACGGGCTGTCGCCGGTCAATATGATTGACGTGATTTGATAGTGATTTCAGACACCTGTCACGCCTGAGGCGTTCCCCATAGCGTCGAATGACGTATTGTTGAGTTCCCTTCGAAAGGGAACCAGAGTTTTCCCTATCCAATCTTTTTTTTTCCTCGTTCAAAAACAAAATTTCGTAAACACGGCATCGTCTCAAGAAATGTCTGCGTACACATGATACCACTGAAACCTACTCAAATCGATATAGTACACATGCCAGACCAATAAAATTGGAGAAGACTTGGAGCATGCGCATAAACCTTGTGTGCTGTGTACAATAATAATAGGCTCAGTAGCTTCTTTTTTTTTCTTTTTTTTAATAACTTTATTGAACAATATAAACAACCATAAATGGCCTGGTACAAAATATGAAATGTCTTAATCAGACAACAGACAAGCATCATAGCATAAGAAAGAAATATAAAGAAATACAACAAAAATACATTCAAGTGAATAATAAAGAAAGAAATATGAGAAACACAAGTACAAGAAACATGTAGTCCGCATATGTTGTTGCCCTTACGTAACGTAGCGGTGCTGACACGTGGGGTAATGACCTCATCGTTTCACAAAATACATGGATTGGCTGTACACACAAAAAAGTATGGATGTCATTTTCAAATGTACCCACTCTGGGACCCGGTTTAAAAAAAATAGCTGTTTCATGCTCCCAAAACGCCGGATCCGTACTATTTACGTAGGCTATAGCCATATGCGTCTCCGTGTGTACGGAGTGTCGTCATGCTGGCATGTGTGGAAAGTTTTAAACCATGTGTGTTACATCTAGGCCCGCGTTAGTTTGTGCCTCGCTCACCACATCCTCCAGACATGCTCAGTTCATTCATGAGCTGCTGCCCTTCAGACGATCCCCTTCCGGAACAAAAATATATGGGATTACACTGCAAAATATAATGCAATATATTACATAATAACCTACTTGTCCACATGGTAAACGAGTGCTTAAATTTTCAATATACTGGAATATGCATTGACCATATGGCGATAAAACCAGCGGGCGGTGCATTTCACTATGCCTTCAGTGGTGTCCTACCCAAGGGCGCAGATGGCACTGGGGACGGGGGGGACATGACCCCCCCAGATTTATAGTGACCCGATCCGTCCCCCTCTCACTATCCCTACAAAGGGTGACAAAAATCGGTAAAACAGATGATTAACCAATGTTTTCGCTATATGTACATTAGCCAAAGTAGAGTGTCCCGGCCCGCCGCTGCTTCAGAATCGGGTCGGGGCAGACGCAGGCTGATCTACACCGGTCACCATTACTTTATGCCCAAGTTCTCACTACACGCTGTTCTGTTGTCAATAAACACACGATGCCTTCATGCCACCGACGTTTTACACTCTCTCTCTGTGTGTGTGTGTGTGTGCTACGACTCCTCCTGAGTGACGTCGCCAGGGTCCTATGAGGAGCTAGTAGCTGCCTCAATCGTGCCTGTAGGAGCGGACCGGTAACCATAGCGATCATATACCATCTATGACTGAGCTGAGTCGGTGATTTTCTGAACTGAACAAAATCGACTGTATAAATGCCACATAAAGGCAATGAAGAGACAAAAAACAAAAACAATCAACTCGGTTTTTTTTCAAAAAACAAACAATGTACGTATCCTATGCCTGTTGACTTTCCCAGATGTGGCAGATTAGATTTGTTAAGGGGAATAGCTAGTCTGACAATAAGGCTTTTGCACTTAGTAAACAGCAAAATGTGGAGACCATAACTATGCATTTAGGTGAATGGACAGAGACAAATAATGAATGAACACAAAAAGAATGGTTGGATAAATCAAACAATTTATCGTCGTCAGGAAATAATGTTTTATCTTATCATTTAACCCATTGTACTGTATAAATTGATGAGGTATGTTCACTGTCGTGTAAACCACTATAAGTAAATTTGTGTGGTGCAAGGTTTATGCAAACAACAAATAAAGGCCTACATAAACTTTTGACATCCTCTAATAGCAGGAAATCATGTTTTTTTTTATTGTACGGAGCAACGGAGGATATAGATTCGTAAATTATGGGCTATGAAAAACATTTCTTAATATGTCATACATCATTTGAAAGATATTTCTAATCTATAAATTGCAACAAAATTGTAATTAACACTTAAATTAAATTTTTTTAGTTATTCTTAGACATTTTTGAAATAGTAGTTTTAGCCATTAATTCTCGGGAATATGTTGTATTTCACATTGATATTCACATTCTATAGAGGTATAGAGGGTTAACTGAAATTATAAGATTTAAACTGTTGTCCTCCTGGCCTGCAGGCGATTTCTGATGACAGTAAGGCAGGCCCTAGTCAGTCAAGTGAGGATCTGCAGGAGGGCAGCCACAGTATAAAATATGTTGTTGTTATTTTATTTTTATTTTTTGCACATAGGTTCTTTGCTTTTTTTGTTCATAATGATAGACTTTGTATGCTGAGACAGTGGCGGTTCTAGCCCATTTCAACTGGGGGGGCCAAGCTGGGGCCAGTTGTACTGTTAGAGGGGCCAGTTACATTTAGACCTTATTGCTGTCCTATCATTTTCTGCACTACTGCAGGCATTAACAGGCAAAATACCGTGTTTATAATCATTCAACAATGTATTTGCATTTCCATTATATTTTTACATTTGCATTACATATTCAGTATTAGTCACAGTAACTGTAATAGACATGATGTCCTTCTTTCTCTTCATTTTGAGAACTATAGAGAAAAAGCAATGGGGACCAAGAAGCTTATTAATTCATTTACTGAAAATAACTGACTTTCTAGGTAACTACGTCTAACCGTTTACAGGGTTCCTGCACACTTTTTAAAGTCAAATTTAAGGCTTTTTAAGACCTAAAGAAATCAAAATTAATACCGTACATTAGGGGTGTGCAATATTGACAAAAATATATTTCAATATTTTCAACGTTTTGTTGATAATAATTAGATGATATTTTACTGATTGTGTTTTTGTGCTGGTGCCATGGCTGGTTTAGGCCTGTTGTTGACAGCTGACTCACGAAGATATTCATATTTTTCATATTATATGGTCAGTTCACAGCAGTGACCGAAATAATTTTTTTAATTAAGGGGCAATATTTGCCACCTAAAATTGATTTCCAGGGTAATTTTCACCTATATATGGACATTTTTCTAAACTTATTTAGAGTTATGCATCACCTTTTATGTCAAATACTAACATTCAAATTATACAATAATTATACTTATTTATACAATAATCCTTAATTATACAATAATTATACAGTACCACTGCTACCAGTCAAATTAATTAATTCAATCAAAATCCATCTTTGCAGTGCAGAGGTGACACAGAAGTGGCATTAATATATTTACACTTCCTTTACAATAGCATAAATAAAGCTATGAGATTTTTTTTAAATCAATATTTAAATATGAAATGATTTCTAATTTTAACGTTTTAATTAAAGGATACTTTAAATATGAAACTAAAACCGCCAGTAGGCGGCGGCAAGTCCCTGTAAGAGGGATTCATTCATTCAAACGATTTGTTCAAACGGCTGATTCATTCGGGAAAGAAGCAAGTGATTCGTTCAAAACGCGGATTTCAGACTAGTCAATAAATCATCGCTGTGTTGCATTGAGACTCTGCTACGGTTTCATTATGAAATTCTAGTCGGCGAAATAAAGGGAAAACAAACAATATTGACAATATTGTGTCTAAAAAGTTCTCCCAATGTTAGGCTAACTTATTGTTAATTTAACTGTTGTATAACATAAATATCACAGTTGCAATTGTGCACGGGAAAACTGCACCCTTGCTGATGTGATATTCTAATATAAGAACATAATATGATATAAATATAAGACAAAAACTAATTTGGGGACATAGCCTATATGAACTGCACACAGCAGTGAAAGGACGATAGACAAATGCGATGTCACCTCACATTCCCTCATACATAGTTAAAACAATGATTACAATATCATAATAGACAATACACATCGCACACCCCATACGCACATAAAGAATTAACTTACAACTGAACTGACATTTACCAATTTTCTCCTTCTCTCCTCTCTCGCGTGCAGGAGACAGGCGTTATTCTGCCGCGATTCCCGGGAATGTGATGCGAATTGTCACGTGAAAATGCAAATCCACAAAGATAGAATAATAAATAGAAAAAATAATACGCATACAACGATAACAACGATAGCAAAAAACAGTTTTGTAAAAAATATTTCAAACTCCACATTTAGGGGGGCCACAAGGGGGGCCAAGCTTTTTGTCACAGGGGCACTGGCCCCCCCTGGCCTCCCTCTAGAACCGCCACTGTGCTGAGATAAGCAAATGTTTAAATAAAACATACTTTGCTGAATACATGAAGATTTGGTGGGTGATTGGCATACTATCAGGCCTTTGTTTACCTTTGTTCATTGTTGTTTATCCATGATTTCAAACAAGAATCCCCCAATGGCTTTTTAGTGCAAATCATTAGCCCAAATTACATAAAGAAACTACTTGAGCACTAGTTAAAGCCCAAATTACGCAAAATAACGAATTGAGTTTAAATCATTTGCTGACAGCTTGGTCCCCCCCAGTTAAAAAATCCTATCTGCGCCACTGGTCCTACCTGAATCAATCCACCGCTTAAAAGCGCTTTTAGTAGTGTAGCGCACAGAGTCCTTATAATTGTTGTATAAATTGGTGTTTTATTTTGCACCGGCAGCTATAGGGTTAATGCGGTGAGTTCGGAAAAGGCCGAGTAGAGAAACGAGTGAGTTCTGGTGTTTGTGTTCAGTTGTTTTGCGTTCCGATTAAAAAGTTCAGAAATGGAGCCTCCTTTCTGTCGTTCTTCTGATCATACAATAGTATGCATGTTTGGGAAAAAAAAGTTTAAGAAGAAAATCATATTCAGCACTGAAAAAACGGGGACAAACAAAAGCATTATACTCACCAAAACTACTGATTATTTTTACACCAAATCCATCCTTATTTCTTTCCTCAAGAAGGCTTCAATTTCTGTTGTAGGCCTACAGGTTATCTGTGCGTTTCAGTTCCAACAATGAGTCTTTTCTATCGAGGCTAATGCTGAAAGTCGAGTCTGTCCAGTCATATTTCTGGCATAAGTTTTAATTTGCTTTATGGTTGAGAATGTCCGCTTGACAGAGGCAGTAAACAGGGAGTCACCGCCAAACATGACGATGTGTAAAGCTGTCCATGCTCTCACACAGGTTTTGATGGAAATCAATGAGATCAGCGGGACATTTGCCTTCATAATCAGACATGGCATACAATACAGTCAGTTCTGTTCTGACAGATCAAATAGTGTGCTGTGACTTTGCATTAAACTGGATAAGGCTGACTAAGGGATTTTTTATCCGGTAGGTTTGAAACTGTTGGGGGTCGAGGAGGGAGAGAAACATTCATTTAAATTAAATCTTCAGGAATATATTTTAGTTTATGCAGATGGTAGATGGCCCCGGTGCAGTCAAATCGAAATCTGATTGGCTGATTAAATCTGACTGATTATCTAATTGGTTAAACAACAGTTTCATTGCCATTCATTTTAAGCTACAGGTGCCGCACTATTGATTCTGAAGGCCTCGAGGCAGATTTATTTGACCCTGGCATGATTGGATAGAAGCTCTAACATAAACATACACTACTGGAAGCAGCACAACCAAGAGTCACACTGTCACACTGTTTGAGTCTCTTAGTTTGTGTTTCTGTGTTTCTTCTCAGGTTTACCCACATCTACAGTGACTGTGACACCAGACAGTGCTGTATCCACTGGAGAAACAGTCAATCTGAAGTGTGTGATAAACTCTGATCACAGTAACTGGAGATATGAGTGGTATAAAGACAGTGTAAAGTTACAGACGTCTGGTTATCGTTACACTGTAAACAGAGACACTGTCACTATCAGAGGAGCTACTGAGTCTGATCAGGGTCAGTACTGGTGTAAAGGACAGAGAGATGGAAGACCAAACTCATCAACATCAAGCTCTGCTGTTTCTCTCTCTGTGAAGGGTGAGTTCAACATCATTGTCCTCTAAACTCTCTCTACTTGATCATGATCACACATACAATCCAGAGACTTGACCAGTGGGTCACATGACCCACAGGCGGGATGTCTGCCATTATATATTTTAAACAATTATATCTTAGTGAAAACAAAGTAATATTGACAAACTATTTATCAGTTGAAAGCTTGCTGAGCAGTAATTTATCAATTTGCAACTAGAATATTTAATACTCATAAGGCATGTTCAGGCCTTTATTTTGAAATATGAACATGGAAAAAGACTGGTAGAAACTCATTGTCAAGAGTTCAAAAGATAAAAGCAATTAAATGTTATGAGGAAAAAGGGTCTGAAAAGGTTTTAAATATAAAGAAACAATGTATTTCTAATATATATATTAAGAAATAGCATGGATTTGTGAAGCGGTGGCGAGCTATAACCAGTGTTGATTTTTGCAGCCATTTTTGATTTAGTCTTAGTTTTCATCTTCAGACGAAAATGCTTATTGGTCTTAGTCACATTTTAGTCATTTTGTCTTTCATAGTTTTAGCCTAGTTTTAGTTGACGAAAAGTCATTGCATTTTTTGTCAACTTTGTCATTACTTTTAGTCAAATTTCAGTTACCGACATTAATTTTGGCAGCTATTTTATATGTAGTTTTTAGACAAAAAATGTCATAACAATTTTTCTCTCTAGGCCAGTTCATTAAAGCTGCAGTCCGTATCTTTTCCTCTTTGTCGCCATCTATCTGTTCGAAATCTGTAACTGCAGTGATTCGCGGAATTATCATCTTTACGTGGGTTGTAAATCGGCATGAAACAGCGCGGATGAACACAGTGTTTTGAGGCGAGTGCTGCTGTCAGTCACGCACTGTGTGGATACTGTCATACAGAATCACAGATTCACTTTTTGAAAGTTTGACCAACATAAGAATTTTCATAAGAAAATGTCTTCTGAACAAGTAAGTAAAATCCATTTTTGTTCTGACCAACTAAGGGGGAAAAAGCATTCGACATGATAAGCTTCGTTAGATTTAATCAACGCGATTTACAGCAACCGTGCAAATTATAGCCTACTTTGTTCTCAAATTGTTCATGTTAACAACATCAGCATTGCGTGACTAATGTTAAATTTAATGTGTTTTATGGTTACCTGTGTAGTTCAGAATTCATATTCTCCATAATAGCAAAACGAGAAAGGCACAACCAAGGAAACTCCATAACTGTGTGAATTAAGAAAACGTACTGTTACACGATTGAACTATTGAAATGTCTTAACTTACTTGTTCAGCAAAAAAAGGCGTCTCTTCTTCGGTTTGAACCCCTTCAAAACACGGAGTTCACGCACTTTTCAAAAGCCCCGCCGATGTTTAAATCCTTGTGTTCGCATGAGACAGTTTCTTTCTCTTTCTCTAGCCACCTTAAATCCGAAGTACGAAGTCTTTTGGGTTTTATAACTGCTGAATCTTCAGTTGACACTGATGATTGTTGTTTGGATCTTTCTGGATGCCATAAGTTTAATCATGTAAAGTGCTGCGAGAAAAGCCTATACATCTAAACATCTCGTCACGCGCAGTATAGCCGGCTAGCCGAAACTCCTTCTTTATGTGTACGGGTGTGACGTAATGACGCAAAGACATGCTCGAATTTCCCGCGGAAACCCACCAGTACCACTGGAATTAAAATCATTATTACAAGCTAACCGTTTTGAATCTAGCTATGGCAAGCAGATAGTTTTGACCACTGGCAGAATACGTTTTTTTTTAATATAATTATTTTGGATTATTTTTAACTTAAAAAAGTTACGGACTGGAGCTTTAAGCTTATGAGAAATTTGAATCAAGGTAACAGGCTGTATTGACATTGCACTCTAGCATTAGCACTTGTGCAATTCTACATATCCCTTTTCCTTAGTTCAGTGGTTCTTCAATTTTTTTTTAGAGGGCCGTAACCCCTCTTCCAAGACTGCTGTCACACCTTTTCCATTAAAGGACAATATTTGCCCTCTTTAATCGATTTTTCAGTTAATTTTTTACCTTTGTAAATACCTTTATAAAACAAATAATGCTTTAAATAAAACAATGTTCAATAAATATGCAATGATGGTAAAAACGAAGTTATACGTTTAAATATTAAATTAAAATGGCCAGTAGGTGGCGGTAAGTCTGTCTATAGTTTATGAGTGAGTCATCGAGCCATTCATTCATTCAGTAACGAAGCAAGTTGCTGTACTTATGAACGGATCATTGAATCTCACGATTCGTTCAAAGCCACAGATTCGTTCACGAATCACCACTGTAGTTCTGCTGTGGCTTTTGTTGCAAAATAGAGCAATAATAGCCTACTGACAATACAGTTTTAAATGTACTGTACATCACTTAATGTTACCCTTTTGTTTGTTGAACTATTGTATAAAATCAATGTCACATTTGAAATCGTGTGTATATTCGGGAAACGTGGCATTCTTGCTCGTATAATGATCAACATTAAAAACACTGCTGGATATCCTGCATTTTGACCGCAGATTTAGTCGCGCAAACAGCGCAAGCGGCTAGTGACAGAAAAAAGTCTGAATGACACTTTAATTTAACCCTCAGACGGTCTTCGTTTCGGAGTCACATCCTGGGCCTTCCCGGTCAGAAGTGACCGGACACCTAAAAATGAAATTTCCTCCATCCCAGTAAAACCAATGCAATTTATTTTTGTTCTATAATATTTATTCTTTTTAATTTAGTATTTTGAGACAATTTGATTTAACTTATTAATATTTATGCAATATTTATGGTCCATTTTTTGCCTTTTAAAATATTTTTATTTTATTTATTTTTTATGCAGTATTTTCTGTTAAAATAGAGACTAGGTTTTCAGAAAAAAAATAAAAATAAAAAAAATCAATCAATTTATTAAACATAAAATTAAATAAATCACGTTATTGCATGGGTTTACCACTAGATGCCTGTAAAGCTCTAAATGGAGATGCTTGTGAATTCTAGTTGTTTTTGGACCAAATTACTTACTTTTAAGATGTGGATTGAATGTATTTTTTTTAGAAATTCTCAAATAATACTTTTTGCCAAGGTTTACAACATTTTATGAATTATTATTTTAATAATTTTAATAATTATTATATTAATTATATATGTATATATTATTTATAATTATTAATTATGTTATGTTTTTCACTCTTGATGTTTAAGAGTTTCACCCCTTCATTGCTGAGCACTTTTTTTCTTCATCGTGGCCGATTTGTAGAGAATTTTTGTGTTTTTGTCAATTTCCCATTCATTTCCTATGGGGGTCATTTTTGACCGAAGACCAAAATCGTGACTAATTTTTACGACCACTTAGCATGCTCGGATCATGACCTCAATTTTTTTGTGTGTTCACATACATAATGCCATAAAAGTTACCAAGTTTCGTAACATTCCGATGAAGCTGTGATTTTTAAAAATTCAAAACATACTTTTTGTAATCAAAATTTATTGGTGTGTATGTGTATAAAAGTGTGTTTGTATGTGTGTGTGTGTGAGGGTGGGTGTGTCTGTTTTGCACTCTAGATGTAGTAGAGTGTCACCCCTTTCCTGCGGTGTACTTTTTTTTAGAATTGTGGCCGATTTGTAGATTGTACACACAAAATGATGTTTTAGAGTTTCACCCCTTCATTGCTGAGCACTTTTTTTCTTCATCATGGCCGATTTGTAGAGAATTTTTGTGTTTTTGTCAATTTCCCATTCATTTCCTATGGGTCGGTTATTTTTGACTGAAGACCACAAGTGTGACTATTTTTTTTTACAAGCACTTAGCATGCTTGGATCATGACCTCAATTTTTTTTTGTATTCACATACCTAATGCCATAAAAGTCACCAAGTTTCATAACATTCCGATGAAGCTGTGATTTTTAGAAATTCAAAACAGAAAATTTTCCGGTCATAAATGACCGAAGACCGTCTGAGGGTTAAGTAAAAAATCTCAAATGAAGATCGCTGAACTCTGTTTTTATAGATCATCCGCGCTTCTTCAGCATGTAGAGAGAGCGCGCGCGCATGGTTGCCAGATAGGCTACTATTGAAAAGACCGGGTAGAAAACGTGTTATTTTAACAGAAAAGCTCTGACTGGGGATCTAAATTATTGAAATATGGCAACCGTAAGCATGAACGTTCGCAAACACAGTCTGTAATGTGTTGTCTTCTCCTTTATTCGACAAAAACAAGTGGTTTTGCTAAAGTTTTTTTTTTTTTTTTAACCCATCAGTCTCGTCTTTTTTCGTCAACGATATTGCATGTGTTGATATAGTCACAGTTATCGTTTAATTACGTGGGTGTCGTCTCTCATCGTCTAGTCTTAGTCAGGGGAAAAAAGGTCGTCAACGAACATTTTTCGTCATAGTTTTCGTTAACGAAATTAACACTGGCTATAACACACATAGCTTTTTTTATGTTTCACTTTCATTATTTTCACTTCTACAGTAATCTTCCAAATGTCTTCTTTAAAACAAGCCTTAGGTCTTTATTCCAATACTTGAATTACAACCATTTAAGTTTGGATAGTGATTTTCATCTCTGTGAGATAAAAGAGGAGTGACAGTGAAGAAGTGTGTAGTTCAACTCTTTTCTTATGCACTTCTGTATCAGTCACATCTGTTCCAATAAGAGGACTGAATGATTATTGTAGTGATTTAACCCTCTGGGGACCAAAAACGCACCCGTGCGTTTTGGCAGATTTTTTTTTCACATAGCATAAAATAGACTTAAACTACTCCATCATTTCTGGTCATACAGAGTTAAGACATATTAAAAAATAAACTATTAAATGTCTACTTTTTTATGTGCCCACCTACAATCGAAATAAAATATTGTGCTTATGTAAAATAAATAAAATAAACAGGGTGTGCGTTCTGCCTCTCCGTGTCCGTGAACTTTTTTTCTGGAGCATGTCTCTAAACTTAAACAAAACTCAGCGAATACTATTCACCCAGACATGAGCAATATATGTTTATGATCATTTAAGTTTGTACTTTTTAATGATCTAATTTAAAACTAAAATAAATATTCTCTGTTTATGTAATCTATATAAAAAGAGAGAGGTGTCAGCCGTTCTCATTATCGTTCTCTCAGCTCATTATTCCGCTAATGTGACACGCCCACGGAGAGCGCGCGCTATTCAAACGCTAATGATCTGAAGCAACACATTGTGACGTGTAAACGCCCACACAAACTCGGTAAACACACTATATTTAGCCGGATTAATGTACTGTCATCTTGCGCGCCTGTGAGGAATAATCCTGGGACATTTACCTCAGAACAAGTGCTGGTTTATTTTCACTTCGAGGAGCGAGCTGAACTGTAAGTGTTTTATTCTTGTGCTTTGTTCTAATCGCGATATATAATAACGTTAATGTCTGTAAACGCAAAAATAGCCTACTGTTTAAATTTGAATCATGTTTCTGTGTGTGTGTGTGTGTGTGTGTGTGTGTGTGTGTGACTAGTTTTGAATAGATTATAAAGTTTTAACTCTAAAATAGACATCAAATAAGCTTTTGTTAGCAGTTTCTGCTCATATGTTAAATATATAGTATGTTTTGTCAATAAACTAATCAACTAAGTGTTTGTTCCAATGCAAGCGATATCAAAATAATGAATCCTTAACTTTGAAATATATGTATGATAAAATGTATTGGCTTACTAAGACATTTATGGAAAAAGACTATTTTCTTTTCAAGATGTTTCCAACTCTAACTTTCAACCAATTCTGTAGAATGGCCCATATAACCTTTTTGAACAGGATTTGTTTCCAGGTATGACTAAAAATGTGCTTTTGACTTTCATTTATATTTTGATTTTATATATATATATATATATATATAGATATATATAGATATATATATATAAATATATATATGTGTGTGTGTGTGTGTGTGTGTGTGTGTGTGTGTGTGTGTGTGTGTGTGTGTATTGTCCTTGCATTCTTTCTTGTGTGACACACCTGAATGAAAGGCTCATTACTATGTGGGGTCTTTGTCTTCTCAACCACCTAATTATTCACAATGAGGTTGGGCCATTCACGCCCATTCGCATATTGCCTTGGATAACAAAAAATGTGTTTCACAATTTAAAAGAATCTATTGTGTTATGTGAATGATTAGAAAGGATGATTTTCAGATCATTTTGAAGCAAAAACTCTAGACCACACCTTCCATTAGTCAAAAGGCTTGTGGACACATATTTAGTATGTGTTTTGTGGCTTTATTTTAGAAACTTTAAATTTTAGTTTTTTCAATAAGCATGCATAAACAATATTCTCTCAAAATACAAACATGTACATACATATTGCTCACATATTATGGTAGCCCTGTTTGTGCTAAATATAGTGTAATTTCACCTTTGCCATTAATATGTTTATAAGCAACTGAAAAAAAGCACAAATGTCAGGGCATGTCAAAACATCTCAAGGACCCCAAAAACACATTGGTCCCCAGAGGGTTAATGCTCATTTATTTGACTCTCGAGGATCTGAATCTGTTGTTGTTCTCCTGCAGATCTACAGTCGAAGCCTGAACTCACATCAGATCCTGCAGGAGCTGCACTGACTGGAAACACAGTGACTTTGACCTGTCGCATGGATCCGTCCACTAAAGACTGGGACTCTTACTGGTACAAACACACACTGAACCCTGAGACAGAGAAGAAGAAAACACACTCCTACAGCCTGAAGATTGATTCAGTGTCTGATGGAGGCCAGTACTGGTGTAGAGCTGGAAGAGGGAAACCAGTCTATCACACACAATACAGTGATGCACTGTGGGTAAATGTTACAGGTGAGAGAGACTGTAGTGTGCGATGCAACAAATACAGATCAGACAATATCTACACAACTTCTGAAACTATAAATGCAATAATCTATGTTTGTACAGTGAGTCCTAAAGCTGTGGTGACGGTACGACCTGATGAACGAGTGTTTAGAGGAGAAACAGTCACTCTCAGATGTGATATAAAGTGGTCAGGAGACACTGAGTGGACATACAGATGGGAAATAGAGGGAACCAACAACCAATATAAAAACACTATCAGCCGAACCTCAACACAAGAGTTGATCATCAGCAGTGTTGATCTCTTTCACAGCGGTAAATACACCTGTACAGGACAGATACACACTCACAGCTCTCAGCGCAGTGATGCTGTTACACTGACTGTATCAGGTGAGTTTGTGTGTGTTGTGATCAGCTTCTCCATCAGTTTCTCTACGGCTCTGTAACTCATGATGGTTTGTTCAGCTAAAGCTCAGGCATCACTGCGAGTGTCTCCACAGCCGTGGCTGACTGAAGGAGAATCAGTGACTCTGATCTGTGAGGTTTCAGGCTCCTCTACAGGCTGGACGTTCAGCTGGTTCAGAGATCATGATCATCTGTCAGACAGCAGCAGAGGAGCTGGAGGATCTTACACTCTCAGTCCTGCTGCTCTACAGCACACAGGAGTTTATACGTGCAGAGCAGAGAGAGGACGACCAGCCTATTACACACACAACAGCAGCTCACACACACTGTGGATCACTGGTGAGGGTTTATGCTTGTGCTCATCCGCATCTGTGTTTCACTGCAGTCTCTGTGCTGTCAGTTCTGATGGAGATTTTCCTCTTTTCAGGAGTTTCTGCTTCAGTGTCTCTGGTCATCAATCCCAGCAGAAGTCAACACTTCTCCTCTGACTCTCTCTCTCTGAGCTGTGAGGGTCAGAGTAACTCTGCTGGATGGACAGTGAGAAGATACACATACAACGACACACAAACTTGTGCAAAACAAACAGGATCTCGATGTGTAATCGACTCTCTCAGCACATCTGACACTGGAGTGTACTGGTGTGAGTCTGAATCTGGAGAGAAACGCCGTCCTCGAAACATCACTGTACATGGTGAGTCCAATCACGCTTACAACATAATAATGTTTATAATCAATGTATGTTTTCTTATGAGATCAGGTAAGACTACACAGGACTATTATGCTAACTACAGTATTTACAGTATTAAACACACATATCTTGTGTTTGTAGACGGTGAGGTGATTCTGGAGAGTTCTGTTGATCCTGTGATTGAGGGAGAGACTCTGACTCTACACTGTTTACATCGATCTACAAACTCCCCGATCCTCAGCGCTGATTTCTATAAAGACGGATCACTGATCCAGAATCAGACGACAGGAGAGATGAGCATCACTACTGTCTCAAAGTCACATGAGGGTTTCTACCACTGTAAAACAGAGAGAGGACGGTCTCTCCACAGCTGGATCTCAGTTACTGAAGTCTTTAACGGTGAGATGATTTTATTTTATTCATGAGCATCTGATGAGATACGCCACACTATTAATATATATGTGTCTCTGTCTCTTATTTCTGCTGGAGGACAATCAGTTATTGTCAAACACAAAGTTCTGTCATGAAACTCTAGATGGCGATGGTGGAGAGGTCTTTAACTCAAGCATTCTGCAATCACATCATTCTCTATAGGGCAGAGCTGATTGGTTCCTGCTGTATCAGTAGCCAATGAGCTCGCACGCTTTCAGAAACCCTCCACCTTCCCCAGCTCCACCTGTATAGATCTGCTACGGGTAATTCATATATTTTGTACAGCAGCGTAGAAGATCTATTCCTTCAAGACCAAACATATCAACACTGTTATATCCATTACCATGCCCAACACAGAGAGTTCATGACAGAACTGTTTATTGTTTCACATAACTCACATGAACAAAAGTAGAACTATACAATCACATGCAAAATATGCTGAAATATAGTGAAATCAACACCTTATAAACAACATCCCACAATTAAATGAAATCAAGAGTGTTTTAGCTACAGCATTATGATCACATCAGATTAATAGAGATCAAAATCTGACTTTGAATATAAATAATAATTAGTTTTTCATTTGAACGCATATGAAAATAAGAATCTTTCCTTGCTGCTTTCAGGGTCAAACATAGAGTTTTGGTCTGAAGAGGGAAAAAAATTCATACCTTTTAAAAAATTCAAATGAATAACTTATATACTATTATGATATAATTTACTCACCCTCATATCAGTCAATACATGTATGATCTTTCTTTCATTCTTTCTTTCTTTCTTTCTTTCTTTCTTTCTTTCTTTCTTTCTTTCTTTCTTTCTTTCTTTCTTTCTTTCTTCAGTGGAACATAAATGAAAGTATTTGGATGTTTTTTTTTTCTTTCATTCAATGAAAGTAAATGTTCCTTCAAAACATATTTTATTTTCCACACAAGAAATTTAAACCGGTTTGAAAAAGTCAGTAAATTTGTCATGATATATATATATATATATATATATATATATATATATATATATATATATATATATATATATATATATATATATATATATCAATAAACTATTCCTTTAATACAGAGTTCTAAAATGAAATGGTGGAATAATAGGAGACTGAAGAAAAATATTTCAAACCTTTTATATTCACTCACAAACTGGGTTTCCACAAGAAACTTTCTGAAAGCCCTTCAGAGCTCTTTAATGTTGCTCAATAATGTTCTTCTGTTTCTGTTTTTCAGTGTCACGTTCAGGTCAGATTTCTGTCTTCAAAATCCTCAGTTTTCTTCTGGCAGCTTCTCCGTATCTGCTAGCGACAGTCGTGCTGCTTTTCAAATGTTACAGAGCGAGAGGTAAAACCTCTCTCTCTCTCTCTCTCTCTCTCTCTCTCTCTCTCTCTCTCTCTCTCTCTCTATATATATATATATATATATATATTTATAAAACGGTTAGTTCCAATCCTTGATTCTGATTGGTCAATAGCTGTGCTTTATTCACGATAAAACACGGCTATGACCGCTTCACCCAACGGTTCTATGTATCACTACACAACACCCCTAGCAACCACTTTAAGCAACTTAAACAGATGTTTGATCTCATTGATATTGTTCATTTAAAGCTAGAGTAGAGCATTGTGAGAGATCGAGTAAGCGAGTGTACCTGCATTTACAGTAGACGTAGCATTTTCCTTCAGGTCAGTCCTATATTCATAATAAAAAAATGCGTTTGAATTTTTTTACAGTCTATGGTTTGAATGTCCGCTGCATATTTTGTCCTTTTAACAGTCATGGGGTTTTCCCGTGCATAACGTTAGTCATCTGTCAGTTGCGTCTGTCTTCTCCGTGATCACAAGTTCGAGTCCTTTCAAAAGCCTTCTCTACAGACTCACTCACTCATAAAGACAGTCTTTGCCGCCATCTATTGGCGAAATAATATATGTAACTTCTGTTGCTGTTTACGGTCCGGGACTATTTTTTCCAGCGGAAGGCAGGCTTTTAGTGATTTTACTTCATGAAAGTTGCATAGATACATAATTTTCGGCTTTAATATTTTTATTGTGTGGCAACCGTTTTATAAAAGCAATAAGGTACTCGAGGCAAGTGCTGTATCGTGAATAAGTAACGGCTGAAGGGGTTGCAGGCACTCCGCTTCGCGTCGTGCCTAACAACGCCCTCCAGCCGTTACTTATTCACGATACAGCACAGCCTCTCGTACCTTATTGCTTACATATATTCCCTCACTGAAGCAGTTTTTGTGTATTTCAGTTTCATCTTCTGAAGACCAAAGTCAGTACGCCGTAACAGAGGAAGATCCTTCAATCTGATATTAAAGAGTTAATTCTGTCCACATGTTTGAATGTTCTGTCAGCATTTATTTGTCCTTTAACATGGTTTGAAAATATTGTAGTTCGTTTTTCTCATAAGCTTTATATTTGTCATAACCCTGTGTTGTTAATCTGTTCTTCAATAGTGAAAGCTTGACAATGATACTGTTGCTTGTTCTAGTTCGCTTGTTTGAGCAATTATTAATCACACAGTTTTTATTCTATATAAATAACTGTTGAAATAAAGGTGTTTTTCTTGTTTTTTTTTTTTCACATTTGTAAACCATCTAGTTAAAAAAACAAATGTCTTAAAGATTTATTATTCAATTATGACTAAAACATTATATATTTAGTGTCTGTAATTAAACCATTTGAAAGCATTTAGTCATTCTAATTCTTTGTTGACAGTTTCCTTTGTTTTTGACAGCAGTTTATAACAGACTGCAATACTTGCCTCTTATTAGACTATAATCAAATTACTTTGTTATAAATGTAATGGTTTTTTTATAGGCTTGACTAAGAGACTAAAAGAGAAGCATTGAGTAGGCTAAAACTATATAGTAATAATGATTTCATTATAAAGCTCATAATAAATGTTCCTCACAGTGTAAATCTGATCTGTGGTTTGTGGAGGAATATGTGAATGTTGACATGATCATGTCTAAATCCCAGCATTACTGGAGCACAAGTTTCACATCATCCTCCTCTACAGCTGCAGGATCAACAATAGTGTTGAGAGTATTTTCAGGAGCGATGGATCAGAGCTTCAGAATCACTGCGGTCTCAGAAGAGTTTCTGCTACTGTAAAACAGAGAGATGATTGTGGAAAAGAAAAACATGCAAAGCTAAAAGTTGAAAAGGTTTTAAATTTAAAAATTACATTTGCTGAAAAGCAAATGCTGTTAAGAGTGAATTCATTTCATCTTAAAAGAAAAAGATAGGTTTGTAATGCATAAACACAGAAGAACGGATAAAAACTTTTACTTTTGCATTAAAACAATGTCCGATCACACCTCTTTTCACAGATAATATGTGTAGGCCCCTAGCTCTTAAAAGAGCCTTTGTGTTGTGTTGAGCGGACTCGCTCTACTTTGAGCTGGTGTATTTGGTCACAGCCTTTGTGCCCTCAGACACGGCGTGTTTGGCCAGCATGGAGTTTTAAAACATGGTTTTAACCTGTTAAGCTTCAAGCCCATTTTTGAAAAATCCCCAGATATGGCATTCCCAAACTGAAACAGATACAGTTCATGAACCCTTTGTACTAAAAGCACAAGTAAGATCTCATTTGAAAGCTGACACCTGGAAGTTTATTGTAAATGTAGAATTAATTATTGTCATAATGAAAAAAAATAGTTATAAATAGCTTCAAAGTTTTGTAAAGTTATTATACATTTATTTTTATGAAACATCTTCATGAAAATAAAATTGAAGTTGGCATTGTAGCAATCTAGAAATGCACTGCAGCTAAAGCCACATGTCTAACCATGTTATATTTAAAATCTGAAGATGATAAGTCTAAAACTCTGTATTTAGTTCAATGTTTTTCAAGATCATGTCATATGACTTTATTTTGATTAGACTGGTGTTTATTGTCATCTTATAAGCATATTCAGTCTATTGTTTTGTGATGCAAAAACGAGTCCCATTCAGTCTCAGGCTCCCCTGCACATATTCACACCTCTCCAGCCTGTTTATTGCTCTAAATATGCTTTTCTTTTGTCTGCATTATAATCACTAACGACTAGCAATTCACACTCTTTCAATCCCTCATTTATTTTATAAAAGTTCTCACTTCACAGTGAAACTGTATCAAATGCCCTTTTTGAAAAACGAAACATTTCAGTAAGCATTCTTATTTAGAAAAAAAATCATAAAAATTACATCGAAGTTAGGTAGCAGGTGCTCAGTACTAGCTAGCATGTTAGCTTAGCACACCATCAATACACGACAATTTATGAGAATAAAACTATGTTTGTGCTCCAACTTACTTTATAGCGCAAGTCGAGTGTTTTAAATAACTTTCTGTAATCTGATTTGGCTTCAGATAAAAAAATCAGATAGAAAATATATTATTTTATTGTATTCTGCACAATTTGAAAGTCTATCTCGATTAGCATTACATTATACATATAATCTATTATTATGAAAATACCTGACATGACTCGAAGAACACAGGTAAATCAAATATCATTGCAATCATGTTTATTGTCTTCAAAACATCTTTATCTGCACTTTACAGCGATCTCGGATAGCTTTGTTTATGTGTCAGGACTTCCTGAATGTCACATGATTATGGCTCTTCTTCATGTGATCCATATATGGACTTTTCTGTGCAAACAGCGCCCTCAGACTTCAGTATGAATGGATAACACAACTGTACATCAGAGTACAGCGCTCAAAATGATTACATCGACGCATGTGGGTATAAATTCAATAAATATTATTCCTGTCTATAGAAGTCTGATGTAAACCTATGAGAATCTATCAATATTTCTCCAAATCTGCACATGTTTGAGCTAAAAGCCCTGAGGGACGTTGTTTTGTCAAGTGCTGTCATGACGATCGCACGGGAGTTTTTTTCTGAATGAGAGCAGCTGACGCTCATAATTCATATTAAAGGTAACGACTCATTTTTTTATTTCATAACTCCTGACACAAATTAAGACATAACTGTCACTATAAGTTTCACAGAATACAATAGTGGTCAAATACTGAAACTTGAGTCTTATATCGTTTTAATGATGTATAGTTTGTCAAGTTAATCACATTAAATATGATAGTAACTTTGAACTATTTAAAAAAAAAAACGCTTCAGAGCGCCCACGCACTGGTGACGGTTAACAGGTTTTAAGCAAGGTTTGCCAGGGGGGACGGGGATTTCCTTCTGGTCTAAACATCCCTGCTTCTGCTGAATTATTTTAATCCCCACCCTCCTCAGTAATCAATGCTATAGGCTACTTCACCAATAGACCATAACAAATAGGCCTATATCAAATAAAGAAATGCAACAGGCACGTTTAAACGACAAACAATAAAATCAAAACCAAGTTTCAGTTACAGTCCGTTCGTGGTTCCAGTGGCCTTATGCACCACGGCTTTTCAAAATGTCACAAAGCGATTTGAGATTATTTTGAATGAAATATTGAAGTTTATAATCAAGTGTTTTGGCACAGCCACACCAAGTGTCGCTATAAATTGTTCTAAAATCGGGTTTCTGGCGTGCTGAATTAGTGTTCGACAAACGCGGCGGCGCTTTCACTTGGATTTATTTTTCTCATAACAGCTAAAATAAGTTAATAGGCTACTCCGTATTTTTGCCTACTAAATCGTTCAAAACTGTAAAGTTGTATTCATATTAGGCTAACAAAAAAAAAAATAAGTTGTCGTCTCGTCTCTGTCTCCAGGAATTGCGCGTCACAAAAATGAACCGAAAGCCTTGCCTCAGCTCAGTCACGATAAGAAATCGGCTATAGGCTATGTCTAAAGCATTTAAATGTCTAAATATTTAATAAATGTTATCTGATTATGTACTCCATCTGAAACTGAGAGGTACAGAGCATCTACTGAAACATGTTTAGCTATGATGTGAGCGCTTCCCAATGAGGAAAGGAAAAGGCAAGGGGGAAAATCTCGCTCTAATTAAATGTAGGCTAAATCGCCCTGAATTAAAATGTAAAAACAGATCAAATAATTTCTTTGTCGAAATGTTGCGATATTGTTTCATGTAAGTTCATAATTATTCTATAAATGTTATTTAGTTTAACAACTATTCTGGATAGCCCAAAGGTAAAATGTAAAGGATTTGTTGATAAAAAACACTTTATCTTACAGCAAAAATATAAAATGAAACACTTCAAAAAGCCTTTACTGTGAAAACCAGCCATAAATGTCTTAACATAATAGCTTATTGTTCTACGGCATCTTCCTCTACATGCATGTGCTTAAAACTGCAATAAAACTGCTCTTTAAAGGATAATATGAGTGGCTCTTAAAAGAGCCTTTGTGTTGTGTTGAGCGGACTCGCTCTACTTTGAGCTGGTGTATTTGGTCACAGCCTTTGTGCCCTCAGACACGGCGTGTTTGGCCAGCTCTCCGGGCAGCAGCAGACGCACGGCGGTCTGGATCTCTCTCGATGTGATGGTGGAGCGCTTGTTGTAGTGAGCGAGACGAGACGCTTCACCGGCGATGCGCTCGAAGATGTCGTTGACGAAAGAGTTCATGATTCCCATCGCCTTGGAGGAGATCCCGGTGTCGGGATGAACCTGCTTCAGGACTTTGTACACGTAGATCGCGTAGCTCTCCTTCCTGGACTTTCTGCGCTTCTTTCCGCCCTTGCCGGCGGTTTTAGTGACGGCCTTCTTCGAGCCCTTCTTGGGTGCAGACTTCGCTGGTTCAGGCATGATTTCGTTCAAAGAACAATAAAGCTGTGTATCTACAGGCGGGTTTTATGCACTGCTCTATGCTAATTTCAAAAGGGAAGAACAGGCTGTGTGATTGTGAGTCTTCAACCCATATAATGATTTCATTGGCCACGTTAAACATTCATTGACTTGTTGGCGATCCAATCAGAAGCTTTAAAATGTTAACCACGCCCACCGACAAAGACCATCCCCCACATCAACTCCATTCCTTTGTTTATTTTTCCCGAATTGTTTTCCGGAATGAATAAGTGAAATATTGTGAATAATTACCATTCTTTAACGAGGTATGAGGATTCAATATTATTTTAACGTTTATTTAGAAGCAGAAATAGCTAAATCGATGTAAACTCAATGAATTCAATATATTTTCATAATACTGTGAAATCTGAAAGATATGCATATTGGGACCCAGAATTTTCTTTTTTATTAGGAATTTGTCCATTTCATTGCATTGTTTACTTTGCAGCATAAGAAACGAATAAAAAAAAAAAAGAAAACAAATATTTTATTCATGTTATGCCCTCTGATCAACAGGACTCAGTTGTTTAAAAGATAAATGACAAGAAATTATATGTATTGGCAAAAACAATAGGAATTTTGTTTTATTCACCAATAATTTCGGTTTGGGGATTTTTTAACCAAAATGTGTGTAAAGATGATTCTCGGCTATGTTATGAAAGATATAATGTAATGCATACATTTCAGTTCATGCACTTATGCGTGTAAATACGGCCATAAATGCCATTTCCATTTAAAAAAATTGCACAATGCCCACAACTCTTAAATGTAGATTTAACCGCACAATTGTGGGAATAACGAAG